>NC_069374.1:49057500-49657500 GCF_021730395.1 Mercenaria mercenaria | reverse complement strand
GAACATTAATCTAGTTCACGATATCACTATTTTGTATTAAAAAATAAAAACAAAAAATAGGTATTAAAACCAATTTTAAATTGACCATAAAAGTAACGTTCGGAAGAGCCTCGCATTTTATTATTTCATACATCATAAATAATAAATTCGGTATAAACTGATACTCATGTAATGTTCTGTACTTACTTAAACACAGCCCAATTTGACCTTTAAGACAAAAGTGTTATTTTAACAAATGTTGTATTCGGCTCAGGGTGTTGTCCTAAGCCTGGTTTACTTGAAGTGCGCAAGCGCAGAGTGTGTTCCGGCCTAGCTAAAGCAAACTGTATGAAAACATCAAAGATCAAATAATTGTTAAATTGACCTGTTTAGATATTTTTGATGCAACAGTACTTTCTTTTATGTTGCATTTACTTCGTGACTTATGTGGTGAAGATGGTTTTCTACCGTCATAGTTATACTGAATTAAACGACACATTTATAACGGAGTCACACTTTTACTTAATAAATAAGTGGTTTGACGACTGATTTATTACAGTTCAGAGTCAAGATGCGCAAGAATTCAGGCACGGGGAGGAGGGGAGTAGGGGTGGAAAAGCCCTAGTATGGATCGTGGCAAATTAGACGATTAACCACAAGAAGGCCTCAATTCTTGTCATTCTTACATGCTCAATTAAATTCCTTTACGCTGACAATAACACTTTTCATTTATATTCATGACCCAGAATATAAATAGCCTATTTGATGATTTTTGTCGCCATTGTCTAAACGTTTAACATAAAATTTGTAAAACTAACGATATATAAGAATACTGATATGTCAAAAGGAACTTTGATTGAAATACATATTAAAAGACTTAGTGTGACCCCCATCACAGTACCTTGTGAATATGGAATCATAATAGTTTGCTATTGTTATACAATGTGTCTTTTGTTTCGTCACAAAGCTGAGCTGTCTTTTGATCATGTAAATGATATGAGCCGTGCCATGAGAAAACCAACATAGTGGGTATGCGACCAGCATGGATCCAGACCAGCCTGCGCATCCGCGCAGTCTGGTCAGGATCCATGCTGTTCGCTAATAGTTTCTCCAATTCCAATAGGCTTTAAAAGCGAACAGCATGGATCCTGACCAGACTGCGCGGATGCGCAGGCTGGTCTGGATCCATGCTGGTCGCATACCCACTATGTTGGTTTTCTCATGGCATGGCTCATATCATGATGGTAATAGACTTAGAAAGCGTTTATCTGAGGTGCATAATAAAGAATAACGAATGTATGCAATGTATATAGAAAATAATGAAACAATATTATGAAACCTTAGACAACCTATCATAGATGTAGTGTGCAGATTTCCATAATAAATTCAAAACATACGCATCAAATAATTTCAAATTGAACCTTTAATAAAGCTGTTTGATTGATGGATGTTTGGGTATACAGACACTAAATGAGCCGCGCCATGAGAAAATTACATAGTGGGTTTACGACCAGCATGGATCCTGACCAGCCTGCATATCCGCGCAGTCTGGTCAGGATCCATGCTGTTCGCTAACAGTTTCTCTAATTGCAATAGGCTTTGAAAGCGAACAGCATGGATCCTGGCCAGCCTTCGTATCCTCGCAGTCTGGTCAGGATCCATGCTGGTCGCTATCAGTTTCTCCAGTTGCAATAGGCTTTGAAAGCGAACAGCATGGATCCTGACCAGCCTGCGTATCCGCGCAGTCTGGACAGGATCCATGCTGTTCGCTATCAGTTTCTCTAATTGCAATAGGCTTTGAAAGCGAACAGCATGGATCCTGACCAGACTGTGCGGATGGTCCTGATCCATGCTGATCGCAAACCCACTATGTTAGTTTTCTCATGGCGTGGCTCAAATAGGAAATTGACGCGAAAAATATAATGGTATCGCATAATGGCGTGTTCAAAGCGTTTTCAGTGGTTTTGCTCTGTAGGGCTATTTTCCATATTTTCTTTGCATTTTTTTTTCTTTTGCTGAAATACCATCACAGATCTATATTTGACGTTTAGAAAACATTTTCATTATGAAATAATAGCTTGACAGAATTTGTCATGGAATGTTAGGTCACTCATATAGAATAAAGAAGGCCATCTCTTACTCTAAAGTTTTAAAGTTACAAGGATGACATGTGGTGACAGTCTGTCAACACTCACTCTGCATGCTTGCGTGCTTTTCCAACAATAAAGCTTTGAAAAATAGACGACGAACTAATGTCATCGTGGTCCTTGTTTTACTTAAGGATTTACAAAATGATATAGTTTTAAATATTGTACCAACAACCATCAGATAGACTTCCTTCACCCTGTCCATGACACACTGACAAAGTAACGTATAAACCCTGCAATTATGGTGGCTGATTTCTGCCATCTCGTTCTGGCGTGTTGGCGCGTTTGCAGGGCGCCAGAACGCCAGGACGCCAGGACGACAATTATACGCGCCAAGACGACAAACAAGGCATTTGTCGTTCTGGCGGGGGCGCCAACACGCTAAATTGGGAAGTTGTCGTCCTGGCGTTCTGGCGTCTTAGCGCGTTTGCAGGGCGCCAAGACGCCAACACGCCAGGACGACAATTATACGCGCCAAGACGACAAAATCCATATTTGTCGTTTTGGCGCGTTCATTTGTCGTCTTGGCGTGTTGGCGCATTGGCGTTTGCAGGGCGCCAAGACGCCAATACGCCAGGACGACAATAATATGCGCCAAGACGACAAAATCCATATTTGTCGTTTTGGCGCGTTCATTTGTCGTCTTGGCGTGTTGGCGCGTTGGCGGGGGCGCCAACACGCCAACACGCCAAGACGACGTATGAACGCGCCAAGACGACAAAATCCATATTTGTCGTTTTGGCGCGTTCATTTGTCGTCTTGGCGTGTTGGCGTGTTGGCGCGTTGGCGGGGGCGGGGGCGCCAAGACGCCAACACGCCAAGACGACAAATGAACGCGCCAAAACGACAAATATGGATTTTGTCGTCTTGGCGCGTATAATTGTCGTCCTGGCGTGTTGGCGTCTTGGCGCCCTGCAAACGCCAACGCGCCAACACGCCAAGACGACAAATGAACGCGCCAAAACGACAAATATGGATTTTGTCGTCTTGGCGCGTATAATTGTCGTCCTGGCGTGTTGGCGTCTTGGCGCTCTGCAAACGCGCCAACACGCCAGAACGATGATTTATGTATAATCAAGTAACTTAGACACTATAAATAAGGAGACAGTATGAATCAGAGCTAACTGTTTAATAAAATGAGTTAAGATCTCTATGATACACATACACCAATGCTGATAAGAAAAAAATCAGAAATTTGATTCATAATACAATAGATTCTTTCTGTCTTTGATTTCTATGAAAAACCTTGGATCAAGACCAGTTAATAAAACGTGTGTGCGTGTTTTAGTAACATGTATATTTTTTTTTTAATTTATTAAATTACTCTGGTTTTTCTTTGCCATTGCCTGTCAAATACAGTATTGCTGAGTTTATTACTTTATTTTATCATGTTTTAAAAGAGTAAACACAGATTGCCAGTTGCAAGACAACTATAAGATAGAGTTAATCGATAGTTATTGTGACCCGTCGATCAAACGGGTTGCATGAAACGCCTTCATAGGTAACCGTTACAATTCTTGGCCAAGATATGGCTGGGTTGCACGAAGAAATTTACACGGTAATGATTTCTCAGTAGGCACTTCTTGTACAAACCTGGTTGTTAGTAGGTTTATCGCCGAGTCAAAGCATATTTCAATTCAAATACATGGTTTGTTTCAATTGTACATGAGGTAAATTAAAGTATGTCTGTGTTTGATTACATGGATATGTTTGAGGAACTTCAAAGCGTTTAGATATAGATATATCATAATAATGATGTTACTATCTTCGTCAAAGCCCCCTCCTTCTGAAACAATATTTTCGCATTGTTGCATTTGCTTTCCTTGATCTTATTGTTTTCAAGAATTTTGTTGAATTAATGTTATTTGAGCCGCGCCATGTGAAAACCAACATAGTGGCTTTGCGGCCAGCATAGATCCAGACCATCAGCGCAGTCTAGTCAGAATCCATGCTGTTCGCTTTCAGAGCCTATTGCAATTAGAGAAACCGTTAGCGAACAGCATGGATCTTGACCAGACTGCGTGGATGTGCAGGCTGGTCTGGATCCATGCTCGTCGCAAAGCTACCATGTTGGTTTTCTCATGAAGTGGTTTGTTCGTTTCCAAATGAGCGTGGACGTTAAATAATTCGGTTAACAATAATAATTATATGTGTATTATCTTATTATCCAAATCTGGAACATGTTTATTATTTTGTTGGTCAGACTTTCCTATTTGGCACATCTTAATTGTCTTGAATTATTCATTGTAACGCATGATAATTCTTTTAAAACATAGTTGTTGTATTACTTATAATTTGTGTATATCATATTTATTTAAGATTTTATAACTTGAGACCTGTTTGTCGAAGAAAATTTAAGTAATTCTGATATGTGTATTTTTTGTTTAAATGTATAATTATAAATTACTGTCTGATTGTGTAGATAGGTGAATGTATATGAAATTTAATTGAAAGCCATACTGGAAATAAGTTGTATAATATTTGTATTTGTACGCTAAGTATGTAACCTTCAGGAAATAAAGTTTGTATTATTATTACTATTACATACGCCCGCTATACATGTTAATGCTTAAATAAACATGTTTCGCTGATCATCCTTTACCCAACTGAGTAAGACTTGACATGCGCAACCCATTTGACTCCGGGATAATCTAGAGATTATAGGTAGATAACTCAACCCGCCGCTCGGCGTTGATCAGCGAGTTATCGGACGATCTGTCCTGCAACCGGCCACTAGGCATGAAAGTTAAACAAAAGTACCGTTATATGGACAAGAAATATCAGTCAAAATGGGAATACATGTATCATCACAAAAGTTTCGTTTTTCTCGAGGAAAACTTTTATGTATATTAATGGATCGCGATAATTTCATTTTAACGGTACCCGGTAAAATCCAAAAACAGGTAAAGCAGGTGTGTTATCCGATAAGTGGTGTTAATTTGTATAATGTAGTATTCTTAACTCTAAATACGATCCTTTATTCCAAAACAGATTTGTAGCCTAGTGGATAGTGTGCCGGACATCTTTTCTTTTTATGTTTGTATGGTGTTGGTTCGAGCCCTTCTTTTTTTTAAATGATTTTTACTTATTCTATTTTGCAGGTTTTTGTTTATATCATCTTTTGTATTTTTTCTTTCATTCTTTTTTATTTATGTATTTGTTTATGTATTGCAATGTATACAGATTCAATGTCTATTCTAATAAGAGATCGTCTGAAAAATGTCAATAAGTAATCAGTATAAGTGCACGAGAAAATCATGATATAAATAGGTTTCATGAATTCCTTCTCCAGGTAAAACCATGCTGGAAAAAAAAGTAGCTCGTCCTGTAATGGAACCGGCACCGTAAGCTTACAAATCTTACGTGTTCACCACTAGACCATGCCGCAACTTGCATTGGTTTTGAGGTATAAGATATTTGTCATATAATGTGTCCACCTGACTCCCTATTTCATTGTTATGGGTTAATCCGGTATTAGTAAATAAAGGCCACAGTTATCGCGTTTTGTTAATACATGTGTTTGTAGAAAAGCTCGTTTATGAAATAATTCTCAGATTTCAATGTTTGGTGGGATTCAAAGTTTCAAAATAAAAGAAATTTATTTAAATATTTTCATTTTCTGTTTCATGACAACACGAATTTCGCAATATCAAAAGCTAACATAATGTTGTTTTTTACAGAAACGTTTTATATCTTTTGAATAAAACTTCTATATGAATCTATAAAACATGCTTTATATCAAAAACTGGATACATATTTTGTTGCTGTCTATGGAGTAACATGCGACCTTATTTTCCGTGTATTACGGTTACTTAAAGCAAAATATTAGATAAATGCAAATCTATAACAAAGAATTATTGACTTAGGTCATGAAGGACACGACTTTAGCTAATGTAAGGGAGGCAATCCAGTTTTTAAGAGAACATTCAACAATTAAGAGAGAGAATTCTTGCAAATTCTCGTTAAAAGCTGACCATGCATAGCGCATTTGCGACAAGGATGAATCCAGACCAACCAACGTATCCACGCAGTCTAGATCCATACTGTTCGCTTACGGTTTCCTTAATTGCAAAAGGGCTTGAAAGCGAACGGTATAGATCCTGACCAGACTGCATGGATGCTGGTCGCAAAAGCACTATGGTGCTGCGCTCATATGTAGAATCGTCCTAAGATTTTCTCAATAACAGTATTTACGTGACTGCCGGAAAATTATCTCAGTACTCGGGCTCAATGTTGTAATATTATCAGGTCTTTTGGAATCCTGGAAAAAATTCAGTTTATCTGTATGACAGAATTCCACTTAAGACGCTGCTTGAGAGTGGGAAGGGTGTTGCACATTTCGTTATCTCCCTAGAACAGTCTTAATTAAAGAAAGTCTGCTTTGTCGCGTTTTATGATTCAATACAATATTTAATGGATTTATAACACGTGCATTGATAATGCTTTTCTAAGATGCTTATTTATATTTATTTAACATGCCTGGAAGCGATCTCAAGGTATAAGCTACACAGTAACATGTGTATAATTTCAAGCATGCCAGAGTTCATTACACCGGAAGTTGCAAAGACGTTCTTCGCGGAAAAGGAAATTGAAACGATTTTTTTTCTGCATCACATGGGTTCGCCGGAGGAAAAATATTCATGAATCAAGAACTTTACAATCAGATTAGCAACATGTCTGCAAAGTTCCAAATATTTGAACAAAAGCATTCTCTATTGTTGTCTTAATATGTTCGCAATAACATACCGCTCACACTCATCAAACTGTGCAGGATTTGTATATTTTTCAGGCAGATTTAAAGGTCCATTAATAAAACCCGAACGAGTATTATATGAAAACCAGAGTTTGTAGCCGAGCCTTCCTATTTACTGAAAATATGGCTCACTGCATCAGATCTGGCCAAATAGTCATGAATATGTTCACGAATAACTAACAAATAAACAAAAAATGTTGCCTATGTCAAACCGAAAGTATATTTTCCGACTGCTTACGAACCCGTCGAGCATCTTCGGATTTTTTCGGAAGAATCCTCCGAAACGAGGCCATAATTTATAAATAGATGCAAAATACTATATTATATGCCCAAACGATAACGTGATATTTACAAACTTAGCGCATGGAATTCAACAATTTTGTAACTCACAAAACCTTCATGAAAAATCATTCTTATAATACAGGTAATAAACAGCTATACTACAAGTTTGCGGGAGGACAATTCAGGCCCTTCCCGAATAAAAGTGTTTTTACAACTTCGTCTGCAAACTTTTTTCAGTTAATCTCTTTTCAGTATAGTTTTAAGAATATAAATGAATAACTGTCTTACACTGCCGAAAGAAAATGTGATTGAAATTTACCTAAATACACTGGTTTATTTACATATAGCTACATTAATTTAATAAGATTTTAGACATTAAACACATTGTCTTGGCCTAATATATGTCACTGTCAATTTTAAACATAAATTTTGTACATTTCATATTTTTCGTGCAAGTCGTGTATAATTACCATCATGGAAATACAGTTATTTTATCGCGCGTCTTTAAACGGATATTCGTTTGAAACAATTTTAAAATCACGTGATCCCGAAGAATTTCCGACTGATTACGGAAAAAACGATAAACATGAAAGTAGGACAAAATTACCCCCCATGTCAGTCTAAGAAAATACAGAAACAATCATTTGTTTCTCTGTTCTTGTGTTGATTTCAAGGGAATATTGCACGGCTATCATAATGTTTAGTACTATATTACAAAATGTGTAGTCTTTTTTTAAGATTTATGTCTATTCATTTGTCTTTATTTTGCACCTTTAACTTAACAAACATAAACATACTAATATTCTCTAATTAGATATTGCTTACATTCAGTGAGTTACTCTAAGGATATAAAGGCACAATAAATGTTGAAAAGCTCTCACAAATTAGATTATACGAAGTTCCGATCAATGTCGTAATGTGTTTTTGTCACTGTGAGGAATCATGTTCGTCAAAGAGTAAAGAATATTATGCACAAGAACACAAAACAGAACAAGCATAATTATCTGATATGAATCAATGTCAAATATTTTCGTTTTGAAACCGAAAATACAAGTTTAATGTGCAGAAAATATTTAATGAAAACAGTCTAAATTCTCAAATAACTATTAAAACACGGCCCGATTTATGTATTTAACAAACAACTCTGACATTGTGTGTTATTATACATCACAGTCATGTTTTACGTCTATTTATTACGGCATAGGGACAAACATCATAGCGGCGCGCCGGAAAAGAAAACCACACAAGATAGGAAAATCAGGAAAATAATAGAAGAAAATCTTTAAAGATGTGGATAAATACTTGAAAACGTGATAATTTAAAAAAAATGTATCTCAAACGGTGATCTGCTCTTGAATAAAATCATTGTACGTCGTTCAGATGCGCCACCGCGATGTACTTCCTTCGCTTCTGAACGGCAATGATTTTATTCAACAACAAATTATCAACTGAGATATATCATCCTCAGTTTGAACTATATATATGAGCCGCGCCATGGGAAAACCAACATTGTGCGTTTGCGACCAGCATGGATCCAGAACAGCCTGCGCATCCGCGCAGTCTGGTCAGGATCCATGCTTTCGTTTTCAAAGACTATTATAATTAGAGACACTGTTAGCAAACGGCATGGATCCTGACGAGACTGCGCGGATAAGCAGGCTAGTCTGGATCCATGCTGGTCGCAAATGCAATATGTTGGTTTTCTCATGGTGCGGCTCATATATGTGAATATGATTAGACAACATAAATGACTTTACGCCATTCCTCAACCTTCATAGCTCAGTGCTATTATTTTTTATTTCCGTAATAGCGAAACTCTCCCATAGCGGTACATGTAAAAATATTTTACGTTGAATTCATTTATGGCATAGGCAATATACATGTATTTTTAAATACTGTGGACACATTGATATCTGAGACCAATTTTCATCGATTTCGAGTACCCATAAAACCATGATACTTAAAAAGGGAAAATAACCCATTCATTTTATCTACTAATTCACACCCCTGTGAAATAGCCGTTTCGGCCAAATACATGTACACAGAAATGAATAATTTAAAGGCTACAGTTTTTCCAGACGGGCCAATATTTACCCCAACACCGTGCTAGTTTGGTTTCGATGTAGCTCACTGCAGATTTGGTGCGGTCTTCTGCGCATGCCCGGAAATGATTATCTAATGTCGCATACGGCAAATTATTGTATGTTCGCGTGCATTTAATGTACAAAATGTTTAATATACTGACTAAAGGTTAGGGTAAGTATCATCATGGTTACAAAATATATACATTTAAAGTACTTTTAGTTCAAACTGCAAACTGCTTCAATCCGACATATACTGGAGTCTGTTATTCATTACCAGCGTTCAAACTCTGCTTTGAGTCACAGCTGTTTCTAATCCCGTACCGTACATTCGTAAACTACAGGTTTTGTTAAAAAAAGGGCGGAAACTTTCTTCGTTCTATGCTATCAAAATGCTTCAGAAACACCTTAAAATCCGCTTATTAAGAAATCTGCCGTTTGATAATTTTATATATTTATTTCTAAGTCATTTGCTCAAACACTGAAAGAGCATTTCGTACCGAACCTGCGTTGTATAAATACCCGCCACACCCCACCTCGTTGTAATTTGATTTAAGTGAAATCTAATATGGTGACCTATCAATTTACTTTTTGTTTTAGATTAGGTAGACATAACCAAAGGTATGTGCAGAGTTTGATTAAATTCTATTATGTGAAACTCGATAAAATAGCAGAAGTACTAACTTAAAACTGACAAAAATATGCAAAAATAGCCCTTGGGTCTGCTGAACACGTATTCCTTTCCTTACAAAATCATGTTCTTTTGATTTCTCTGACTATATGATTTAAAACTCAATGTTATTTTTTTAATGTAAATATTATTCACAAATGATACCTTATCAGAAGGAGGCACATCACTGTCAACATCTACATGTACACACAACTGAAAAAAATTTATATGAACACACATGCATGATGTTACAATATATGATTAAAATGTAATGTAATTTTATTATGAAAAATTAAGGTAATATTATTAGTAGAAAATTTGTTTCTTCTTACAATCCATGTGATAAACAAAGTAAATGAAATGTTGAATATTATTGCAGTTTTGTAAATGGACACTTAATATAACCTTCACAAATGATACCTTAAGAGGAGGCGGCAGAGTCTCGTTGTCACTTGGCGGCAGTGTAGTTGCCTCACTGTCTACATACGACTGAAAAAATATACTTATTAAGACATTTCTTTTTCAAATTACATAAATAATTCAATAATAAATTAGCACCGTGGTGTAGGAGTAGAGCATCGAATTACTAACATGCAGGTTGCCGGTTCGAATCATGTGTGCCTAATTTAGTCGGAACCTTCACGATTCCTTCATTTGGTGCGAGTACTTGTCAGAACTCCAGGAAGCAGTCATTGAGAGTAGTTAATAATATAAAATACAATAAATTTATTCTATAAACAATGTAAAAATACTAAATTTAAAGTTATATATAAATAGCATGGTGTTGCAGAACGGTAGCATTAAATTGATAAGTCAAAACATTGGGAGATAACTATGGAAATACAAATCACGTGGTTACCTGCCTAGTTGTAATGTATATCATTTTAATAGTGAATAACTATTCTAAGTTTTAAATGGATACATTGCATAGTTTTTGAGAAATGGACTGTGACAAAAAACATAACTAATGCATAAGACAGAGCAATAACAATACTAATTTTAACCTTGATCTTTTTTCCTTAAAAAGTGAAGTTAAAAAATCCATTTTATAATTTATTCATTAACAAATTATATGTTTTAAATAAAATCTACTTACCTCATCGCACGTTTTCTGTCTCCTGAAATGGTGGTTATGATCAGCGTCTTCTTCTTCAGACTCTGAACTGTGTATGATGATAATACTGTCAGTCCTGAAAATTAACAATGTCACAAATACTGAATGAAATAAAAACTGACAGAATGTAGGGAGAGACATGTATGAATTAATAAATTTGTCACAGTATAGGACATGAGAAAGACGGTAAGGCCTCGGGTTCGAGTACCAGTCAGGCTGCACATTTTCTTCACACTATGATATTTGACCCTGAACATAGGATCATGGAATTAATTTCAGTATCATGTGCTATAGTGTTACGGTATAGGAATCAATTTTGAAACAGGCAAGAAATTGTGTGAGCAGCCTGGCAGTTCACACAATTCACCTTGTAAGCCAAAGGACCTGGGTTTGAGTCCTGGTCATGCTGCATATTTTTCTGATCCTGTGACAAATACATGTCCTCACTGACCATGTGACACAAGTACTGAAGTTTGTACAATGCCCACATTGACAGGGGAAAATGTGTGGGTTCTATTCCTGGCAAAGCCATTTTTCAAATTTTACATTATTTCACACAGATGACAACAATTCATACATTGAAACGATACCATAAAACATCATAATCCTAATTTGGCCATGTTATTTAAATATAAAAGGCACATACTTTGCACCCATGAACGATAAATAGTGGGTGGGGAATGTAGAAAATGTAATGTAAAACGTGTGTTCAAATAATTATAAGGGAATGTCATGCGTAAAGGCATACCACATTTAATAGAAATAATAGTAACAAACTATTCTGTATATAAAGATAAGGTAATATATCCTTTCAATACATGATATTGTGAAATATGTTCCCAAATTTCGTTGTGATTTTTTTCGTGTTGGCTTATAGAGCAGAGAGTAGTCAAGGGGGGCAACTCAAAATGCGGATATTACCGATCATGTGGGGGCCTCCGTGGCCGAGTGGTTATAGTCGTTGACTTCAAACCATGGATGTGGGTTCGAAACCTCATTTAGGGCGTAGAATTCTTCACGTGAGGAAGCCGTCCAGCAGGCTTACGGAAGGTCGGTGGTTCTACCCAGGTGCCCGCTCGTGATGAAATTGTGCACGGAGGGGCACCTGGGGTCTTCCTCCACCATTAAAGCTGGAAAAGTCGCCATATGACCTAAAATTGTGTCGGTGCGACGTTAAACCCAACAAAATAAATAAAATGAATTACCGATCATGTACGAATGAACATTCGGTCATGTTCGTCTGGAAACGTTATTTTACGGAAAATGCCGACCATCCCACTTTGGAGGCTGGGCGCTGTAAAGCGCTACCACGCGCAGATGTGAAAATGCTTTTGTTTTATTTTGAACACATCGTTCTAATACCCCATCACGATAGACATCAATAGAAACCATTATATTTGGGGAAAAAATCGGATGAATTTAGTCATAATTTATACATGATTTACAGACATACTATAGGAATTTGTGTTAGTGTGGGTGTTTTACGCTTAGTGGTCTGTAATACTTGGCATTTAGACGGATTGAATTTCATGTCCCATTTTGTTTCCCAGAGTTCCAGTTGCTGTAAGTCTTGTTGTAGTAGGCTTGAATGGGAAGAGACAGCCAGAGAAAGGTAGATGGCCGTGTCATCGGCAAAGAGTCGAACTTTAGAGTGTTTAACAAAGTCAGGTAGATCGTTGATATAGATAAGAAATAAGAGAGGCCCGAGGACCGAACCCTGGGGAACACCTGAGGAGACTGGTATGGTGCCTGATATGGACCCATTAACTACCACTGACTGTGACCTGTTATCAAGGAAAGCTTTAATCCATTTAAGAGTATGACCCCTTACACCATAGAAATGCAGCTTGTAGAGTAGTTTTTCATGGTTGACCATATCGAACGCCTTTGAAAAGTCAAGGAGTATGTGGTCAACTTGACTTTTTAGGTTCAAGAATTGAAGTATATCTTCTACTAATATTAGTAACTGAGTTTGACAAGACCTCGTTTCTCGGAAACCATGCTGCAATTCATAGAACATATTGTTCTTTGTGAAGTGTTTTGTTATGCTAGAGGATACAATGTGTTCCAGGGTTTTACACAAGATACAGGTAAGAGATATTGGGCGATAGTTGGCTGGGTCTGACCTAGAGCCTTTCTTAAAGATGGGAGCGACATTCGCCATTTTCCATATCTGGCAGAGAACTGGACTGCAGGGATTTTTTTGGAAGAGATTTGTAAGGGTAGGGGAGATCGCTTAGCTAATATTCTTAAGTACGACCGGTCTTATTTGGTCGGGCCCTGCAGCTTTGTGGGGATTAAGGTTGCTAAGAAGTTTTTCAATACCTTGTGTTGAAATTTCAATATCAGACATAGGTTTGTGTGGGCTGTACGTTTCTTTTCCTGGGATCTCTTTACCTGTATCTGCGATATCCTGGACCTTCATATCAGCCAAAGATTACAGAGATAGAGGAGATTTTGAAGTAAAAACTGACTGAAATTGCTTATTGAGTACTGTAGCTTTAAATGGCTACACACGGTAACTCCCGCAACTAAAACAAAGGTCAAAAGGAAACATCCTTTACAACTAGGTCAAAGGGTAACATCTCCTTTAACTCTTAACTCCACATAAAACCTATCCTAGTTACATCATACTCTACTCATTAAGCAAAATATTTGTCAATGTTCGTAAACTTATAATGATCTTGCTAACGTTTTCTAAACCAGATAATGATATTGTTGACAATCTCTGACCTTGGCAATGATCTCGGTGACGATATCTGACCTGGACAGTGATCTCTTTGACGATCTGTGAACTTTGCAATAATTTCTATTGCAATCACTGACCCGGTTAATGATCTTAATGATAATCTTTGACCTGGGCATTGATCTCTTTGACGATATTTTTCCTTGGTAATGATCATAATAACAACTGCTGATCTCGGCAATGACTTCCATGACGATCTTTGATCTTGGAAGTGATCTCTGTGACGATCTATGCAAAATACTTGATGTAACTTTAACACATGTTCCCGCCGAATATCACACTGGCCATAGGTTTATCAAATAAAGTGGTTCCAACGTTGTTTAAGAGGTGAATTTTACGCAGAACAGATGGTGAAATTTGGCCGATTGTATAAATTTCCGGTATCGAAAGTATGGTTTAGAGATTTGTGCCGTTTATTCAAACACTTCTGTACAGTCCGGTGGAAGGATTTTTTGTCAGTTTTCGACAATATCGCATCGTACATAGTGCCTATCGGGAACAATAATTATTAAAACAGTTCTTATGTTAAGGGCTACCTCTGAAAACAAAGCATGTGTATTTTCACAGCATTATTCGGGTTTGTTTCTGAAAAATCCTCCGAAAACCTAACGTAACACAGTTTCGAGTGGGTCGCTACGCAACGCAATCAAGTGGATACCGCTCGATATCTTACTTGCCGGGCCTTATCTCTCATATAAAATGTTTTCCATAATCTTCGTTAACATCATATTTACCATTAATGCAAACTTAATTTCATGTGAATGTGCTTATAGTTGTTTTATTTTCTAAATCAAGTTTTCCGACCAACAAGTATTAATTATGGCATTATCTGGAACATTTTCATGTCAAAGCCTACAAATTTATTAATTTGAGATAGTAAAGAAAAACTTGTGTTAGAAGGTGACCAATGACCAAACGGGTTATTACTTTCTTTGGTATGATTCTGCTCCTTGATGTCAGATTATAAAATTACTTCACCGTCCGCAAGAGCAAATGGAAATAGCCGGCTCGAGGTAACTGTTTAGATGGCAATGATGCTACGTAGAGTTAACGCAAAACAATTACCTGGGGCCGAATATTGCATTCAGTACCTACAACCAGTGATTAATTGATCGCGGCCTGCCGCGATCATATGGAATAGGTCAAGTATATGCGCGATGGGGAAAATATTTCATGATGGACCTGTGAATTCTTTACTTATGGGTGAAACAGGTCCCATAAGCGTAAATACGACTAGCTTCTACTGATTATAAAACATACCGTACGATTTGTTGTGAATTAAGGTAGTTCTGCACGTTTGGGTCGACATTTTTTCTACAATGTAGAATTTGATTAAACTTTGATTTTTCAAAACTTCAAAACATACCTAGAAAATTCAGCAAATAAAAAAGATAGGGTCGTGTGCTTGATTTTTTGGTAGACTGGTTTGAAAAATATGGACCTCATGAAATATTTCATAATTGGAGTCTATGGGAAAATCATAACTTTCATAACATTTTCGCGAATAGAAATTTTTCTACAATGTAGATTTTGATGAAACTTCTCAGAGTTGTGAATAAAGACATGGCCTATAATTTGATGAAATAAAATGTATAGGTCCGTGTGCTTATTTTTATGATATTTGACCATGACTAAAGAGAACCGGACATTTCACGCTAATTTTAAGACATTATTTTGAATTATTTAACGTGTCATATGTTTTAGTACCATATTTTGACTTTAGAAATATATCAACAGTGTCAATGTAATAAATTTACTCACATGTTGCGATTAATTCATAAAATGATTTTCATTTCCGTACTTCGAATCCAGGCTTTATTCTTCGTTTTCCGGATAAATGACGTTACGCTATCCCTTCCGGTTTATCAAACGTGCAGAACTACCTTAACTGTTGTTGTACTTTTTGTAGTTCAACCGCCACCCTTGTTTAAGAGCAACATTTAAAAAACACGTTTTTTTTCATCCTCAAGTAATAAGTAAGTAAACTCGCCCAGTGTAATCAATAACCCACAATCGACAGATCCCTCTGGTACACTATCAACAACTCTCGCCTCAATCACGTGACAATTTACCGAAAAAAAAAGATATAATAAGCAGGGATTAACAAAAATCGTTATGTTTAACATAATGGAGTTTTTTTCTTTTTTTGTGAATGTTTGAACGGTATTTTTTCGGTTTTTTAATGGCGTTAGGTTTTAACGCAGCTCATTATGATAATGCTATGACGTCGATGAAATCAACTAATCGGAGAGCGGTCTGGAATCACGTGGTACAAACAACAGCGGTCGTCTTCTCGCGGAAGTACAAGTTTACCTGCATAAACAGAAAGCATGATATCTTAAACGTATGTCACTATACCTGTCCAGTACTGGACATTACGGTAAACGCTTCTTTCCTGCAAAAATGACAATTTCGCAACTTCTGTCCGGTTTGTACAAATTTCTGGTCGCGATAAACCATTTTACTTGTTCTTTTATTTGTATGCCGTACTTTTCAGATAACCTAAAGGAAAAAATAAAACAATGTACTACTTTAATGAAGTTGTATATTTTCATTCATAAGTCATCTTAAACCCCGGATATAAGACGTGTTTTTCCAGCATCGACGAAAACATTGGCACATTCTGTTCATGTTTTATTTATAAGCCATTCAGTTAATTCATACTCCATCAATTATCTATTACATCAGATATATTAGGTAAGAAGTGAGTTTTTACTTTCTGATAAATCATCAAAACTAAGATGTTAGTTCACTGTCTTTCCCTTTTACCCCCGGACAAGCCGTAGACTTTTCGATTATTCCTTATTGAGCTGAGCTATCAACAAAAAGTCAAACGTATGACATATGGGCATTGCACTTTTACTTATGTAACTTTTACATTTGCATTTTTTGTTGTCTGAGGAAACAATGGCATATCATTTTAACACAAATGAAATGATTGTTGGATTATATGTACGGTAAATGCTTTACTGAAGACAATAATAAAATTGCAC
Organism: Mercenaria mercenaria; assembly: GCF_021730395.1. NCBI lineage: Eukaryota > Metazoa > Mollusca > Bivalvia > Venerida > Veneridae > Mercenaria > Mercenaria mercenaria. Next base: position 49,640,735 of record NC_069374.1, on the reverse strand, counting down.
GTTTGATTGATAGAATAGGGCAAGTCTTTACCGACTAAAAAACGGTCAGCATTAAATCACCCGCATTCAGTGTGCGCACGGATTGAATGTTCACAATTTAACCTAACCCTAACATTTAGACAGTATATTGTGCACTCAAAACGTGCTAGCCCGTTTGCATTCATTTATGAATGGCAAAAATACAAGCTTATTTCGAGCTTTTTGGTTCAAGGACGACAAGTAAAATATTGTGATTTAACTCTCTCGGCATTTTCAACGTTCTTGTTTCTCTGTGATTTATCTCTCTGAAAATTAATGAACGCTACATGCAGCATATGAATGAAAACATATACAGAAAACTGATCAATATTTTTACGATGGATCAGATTTGATTTATTTTGTACAAATAGCTGAAATGCACAATATATCAGTAATGAAATAGAAATGCATTGTTTTAAGAGAATAAAAATTAACGAAATGTAACTATACTGATTTAAAAAGTTGACCTACTTGTGATGGTTTTGGTACGTTGTTCAATAACATACATGGTGGAGGTACATCCATTAAATGGTTCTTGTTTTTACTAACTAATATTTAGTAGATACTACTGTTCGATATTCATTTTGGCTTAAAGTGGGAGTTCGCAAAAATAAAATATATGTCTGAATATTAAGCGAACATAAAAATGAAAAAGTGCCATATATTAGAAATGACGGGATCAGTTTATTCATATAAAACGTTCTAAAGTAATTCTGTTTGACGTTATAATGACTTTTTTATGACGGATAAGACTTTGCAAGTAAGACCCAGAACGGTATCCACTTGATTGCGTTGCGTAGCGACCCACTCGAAACTGCGTTGCGTTAGGTTTTCGGCCGATTTTCCTGAAACAAACCCGAACCATTTTATGAAAATACACATGCTTTGTTTTAAGAGGTAGCCCTATAGAAAATAATTGTTTTAATAAATACTTGATCCCGATAAGCACAATATATGATGCGATATTGTCGAAAACTGACAAATAATTCCTTCCCCCGCCGGACTGTACAGTAGTGTTTGAAGAAACGGCACAACTCTCAGCTAAATGGACACATGTGCTTAGAAACGGAGACATTTGCGCTCCAGGTGCACCAATCGTTTTTATTCAATTCGGTATTTAACGGGTAGAAATTCCTTTAAATCATACTTACAGGACCGGAAATTTATACAATCGACCATATTTCACCATCTGTTCTGCGTAAAATTCACCGCTCAAACAACGTTGGAACCACTTGATCTGATAAACTTATGGCCAGTGTGAATAAGAATTGTGTTTATTTAAAAGACATATTATTGGAGGTCTGTTCTTGTTTAAAATGATTGCAATTTACAGAAAAAAATTCTACATTTGGATACGATGAGTAAGTATAGGTCCTATAATCAAAGGAGATAAGAATGTTAAAATTACGAAGAGATAATATTATTGTTACCCCCCTTTAAACACATTTCATTTTTCTCTAATAGCAGACTGTCGTACATTACGATATAAGTAAAATTTTAACCTCGTCATATATAATTTTTTCTGAGTAGAATGTTTTTGCAAAATGTTATTATAGAACATAGACGTAAATATCTTAATAATTCTACTATATCCTGAAAATAACTGTAAACATATGTTGTTTTTATATTTAAACTTTCTTCGCCTCAATAACTTCCGGGTTGATTTAATATATGCTTTAGCGCGAACAGAGTTGTTTTTTTTAATCAATGACGGGCGTAGCAAAATTATTTCTCTTCACGGTCATTTAAGTAATCGATCAGTTTATTCATTCATTTCTTCATTCACTTAAAATGTCTGTTTCAGAAATCAATGTATTAGCTACACTGCCTTCCTCAGTTAACTGATATTTTAACTGTGCCAGGGTATTATGTATAGTATGTGTGTATATTCTGGTCGTAAGAGCTCAGACAAGGTCGAAAACCTTCAAGATATCGTATTACAAAATAGTTTTTTTTTAAACTTTACTATCCGATCACCTTCTATGATCTGTCTTCTTCTCCACAAATACCCGATCTTGATCTCAAAAGTAGCAAACTACTTTCCATAAGGTTTGAACCGGGTTGAACACATCTTAGACTTAATCATGGTTGAATTAGTGAAATGTTAAAGATTTGAACACTGGCCAGTCTCCAGCTATGGCCATGTAGGGATGCCCAAGGTACCTTGGCCAGGATCCTGTTCATACAAGTCCATATATGATAGGAAACCAAAATTCCGAGTAATGTTAGTCGAAATTTCGTGATAGTAAGTAGAAATTATTGAACAGTTTTACAGGATACCCAATTTGGTTTTTAAATGTTGTTGTTGTTGTTGTTTTTTGTTGTTGTTTTTTTTTTCGTCAGTGGAGTATTTGCATAGTGAACAGTGGATAACAGCATAAGAGATTGTTAAAGCTATCCGGAATCAATTGCTTCGTTCTGTCGCCTTCCATGTTTCGTAAAGCGTAAAAAAATGTTTGATTCCTGAATCCCGACCTACCTTAAATTTTTGGCCCGACACTAAATGTTTTATGGTCATGGAGAATTGTTTCTCAACTTTTTAACAAAAAGTTGCAAAACTGCACTTTCTATGCTTTGAACATGGTCAGTGATGTTAGAATTCAACTAACAGGAGCTCTAAAGGCATAACCCCCTTATTTGTATTCATTTTGACACAAAAGAAATTTCAGAAAAGTTTCACTTAATATATATAAAAAAAAAGTTCTGACATACCGCGCTAATTTTTCTTGCATAATACCGGAAATAAAGATTTTTTAGACCTTAAGTTGCATAGTTTCACTTTGTAAAAATTTTACGTAACGACGGTCGCGGAATGTCCGGCCGATAGAGCATAATATCGGCCGTAAAGATAATTGGCCGTACCAGTTTTTTTCGCTTTGAATTTCAGCTTTTGCTTTGAAAAAATCTTCACAGAAAGTGCTTTCAAAATGCAAGAAAAACACACTTTACTGGCATCCCAAATCTTAAATTCATCTCTCGAGAGACTCCCCCCCCCCCCCCCCCCCCCCCCCCCACCCCCACCTTACGTGATTCCTCACCACCCCCTCTCCTGCCTTAGACAGTCGCGGGACGCCACAGGCCGGACACCTTTTGCGAAGCCGGCAAAGGCCCTGGTTTCACTTACACGCGAGCATAAAAGACATATGAAACTTTTAAATATTCGTTATGGCACGTTTGCGCACGCGCTTGGAAACGAAATATGTAATTAAGCCGTGCATTAGCCCACACGACATAATAAAATTTCCTAAATCAGCCATCACTAAATAAACCTTATTGTAATGTATTTCCGATTGTTTTCGTTGTTGCGTCTTAACTACGGAAGACCATTAGTGCCAGGTGAGTTTTATTTATCAACTCAGAAATTTCGAGATTCTTGCTCGAAATTTCGACTTAGAAACTCGAAATTTCGGGATATAATTCAATATTTCGAGATACTAAGTTGACTTCATATCTTGCCTTTTTATCCGCAAAATTTGAATGTCCGTCCGTCTGTCAAATGACAAAGGCCGAAGCCTTCCAAAAATGGTCAAAATAGTGATACATCAGCGTTAACTATTGTAGTTAGTAACTCGAAATTTCGAGATGCGTTACCAGAAATTTAGACTTAATAACTCAAAATTTCGACATTGTTACTCAATAGTTCGGCTTAGTAACTCAAAATTTCGTTGTATGTAACACGAAATTTCGACTCTATCTTCTGCTCTGGGTGAAATATATGCATTTTTGCATAATTTGATTTTTGTTCTTGGTGAAAACAAAAAGCATTTTTTCTCGCTCGCTATGCTGTCAAATGATAAATCGGACAACGTTTGCACGAGCTCCTATAAAGCTCTTCACAATTTTTATGTTAAGTAAACCTTCCTCATACAAATCCTCAGAAATCGGGCTAAGAAATTCCGAAATATGTCTGACAATTGATAAAACATGACTGGAGTTTGCATGTTATTTGTGTTGATTTTGTCACAAAACCTGTTCTATTTCAATACCAAGTAATGTACCGAAGAACGCCCAGAATGTACCAGATTGAGCCATTGTTTACAAACTTTTCCAGAGGAGCATGCCGAACCCGCTACTTGCTTTACACTACACTACAAATATTTTAAGCCCACTCGCTTAGCTCAGTAGGTAGAGCGTTGGTCAACAGATCGCGGGGTCTCGAGTTCGGTCCTCGGGCGGGGCGTATGTTCTCCGTTACTATTTGATAAACGAGATTGTGTCTGAAATCATAAGTCCTCCACCTCTGATTCATGTGGGGAAGTTGGCAGTTACTTGCGGAGAACAAGTTTGTACTCGTGCAGGTTCCAGGAACACTGCCCGCCGTTACATGGCTGCAGTACTGTTGAAAAATGGTGTTATATGTATACCGTATACCCAACAAAATATTTTACGCTCGCTCTTCACACCAAACCCTGTATCCGCCCCTGGTTATAAAGTTTAAACTATTCAGCGACTGAATTAGGAAATTTTAAACCGCCCTACCTTTAAATTTTGTTGGGCGAATGGTAATGTGCTATGTAAACAATCCTAGATCTACAGAGTGTGACGCGTTCTTTTCAAATAGGCCGTAGATTTGATTTTTTGTTTGGTTTAAACATATTTATGTAATAGATACAGTTACTCGTTTTTCTTCAAAAGTGTCCTCTATTACAGACGTAAGAAGCCGTTTCGCTATGACGAACACCAATATTGTCCGAGGCGAAGCCGAGGATTAAAATGGTTTTCGTCCTAGCGAAACGGCTTCTCACGTCTGTAACAGGACACTTTTGAAGAAAAACGAGTAACTGTATCTGACTTATACGACGATAATTGTACAGAATATATTAACGAATGAATAAATAAATGAATAGAACTTTTTTTTCGAAAGATAAACATTAAATTATTATCGTGTGCCTTTCACAATATACTGTATCAACTAGTGGTAACCCGAAATATTCGTACATTCAAAGTTCAAACGGGTGGCTGTACATGTGGTTGTACATTAGTATACATCACTACATGATATACAAGTTCTAAAAATGACAGACGCTTTTTTGACGAGGAAACGAACGAACAGGACGAAATCCTAGACCTCTTATTACCATCCTTGACTGTTTAAATTGAGGCATCGGAGCTTCGTTGCTGGATGTGTCATTTTGTAATGTAGATACGATATATTTTTTCTGTTTATAAATGTTACGTTTCAAAAGTTTAATAGAGGTTTGTTGTGATTTTAATCTTGGGTCTATAATATCTGTTAGCAATACACTCGCCTTAATGTTTTTAAAAACAGCCTGTTAAACGGCAAAAAGCCACAAGAGGTAAAGGTTACTAAGCTCAACTGAGGACATAATGCTCTTTAAGGATCGATGAATGCCTGCTCCGTGTTTATATTGATTACCTTGCTAAATCACTGTGTATCTAACTTGAACACAATACTCAAACGAATATCACCAGGCAGAGTGTTTTTTTTAAACAAATAACGAATTGTTTACTTTTCTCGTGAGAAATTAAAATATTTAGGGCTTAATATAAATAATATTTGATCTTTTGGTAATCTGTGTTCCTTCAATAAAGTTCGGTTATGTTCTTATAAATTTACGTTACACAAGATTATTAGTAATTCTAAATGCTTGTTTCTGTTAAAACAAGTTTACGCTAGAATGACATCACGTTAAGGGGACGCATATTGCTACATTCACAGTTCATACAGAAATGGGGAAGGGGTGCATATTCAAGAAATCGATGATGGGAAAATAAAAAACATATTTATAAACTGATATAATACTGATGGACACCTGTAATATTCAGTATTTTGTGGATAAGGATGTGGTACTATGAATGTAATAGGAAAACAGAGGTCTTTATGAAAGTACATTCAACACAAAATATTAAGCTTTTGTATATGGAAAAAACAGGTTTTTTACAATAACAGTGTTCCAAATAATGTTGAAGGGATGAGATTTTCTTTCTAACACACCAGGTTTGCTTAAACATGTAAAAATTTAACGCAACGTCATTTCAGCTCGGGATGGACGCCATATTTCTCATTGATAAAAATGTAAACAAAAAAAATCAGAGTGGGATTAGCATTGCAAGGGCATAACATGACGTTCTACACAATGAATACCTTAGAACAGATATCTAAGATGCTACACAGGTCAGGCGGGTTAAATGCATAATGGCGATCACTTGAAATTCATCTTGAAAAGGTGGTTAATTTCAGTTTGTTTACATGGTTTTTAATTTTCCCACGACTTCTCGGCGATTCACTGCAAATGTATTACTGCGCCGGACGAAAGGTAACTCTAATAAACAACGGGAGACAACTTAGGTGTCAGCACGTGTACGATTTTTAAAAAAACATGTCGATGATTATAATTTCTTATCAAATAATGAATCCTATTCAGATATTCGTCTTTAATCTTAGAAAATTATTAATTTCTGTGGACATTTGTCAAAAAATATTACTTACATTGGACTACTTTGCGCATCAAACTGGTTTCCGCTTCAGTTGTGAGGCACTTCCGTTATACTTTTTGACAACAATAACAAAACACAAAATGAATCAATAAAGTCACTTATAAACCGATTGCTACTTAAATCAGTGTAAGTAAAGTTGTTGTTACAACATTATACATGTTCGTTACGTTATGAGATAAAGTTTATCTTGAACTGCATAATCCATTAATTACGTTTAGATGATATTGCATTTACAACTTATTTGACCCCATTTTTTACGTGAATGACAGCATTCTCGTGCAACTCGTGCAAACAGAGTTATGAAAAGTATGGTGGAGAATTCAAGGACAAATTATAAATGACATTAAAGTGAAGATAACTGTATATTCGTCCAGTTTTGATCATTGGCATGCCTGCTGTGTATTAGTAACTTTTGTGAACAAGATTAGAATGTTACTTTTGCTCATATACACATTGATTGGACCTCTCAACCAAATTTCATACCTTATTTTAGGGATTTTTAAGACAATACATTTTCAAAAGTTTGTTCAATGTGTTTTGATATTTAAGTGCATTGTAGTTCATGAATACCTTGAGTTAAAAATTAATAATGGCAACATTTCTAGGCCCTTATTGTAAGCCACTAGACTTCTGTAACGATAAATGTTTAATGTATTAAGGGGAATATACTCTTTTAGTTTTGGAATGTGGCATTCCTTGACCACCATATCTTTTCTTATGCACTACTTTGTAAACAAACTAAATAATGTGTTTTAGCTTACATATGCAAAATGAAAAGCAAGACAGTGACCATATTTCACATTCTTTCTTTAAATTAGAATCTGTAGGACATTGATAAATGTTTGGACAAGGTGAAGCACTATTATTTTCGCACCAAAAAGTCTTAATTGTTGACTTTGAATGTACACAATAAGTCTTATGTAATTCAACAATAACTTTCTTGTTTCAGTTTTCTCATTTTTATTTTATTGAGCAATCCTTTGTGTACTTATAACAGTTGAAACAGTATCCATTTCATGTACCAAAACCTTGTACTTTTTTGCAGGTAAATTTTATCATACCCCACCCACTTTTTTCTAATTTCAAAGTATGCGTCCCCTTAACGTGCGGTGACTTCAAAGTTTTTGTTGCGACCAAAAAAGAGCGCTACTGCATCTTTTCTATTGTTTTAGATAAAGGGCATATTAGAATCGAAATAATATATAGCAAACCGTGTTTTAACACTATTTATACACTCGAGCGGTAATAAGTCGTACAAATAAGTTCTGCGCATGATTGACAGGACGGCAACAGTACGATGGTGAAGAACGAAGATGCGATGGCAGAGCGCGACAGTACCACGAACTGTCACCATCATACTGTCGCGCTCCACCATCGGACTGTCGTGTTATCGTCATCGTACTGTCGCGCTCCATCATCGGACTGTCGTGTTATCGTCATCGTACTATCGCGCTTCGTCATCGTACAATCGTACCTTCGCCTTCATAGGGAGCAGTCGCTGGCCTTAACGGAACACCGTAGTTTTCACATGGCGCGGCTCACTTAATTTTTAGTTTGTCAGGTATTGCAGTGCGGTCTAAAGCTATCATTGCCGTTCTGTTTATAAGTTGAATTTGATAATTCTTTCTTATGTTGTTTAAAAAGCTTTATTTGCATTGCAATTCTAAATTATTGATACCTTCAACAGAAGATAGTCAAACATTAATTCACCTTGAAAAGGGACATTCTTGCACCAGGCAGAGTTTATGACTTTTTTCACGATTTTCACGTGCAGGTAGTTAACTGATAGAGTCCGTTAATACAGGACACTATAAATGAAATTATTCTCGGTACGATAATAGCAGTCTTTACAGTATCGCTAATTTAACAGTCTCTACAGTAGTTCAGGTTGGCGGGAATAGTCTCGTGCTTATCGTGCATTTGTGTATTGGGTATATATATACCTTTACAACGTAACTTTGATTCATCTCGAGGTTAAATATTTGGCAGTGAGGTTTAAAATAGTGAATGCCCTACCCACCCTCCCCATATGCTTAAGCGGTCTGAAGCATTCTTATCAATCGATCTGTAATAGTTTAGATTTTTATAAAAGATTTTATTGTTGTCTGCATATTTATGGACACTAAGCGAGAAAGAAAATATTCTTATTCAAGTATTATTGAATTTTCTTTTTATTTTCACATACAGTTATTTCACAGGCGGAGTTACTCAGGAGGATATGACGCTGATGGTTTTACATTTAATTGTCTCTAAAAATAGTTCTTTTTCAGTTAAAGCAAAGCAAGGCTTCTTGTTACTTTTCTTTTAGTTTAATTAAAAATTTTGTTCAATTCTAAGTTAGTTTCGTTTCAGTTTTCCATTCCATTCCAACGACACTACAACAACCGGAACACCACAACCGGAACACCACTACGACATTCGGAACAGATGAACACTTAATTAAACGTGCATTGTGTTGATATATCTTGTAAATCGATACTTACTGCCAAAATATTAGCCTTATTCCTACTTTCTGTGTTTGTTTTCTTTCTTACTGTTATGAAAGTTTAGAAAATTATTAATTTACTCTCGAATTTTATAGAGAGTAAAGTGTCCGCTTACAACCGTAAGAAGACACTTTTACAATAGGTCTGCTGGCGTATAGTCGTATAAACATGTAAACTCGTGATAATGACAATTCGTGTCTATTTTTAACAGATACCTCAAATTTTTTTGAGAGTGGAAACAAGATCCGCTGAGGTTAAAAATACCATACGTACATGTATATAGATCTATTTTGACTTACTCTTGTTTCAATATTATTTTGCTTTCCTGTTTTTAAAATATGGTTCACTCATTCCCGGCCGCTGTATGGAGTGAGATTTTGGAGTGACCTTGGAGTGAAAAAATGGAGTGAGATTTTGGAGTTTCTTTTTAGCTCACCTGAGCACGAAGTGCTCAAAGGTGAGCTTTTGTAATCACCCTGTGTCCGTCGTCCGTCGTCGTCCGTCGTCAACAATTTGACTGTTAACACTCTTGAGGTCACATTTTTGGTCCAGTTTTAATGAAACTTGGTCAAAATGTTACCCTCAATAAAATTTTGGACTAATGTAGAATTAAAAAGTAGGTCACTAGGTTAAATCAAACGAAAAGCTAGTTTACACTGTAGAGGCCACAGTTATGGCCATATCTTAATGAAACTTGATCAAAATGTTAATCTTGATGATCTATAGGTCAAGTTCAAATCTGGGTCAGGTTGGGTTAGAAACTAGGTCACTAGGTTAAATCAAAGGAAAAGCCTGTTAACACTGTAGAGGCCACATTTATGACTGTATCTTCATGAATCTTGGTCAGAATGTTAAACTTGAGGATATTTAGGACAAGTTGGAATCTGAGCTATGTCGGGTCAAAAACTAGGTCACAGGGTCAAATCAATGGAAAAGTTAGTTTACACTTTAGAGGCCATATTTATGAACATATCTTAATAAAACTTGGTCAGAATGTTAATCTTAATGATCTTTAGGTCAAGTTTAAATCTGGGTCAGTTGGGGTCAATAACTAGGTCACTAGGTTAAATCAAAGGAAAAGCTTGTTAACACATTAGAGGCCACATTTATGACTGTATCTTCATGAAACTTAGCGGAATGTTAATCTTGATGATCTTTAGGTCAAGTTCAAATGTGAGTCATGTAGGGTCAAAAACTAGGTCGTGGGGTCAAATCAAAGGAATAGCTAGTTAACACTTTAGAGGCCACATTTATGACCATATCTTAATGAAACTTGGTCAGAATACTAATCTTTATGATCTTTAGGTCAATAGGTCAGGTGAGCGATACAGGGCCTTCATGGTCCTCTTGTTTTTTATATCAGATAAATTGATAACCTAATGAAGGTCATAAAGAAGGAAAGTGGGACGAGAATGTTTTTGGAAATAGCGAAGCTACTGGTGATGATGATGATGATGATCCATTTATGTCAGTCTTCTATATTTTGAAATATGCCGACCTCACGGAGATTCACAAACACAATATGATAACAAGACAATTGAACTTTAACCTTCTAATGGTCCTTTTTTCCACGGCAAGAAAATATTTTATTCATTATTGCATATTATCTTTCAAGATTTTTTTATCAGAAGACATGATAACTGGATCGGTGATAAAGAAGCACCCAAGCATGCAGCAGTGGAATAATGCCATGACTTGAACTGATAAACCAAGTGTGTTCGATGTATAATATAAACAAGGTTAATGTTTTCATGCGTCCAAATATGTATGAAGTTATATTACATATATTTTGAGAAATACAAATATGGTATTCAAATAATGTGAAAAAACTAAAACATTCCAATCACGATGTTTCTAGTTCAATATTGGTAAGAAGACCATGAGGATCTGTCTGATACTGATGAGACTGATGATCATTTAAAAATTAAACCCTTATATACAATCATTACATCTAATTGAAGTATCTTTCAAACCAAATGTTTTAATTACACCTCCATCTTTACAAATATCAATAACTTTCATCAATAACAACATTATGAATCATCATCATTATCATATACATGTTTTTTTTTTCCACTGACATCAATATAACAGAATATCTTCATCATAATCAAAATTATCATGAAAAACATCCTGTCATCAAAATCATCATCATCACCATCATCATCACCAGCAGCAGCAGCAGCAGTAAACAAAAACAAAATCACTGTAAAGAAGCAGCATAACTACATGTCATTCTTTTCATTCCCTTTCTCAATTGATTTTTACAACAACATCATCATCATCAGTGCAAGTAACATTATCAGCTGCATTTTCATCATCAGCATTATGTATTAAACATTAACAGAGGTAATAGCATCATCATCGTCATCAACATCAATAGTATTTCCACCAGTTTTCTTTTTCAACCACTTTCCTTCTTTATGACCTTCATCAAGTATTCAATACATCTGATACGAAAAAAAGAATGCGGAAAAGTTGAAATTACGGTGCTACGATGGATAGTCAAAAGTCGAAACCACGATGATGAAAACACGAAACTACGATGGTGAAAAGTCGAAACAACAAAGCTGCGATTGTAAAAAGATTTTATTTCGTACTTCTGTCACAGTACTTTAGACTTTTCACCACGTGTGGTTTCATTGTTTCGACTTCTCTACACCATGGTTTTGTTGTTTCGACTTCTCTACATTATGGTTTTGTTGTTTCGACTTTCCACCATGGTTTTGTTGTTTCGACTTTCCACCATGGTTTTGTTGTTTCGACTTCTCTACACCATGGTTTTGTTGTTTCGACTTTCCACCATGGTTTTGTTGTTTCGACTTCTCTACACCATGGTTTTGTTGTTTCGACTTTCCTCCATGGTTTTGTTGTTTCGACTTCTCTACACCATGGTTTTGTTGTTTCGACTTCTCTACACCATGGTTTTGTTGTTTCGACTTTCCACCATGGTTTTGTTGTTTCGACTTCTCTACACCATGGTTTTGTTGTTTCGACTTTTCTCCATGGTTTTGTTGTTTCGACTTCTCTACACCATGGTTTTGTTGTTTCGACTTCTCTACACCATGGTTCTGTTGTTTCGACTTTCCACCATGGTTTTGTTGTTTCGACTTCTCTACACCATGGTTTTGTTGTTTTGACTTTCCACCATGGTTTTGTTGTTTCGACTTCTCTTCACCATGGTTTTGTTGTTTCGACTTCTCTACACCATTGTTTTGTTGTTTCGACTTTCCACCATGGTGATTATGCTTTTAATTTTGATTTTTCAACATCGTAGTTTCTGCATTTCACCATCGTACTTTAGGCTGTATACCATGGTACTTTCGGGTATTCGCCACCGTTATTTTGAGTTTTCAACGTCGTATTATTGTCATTCTGACGCAATTACAGTTATACGAGGTTGAACGTAATTATAAACGTCGTCTGAAATTGAAGGATTTTTGTACATGTATGTACAATTTTAGATATATACTTCGATCTTCTTGGACACTAAATGAAATTATATAATATATGCATTTAAAATCTCCTTTATTCATAGAGTTCTTATCAGTGTTTTTCTCTCAATGATTTGAAAATGAGGTTGATGCCTTTCCTCTCAATGATTTGAAAATGAGGTCGATCTCTTTGGGACGGATACACACTGTAAATAATAAAAGTAAAATAAGTTATAAAACACAAATGTACATTATTTCTGCAAGATTGTGTGCATAGCATATTATAACTGTTGTAATAATGCACACTTCAGATCTAAATACAAGCAGAGATTAACAAAATGTCAAAGCGGGTGACCGAAAAAAAAATGCAGCAGAGTGGGGACTCGAACCCGGTGCCTCGAAATATCGCACCGATGTTCTACTGACTAAGCTACCCGGCCTTCTACATACATTCTTCCCGTTTTGATATTCAAGTCCTATACCCTGACATATTTCCCCGCCATTTTGAAATTCGTCATCATATATTTCAACGGGTACTTTATAAATCAAGTAATTACAGGTGTCGGAGACTAACCAGTGTAATGCCCTCACGGTCCCACGTTGGTCGCCACAGGAAAATGTGCAGCCAGACCTGTACTCGAATCTGGGGCCTCTGAATACCGTTCCGATGCTCTGCTAACTGAGCTACCCGGCCGCCAATAAATACATGTACACACTTTTCCCCCAATCCTATACAGTGACATATTTCCCTCAGTATTAGAATGAATAACAGGTAGTACATCCGATACTAATATTTCACATTTTATTCAAAAGTTTCAACCACAATCTTATCATCCCCAACTTTTGTTATATTTGACTGGCATATCATAGTAGGTTGCCCACCCTCCCCTCTTAATCAATATTGGTTTCTCTGCTGATATTACTTTGAGCAATAGATTATATAGGAAATTTATTATTTTCAATGGTAGATTTCAAATATGTCTTTTGGTTTGTGAATATTTTAGCACATATGACAGTATGCATTAATCTCTTGTCTTCAATATAATGTGAAAATATTTACTCTAACTAAACACCTTCTTGCTTCCAATTTTGTCTTAAAAGTATCACCACTGCTTATATTGAACATATAGGGAAAATCGCCAAACTTAACAATTTCTTTTACTTTAGAGGCAAATAAATTATATTTTTAAAAAAATGACATCTTATCATCATATATGTAAGTGTTCTTGTATTATTATAATTGTAATAGGGTAAAGGCTTCTTGCTTCGATGGTGAAAAATACGAAATAATTTAGACTTTTAATCGTTTAATGTTTTCATCAGCAATGTTTCACCATCGTAGTTTCGTTATTTAGACTTTTCAACATCGTAGTATCGTTTTGTTGTTTCGAGCTTACAGTATGCGGCGATGGACCGACCAGGGCACTGTATATACAGGACACAGGGTCGGATCCAGATTTTTTTCCAGGAGGGGGCGTGGGATCCAAATAGGGGTCAGGTTGGTCAATAATAATATAAAGACTAGTTTATCAGCAAACAAACTGATCTCACTGCCAATGTTTGGGAGGGGGTGTCCCACGAAAAAGTTTTGTTTCTCGGGGTCAACAGACAGAGAATTTCCAGCGTTTTAGAATAAAACAGCAAGAATCTGAATCCCATCAAAAATGTAATCATCACTTCGAAAATTAGATATACAATATTATTTTACAAATTTTTTCATGATATGAAAACGAGCATAGTGGGGGTACGGATGAACATAGACGAAAAATTCATTAGGTTTTGTCTGTATAGATTCAGTGTAATTCACATACATTTATGCCCATTCACCTGACCTAAACAAAAAGACTCGACTAAAAAAGCCTCCTGTTGCCTGTCTTTTTTAATCTATTGACATATATCACTGTGTCTACTAAATATCAAGCGAATTGCTAAGGTGAATAAGTGCCAGTCCTGCCAACCTCTCCTTATGCATTGTATTGCGATATAATTCCTAATTGCTTTTCCCGTAATGAACTTATTTTTATTCAATTTTCAGAGTGCAGCTTTAAACGTTTTCACCATTAACTTTGAAAATCTAGGGTGTGTGTGAGCGGGGAGGAGGATCCGGACCCCCCCCCCCCCGCCTCCGCCGACCCGTATCCCCGCGGAGCCGCCCATGGTAGAAGAATAAATTGGCCTTTTCAAGTTCTTCTGTAGGAGGAAGTTTTGTACATGGACATGTACTTTAACAATATGTCCTTTATTTCGAACCGTTGTTGCTTTGTAATTTTTGATGACGCGTTTAAACACACTCATTGGGAAAAATCGGGGATTACCCATAATATTACGAAATTTACTTTCAGTTTCAGGTTTTATACAAGTTTCGCTGTTTCTGTACTGTAACAACAGATCATCGATATCGGCTTATTTACAGTACTATTTGCACTAAAGATCTGCTGTTGCAAAATATATGTTTTGTAATTTGTGTACAACAATAAAAGATCCATTATGTACTGTTCTGTTTCTAATATTGACAAATGTTTGAACATTTATGAATGAATAGCCGCCGGATTCTTTTTGGCAAATTCAACCTGTATTTATATGCCTTCACAAAAAAAAAAAGAAAACTATTTCATACTGTTGTATTAACTTTTACCTGCTTCGAAGTAAGTTTGAATTTATTATAATTCAGTACTCGTGTTTAACAAGTTAAAGCATAGCAAAAGTTCCTTCTAGGGCATACATCCATATTTTTTGCAATGTCTGTTTTATACTGCCAAAAAATGTCAGGTAAGTATTTACGCTAATTATTTAACATATATTGTTAAATCCGACAACAAATTAACTATGTTACCACTTTCAGTAGAGTAAATATGGCAATAAAACATTGACCCGGTCAATCCATTACGATTCGATGCATGAATTTGTTGCGCATAATTAGAGGGTCGCAATGAGCTTTGTTTTCACATATTAACCATGCATTTGAATGTAACGATAATATTTAGTTGTTTACATTTAAATTTGCTGATATATGTCTATTTGGTCGACTGAATGTACATATGTAATATTCTTCAAGAATGGAAGAAATAAAAGAATCAATCAATAATCCTTGGGTTTAGTAATATGTAATCCATGGAACGCGTTCATTCAGAGAGTCGCCTCAATTAGGAAAGAATAGTTTAACGTCAGAGGTTATTTCTAAGGTCACGGAGTTTAATTGGCCAGCTTGTAATTACAACAGCTTTCGATATCAGTAGTTCAGACAAGTGTGATTTATCGAATTAAAATATTCCTTCTCAAGAGAAGGAACAACAATTCTTTATGGAAAATTGTATTTTGCCATGCAAATGGATTCCTGTTTAACATAACTTGAAAAGTGAAAAAAGTGTTATTAGATCTGTATAAACAAGCAGTATCTTTCAGAACAAATATGTTACAACGTAGTTTTACCTGTAGTTATTGAGAAATGAGCTATATAAATATTATGTATATGTACATATATGTGACCCTGTGACATTTATTATTAATGGGGTTGCCCAATGATTTGTAGTGCCTCATTCATAGGTTGCTGTGCCTTCAAATCCTACCTTGATGTATGAAATTGGTACATGTGTGAAAGGTATTCGTCTGACTTGTAAAATATAGGTAGTTCTAGTATAACGCGAAGAAAACAATTCTCAAAGGACCACCTTTGGCTTCACTCTTCATTGAAAAGCTAGAATATGACTTTAATGTTGACGGATCTTGTCCGTAAACTGACAAGAAAGATTTTATATATTTAAAACGTACAAAAACGAGTTAAAATAAATCAAATTTATTTCCGTATTTGATTAAGTTGTTGCATCAGTTTCTACTTACATAAAACACTTGATACAATCATTTTTACAAGAAGTGAATCACTTGTTTTTGCACATGAGCGTAACGCCTTTACGACCAGACCAACCTTGGTCGTCCCAAAATCAATTTTTGGGGCGTCCGGATAAATCTAACACATATGGTTAAGTGTATCAATTTGATTTAGTTCCATTTTTGTAGAAAAAATATAACCACGTAGGGACATTAAGATATACTTTTAGCTTTATTACTTATTACTCCTGTTCCGTATTTTTAGCTCACCTGTCACAAAGTCACAAGGTGAGCTTTTGTGATCGCGCGGCGTCCGTCGTCCGTCCGTCCGTGTGTAAATTTTTGCTTGTGACCACTGTAGAAGTCACATTTTTCATGGGAGTTTTATGAAAGTTAGTCAGAATGTTCATCTTGATGACATCTAGGTTAACTTTGAAACTGGGTTACGTGCGGTCAAAAACTAGGTCAGTAGGTCTAAAAATAGAAAAACGTTGTGACCTCTCTAGAGACTATATTTTTCATGAGATCTTCATGAAAATTGGTGAGAATATTAATCTTGATAATATCTATATCAAATTTGAAACTTGGTCAAGTCAACTGCGATCAAAAACTAGGTCAGCAGGTCTTAAAATATAAAAAATACATTTTGACCTCTCTAAAGGCCATAATTTATTTCTCAAAGAATCTTCATGAAAGTTGGTCAAAATGTTCAACTTGATGATATCTTGGTCAAGTTTGAAAATAAATTACGTGCTGTTTAAAACAGCAGGTCAAAAAATAGAAAAATAAAGAAAAGTGGGAACTTCACAGGTGTTCAACACAACAAAAATGAAAATGTTGCAGGGTCGATTTGATTGAGCCTGTTCATGGACGGTAGTGGAAATGCATGCTACCGTCCACGCCCTCTAGCCCCGAGTTGAGCAGAACTCAACATTTACACATGCTAAAAGTACAAAAAGCAATTTAGAGACATCCGCAAATGTCATTTTTGCCTCCCTAGAGGCCATATCTTTCAATGGATATCATGAAAATTGGTCAGAATGTTCTCCTTGGTGGTATCTAGCAAAAATTTGAAAACTGGTCAACTGCAGTCAAAAATTAGGCCAGTAAGTCTAAAAATAGAAAAACCTTATGACCTCTCTAGAGGCCATATTTCTCAATGGATTTTCATGAAAATTGGTCAGGGTATTTGAATTGATAATATCTAAATAAAGTTTGAAACTGGATTATGTGCGGTTCAAAACTAGGTCAGTAGGTATAAAAATAGAAAACCCTTGTTACCTCCCTAGAGGCTATATTCTTCAATGGATCTTCATGAAAATTAGTCAGAATGTTCACCTCGATGATATCTAGGTCAGGTTTGAAATTGGGTCACGTACGATAAAAAATGGCCAGTAGGTCTAAAAGTGGTAAAACCTAGTGATTTTTCTAGAAGCCATACTTTGCAATGGATCTTCATGAAAATTAGTCAGAATGTTCACCTCGATGATATCTAGGTCAAATTCGAAACTGGGTCACGTGCGGTCAAAACTAGTTCAGAAGGTCTAAAAATAGAAAAACCTTGTGACCTCTTTAGAGGCCATATTTTTCAATAGAGCTTCATGAAAATTGAACTGTCCACCTTGATGGTATCTCGATCAGGTTTATAGGCCATACTGTTCATGGGATCTGTATAAAAGTTGGTTTGAATGTTTATCTTGATAATATCTAGGTCCAGTTCAAAACTAGGTCAACTGCGGTCAAAAATAAGGTCAGGAGGTCTTAAAATAGAAAAACCTTTTGACTTCTCTAACGGCCATATTTTACAATGGATCTTCATGAAAATTGGTCAGACTGTTCACCTTAATGATATCTAGGTCAAGAGCGAAACTGAATTGCGTGCGTTTAAAAACTATGTCAGTAGGTATAAAAATAGAAACACCTTTTGACCTCTCTAGAGGCCATATTTTTATGAGATCTTCATGAAAATGTTCATCTTTATGATACATGTATATAGGTCAAGTTTAAAACTGGGTCATGTGCCTTAAAACTAGGTCATTAGGTTAAATAATAGAGAAACCTTGTGACCTCTCTAGAGGCCATATTTTTAAATGGATCTTCATGAAAATTGGTCAGAATTTTACTTTGACGATATCTAGATCAAGTTCAAAACTGGGTCACATCAGCTCAAAAACTAGTTCACAATGTCAAATAATAGAAAAAACGTCATACTCAGTTCAAAACTGGGTCATATGGGGACAGGTGAGCGATTCAGGACCATCATGGTCCTCTTGTTTTTATTTTAAAGGATGGCTTCGTTACTATCGTAACACCATCATCGAAATGTTCTAACAACGTTCAAAGTAAGAACTCTCACGATTTCTTGCCATATATTGTTCATATTGTTCAGAAGCAACCGCAAAGTACCATTCCATCCTCTGCGCGTAAAACAGTGTAGCGTCATGTCTGTGAAACAAATTTCTCTCTTGAATGTAACATACTTATGTTTAAAATGGCAAATATTTTATTTGAAGAAATATCTCCTTGTTTTAGTAAACATCTAAGTTATATTTTATGGGGATAAAGGACTATTTACTGCACCTTTTCTACTTTTTTTATCGACATCAGATAATGTATTTATACTTTAACAAATGTGTTTACTTCTCAAATTAATTTTTAACGATATTCCAATGCCTACCCCACATTGAAATTTGCATGTAAAAAACGAGGTTCTCTTTATGACAACCTTGATCGACAATATCAGATTTCAAGGTAGACGTTCTATTTATTGACACACAGGTTAAACAAACTATCTCCATATATGGTTGTCAAGCTAACTATTTCAACGAAACTGTTTAGACTTTGACATTGAATAAACACAAAGTAGTTTTCTCAGGTCTTTGCGTACTTTGTAGTGTTTTCAAATGTACATTTTCTCAAAGATTGCAATATCTGCAATTATTTTGATGTTTATAAGTTATGTATTGTACGATCAAATATTTTTTAAATGCATAGAGATTTTTTTTTCAAAACACAATATTTACATGATTTACTATGTGTTTGTATTTATTTTGTACTGCTTACGCTGTCTTGTTTGTTGTAAGCGTTTTCTTTACTTTTCTCCTCACTAACCACATTGCTACCCTTCCCCCGCAATCCTTTCCCCTTGCATTAGCGCTAGCTTGCTTTTGCATTCCCTCTCCTTTTACTTTGAGTAAGTTACCGTGCCCACCTTAATGGTGGATGCCAACCGTCCGTAAGCGGTACCCGACTGTTGTTTTTTTCCTGCTTATGTGTTTGCATTTGTTCCTTGTGGGTCTGTTTGCCTTGGCCGGCCCCCGCGGTATTTTAATATCTTACTTGTTTGCTTGTTTATCTATGTATGTAAGTTATGTGTGATTGCGTGCGTGTGTGTGTGCGTCTGTGTGTGTGCGCGCACGCGCTGATGTGCTTACGTTGTAGGGTAACTTAAGCATTCCCTTTTGCATAATCATCCTTGTTCTACTTTCCCCCACCCCACCCCTCATCCTTTAATATCCATACCCATTCCTTCCAAACAATTTTTTTCTGTACTTTGTATCAAATAAAAGTGTACTTGTTGAGTTTTTGAAGCAACCTGTCTATATAATATTTGTCCGTGACAGCTTCTTTTTGTTATGGGCCTGCAAATGCGTGGCTCTATATAGCTGTGTTTGGAATGCTCAGTGATTCCGGGAAATCTACCCTTACTTTATATCAATTATATTGAAAATCTTTTATAATTTGTACGCTGTTAATCAATTTTACGTGAGGAAATACGACTATCCGTTCAGTATATCAGCAATTCTGTCAAAACCGACGAATTATCTTTTTATCTTTTCTCTTATATCACTAATGGTAGGGAATAAAAGTAGAAATTTAAGTTTCGTAAATGCATATGTAATAATGTTGTGTAGTATTTCTATTTGAGTCGTTTATATCAGTTTGAAAAAATAATCTGTATTTCGATGCTGTCTGTGGTACTACTTTCTTCAAATGAGACGGAGACATACATTTGTGTTATTTATAAAATTATTACGCCATGCTGTACACACGCTTTAACCAATGTTAAACGATACTGATTATTAAAATATAATTATTTTTACATTTTTGTAGTAAATGATATAGTACAAATTCTGGATTCAAACTGAATAATTTCCAATATACTGCGTTAACACGAGGAAAAATTTAAGCTTTTCGGAACATGTGTATTCATTAAAAAATAGATTGGGATTTATGGAATTGTAAGGCGCAGCACAAGCATAGCTCAGGTAACTTTATTTGCACACATATTTCAATCTGATTAACATGTACATGTATATTTCATTTTGCGAACGTATACTTTAATGAATCCGGGCGCGTAGGAATGCCTATTTAAAGAGTGGTGAGGAGTATGGGAACCGCTTAGGTCCCCATCGGGTCCAGGGCAGAGCCCTGGTAGGGAGGGGCGGGGGCGAAGGCTCCTGGCGAAAAAATGGTTTGCAGAAAATTGTGTAATATTTTAAGCTCTTAATGTTGATATTACTGATTGAAATTCATAATTTATGGTAACTGAAGAAACCGTATAAACATATATAGGCCATTTTAGGGCATAATGTTAAACATTTGGAGACAAATCCTTGCACCCGTGTTACATTTTGGTTAAGATGGTCACCGGATTTTACTTAATTATTTTAACTATAATTTTAGCACAGAACTTTAAAGATATTTTGGCATAAACAACAATCAAAAATTTGAGTCTTTGTGTTTTCGTTTTCTGCAAAGGCTGACTCTGCTTTTATCAAATATTACCAATTTATCATATTTTACTCAGTTTTAACAAATTTTAAACAGTATATACTTAATCTAAAAAAATATGTGGAATTACGGGCGAACTGGCGTACAGGTAGCTACGCACCTAAAGAAGCTAATTAACATAAATCCGGCTCATGTTTATAAATGATAGTACTTGCGTCAAATGTCTCAAGTATACGTTAAATATGTTTTTTATGTGCACATTTTCAGAGTATTTCTTCAGTTTTGTCGATGTTAATTAAAAGATAGGAGCGATCAAACTAGAAAGTCAGTATAAATTTTGGACAAAACGTTATCTCCCATGTTAAAAATAAACTTAATTTCCTATCAGAATGCAAAGCTTTATTATTTGGCAAAAACCAATATCTTCCGATCAATTCAACTATTGCCAAATAAAAATGAAATATTATCTCATATGCATATCTCAAGGTTGTTTACAACCGTTGTTGAAATTGTTACCCCTAAATCATGAAAGGTTTTGATATCTTTGATATAATAGCCACCGGTTTCTTTTTGCCACGCCGGTATTTGGCAAATTCAGCCCATATTTATACGCGCTTTACAAAAATGAAAATTGCCCTAAATTCTTACATTAACCCACCTATTTTAAAGTTAGTATGTTTTGATATCATTACTAGTTATTGGTATATAAGTACGAGAAAATTGTATTTGCCATGGCAAAACGGTCTTTTTTGCCATGGCAAGAAAGTTCACGATTTTGCCATTTGTTTTGAAGTGATGCTTCAATTAAATGTAGTAACTCTATATTAGGTTTTAATTTTCAAATCGTCATCATCATTAAAACAGCATCAGATAGTATTTTACCAATAGTTAACTGGAAAGTTCGTGATTGGAACTTTTTAATTTTTCAAAATGTTTTATTACATGTAACAGATTTGAATATCTCAACCACAAAAAATAAATAAAAAAACCCCCAAAAAATAAACAAACAAAGAACCCCCCCCCCCCCCCGCACACACACACACACCCTTCCCCCAAAAAATATTTAAAAAACAAACACTACACATAGCCTATTTGGACGCATGAGGTCATTAACCTTGTTTATTTTATAGATGGACACACTAGGCAAGTCATGGCATAATTACACTATCTCATGCATGGGTACTCCTTTATCACCAATCTAATTACCATGTCTTCTGATCAGAAAAATTCTTCAAAGATAACAGGCAATATTTCTTTTTCTCTTGCAAAGGGAAAATCGGAAGTTTATGGGTCAATCGTTTTGTCATTTCCCACACATTTCAATTGTTACACATGCAAATTGTCTTTTTCAAATATGTGCTTTATAAAATCGATTCATAATGTAATGCTTTAAGCTTTAACACATTGAAGTATCACGGAAACTTGAAAAACATTATTTCAGTAATAATAATAATCATCACCATCAACAGCAGCAGCACCACCATCAGCACCACTATCATGACAACCGCAACAGTTATCGTCATCAAAATTTTTATCACCCACCACCACCACTATCATCACAACCGCAACAGTTATCGTCATCAAATTTTTTATCACCCACCACGACCACTATCATGACAACCGCAACAGTTATCGTCATCAAAATGTTTATCATCCACCACGACCACTATCATGACAACCGCAACAGTTATAGTCATCAAAACTTTTATCATCCACCACGACCACTATCATCGCAACCGCAACAGTTATCGTCATCAAAATCTTTATCACCCACCACAACCACTATCATCACAACCGCAAATGTTATCGTCATCAAATTTTTATCACCCACCATCACCACTATCATCACAACCGCAACCATTATCGTCATCAAAATTTTTATCACCCACCACCACCACTATCATCACAACCGCAACAGTTATCGTCATCAATATTTTTATCACCCATCACCATTACTATTATCAGCATCACGACTATCAACACAACCACAACGACAACTACCATCATTTACAAACACTTTCATCACCTGCAGCACCACTATCGTCAAGATCATCATAACTAGCATTATCATCAACATTATCATCTTTACGACTGCAACAACCATTATCATTAGCAGCAACAACATCAACACCAGATCATCATCGTTATCATTACCATTGTATACATCATCATCACAATCACCACTCTCATCACTGCCTCTGTTGTCAATATCATCGTCATGATCATAATCATCTGTCATTACATCGTCATTGTTATCTTAGTTTCATTAACGTTTTTGCTGATGAACAAGATGAAAACAGATGTTGTCGGAAGATAATGGTTTGTTGCTGTTATGTTGATGATGACTACAGGTGTTTGTATTGTTGTCAATAATAATGGCGATGACTGAGTGCTCAATTGGGTGATAGATGGGTTTTAGGATATCAATGATGATGATAATGATGACGGTTAAATAATTGCTGATAAACATTTTCATCCTAAACACACGAACAGCAATCAATAGTTTTTGTTGTAAACAATTATATGAAACAAATCATCATCATTCCCATAATCTTAAAAAAGTATCCTGTTATGTTAAGTTTGACTATAATCACCAGTCTTATTATAGTTGGCCGCTTTAACAGCCACATATACATATAACATTATTGTATTTCGTCTTATGAATTTTCAGTAATAAACCAGTAATGCCGTTGCTTTTAATATTAATAACTTTTTGTTTCCCTAAAACATGAATGATTTTGATATTTTTGATATAATAGCCGCCGGTTTCTTTTTGCCACGCCGGTATTTGGCAAATTCAGCCCATATTTATACGCGTTTTACAAAAATGAAAATTGCCTTAAATTGTTATTTTAACCCACATATTTTAAAGTTAGTATGTTTTGATATGATATCATTACTAGTTTTTGGTAAATAGGTTCAAGAAAATTGTTTTTGCCATGGCAAAACGGTCTTTTGCCATAGTAAAATAATTTTGCCATGGCAAGAAAATTCATGTGTTTGCCATGGTATTATTTTTTTTTATTTTTTAACTCATCTGATTTTTTGGGAAAAAAAATGATGAGTTATTGTCATCACATGATCGGCGTTGGCGTCTGCGTCTGTGTCGCTGTTGTCTGGTTAAGTTGTATGTTTAGGTCAGCTATTCTCCTAAACTATCAAAGATATTGCTTTGAAACTTGAAACACTTCTTTACTATCATAAGCTGACCCTGTACAGAAAGAAACATAAATCCATCCTGCTTTTTGCAAGATTTATCGCCCCTTTGTACTTAGAAATTATCAGATTTATATGGAAAAGTTTATAGCTACCTCCCCTTTCGTTATTTAGCAAACTGTACTTATTTCAAAATAAATAAGCATGCATTTAGAGCCACACGGAGTTAATACTTCGAATGCCACCAATGTGACATGCGATATTTTGCTGTTTGAGCAGGGCATGCGACAAAATATGTAGTGGAGTCTTGGAGTAGTGTCATGGAGTGGAGTCATGGCGGAAGACTTAGAAGTACCTTGGAATGAAAAATGGAGTGAGATTTTGGAGTCCAACTCATATGTTTAATTTCTTTTCCATACCAGATATATTGATTACATGATGAACTCATAAAGAAGGAGTGGTGGAACGAGATTGTTGTTGGAAAAAGCGAAGCTACTTATGATGATAATGGTTATGATGGTTATGATAGATTCTGTAGCTTTATATGATGATGTTCGTGCGAAGTATGCTGATATTACATTTGTCAATGCTTTGATAATGCTGATGTTGAAAATGCAACTGATGATATTAATAGCACTGATGATGATGGTGGTGGTGTTTATTTTTGGAATTGAGAAACGGAGGGAAAAGAATGACATATAGTTATGCCAGTTCTTTATGATGATTTTGTTTTGAGTTTTATTGCTGCTGCTGCTGCGGTTTATGATGATTGTGGTGGTGGTCGTGATGTTGGTTATGATGCTGATTGTAATGATTTTGAATTGTGTTGACAAGATGTTTTTGATGATAATGTTGGTAGTGATGAAGATATTTTCATTACAATGTTGTCAGTGAAATAAGAATGGCATGTATATGATAATGATGATGATTTATGTTGTACCTTTTGGTGAAAATCATTAGTGACGATGAAAGTGTAATCAAAGCATTGTTTTAAAGTGATGCTTCAATTAAATGTAGTAACTCTATATTAGGTTTTAATTTTCAATTAAATGTAGTAACTCTATATTAGGTTTTAATTTTCAAATCGTCATCATCATTAAAACAGCATCAGAAAATAGTATTTTACCAATAGTTAACTGAAAAGTTCATGATTGGAACTTTTTATGCCCCCCTTCGAAGAAGGAGGAGTATATTGTTTTGCAGAGGTCGGTCGGTCGGTCGGTCCGAATGTAGACCAATCCGTTTCCGGATGATAACTCAAGAATGCTTGGGCCTAGGACCATGAAAGTTGATAGGGAGATTGGTCATCACCAGCAGATGACCCTTATTGATTTTGAGGTATGTATGTCAAAGGTCAAGGTCACAGTGACCCTAAATAGTAAAACGGTTTTCGGATGATAACTCAAGAACACTTGGGCCTAGGATCATGAAAGTTGATAGAGAGGTTGGTAATGACCAGCAGATGACTCCTATTGATTTTGAGGTCAGTATGTTAAAGGTCAAGGTCAAAGTGATCCTGAACAGTAAAACGGTTTCCGGATGATAACTCAATAATGCTTAGGCCTAGGGTCACGAAAGTTGATAGGGAGGTTGGTCTTGACCAGCTGATGACCCCTATTGATTTTGAGGTCAGTATGTCAAAGGTCAAGGTTGCAGTGACCAGGAACAGTAAAATGGTTTCCAGGCAATAACTCAAGAACGCCTGGGCCATGACCAACAGATGACCCCTAATGATTTTGACGTCATTAGGTCAAAGGTCAAGGTTGCATTGGCCAGCAACAGTTAAACGGTTTCAGATCTTCTTATCCAAAACCATATGGCATAGGGCTTTGATATTTGGTATATAGCAAAATCTAGTGATCCTCTAACAAGATTGTTCAGACTATTTCCCTGGGATAAAATATGGCCCCGCCCTGGGGGTCACATGGTTTATATAGACTTATATATGAAAAAAACTTTGAAAAAAACTCTTGTCCATACCACAGGGCCTAGGGCTTTGATATTTTGTATATGACATCATCTAGTGGTCCTCTACTAAGATTTTGAAAATCTTCTTGTCCAAACCACAGAGACTATGGCTTTGATATTTTGTAATGTAGCATCATTTAGTGGTTCTCTACTAAGTTTGTTCAAATCATCCCTCTAGGGTCAAATATGGCCCCGCCCCAGGGGTCACATGGTTCATATAGACTTATATAGGGAGAAACCTAGAATCTCCATGTCCATAACTTACATCATTCAAATTTGGACCACATGTATAGTTTTGAGTGGCAAGCTGAACCTTGACATGAGTTGATCTTGATCTTGACCTGTGACCTACTTTCACATTTCTGTAGCTACAGCCTTCAAATTTGGACCACATGCACAGGTTTGTGTACCGAAAAAAAGAACTTTGACCTTGTACTGACCTAGTGACCTACTTTCACATTTTTGAAGGTACAGGCTTCACATTTGGACCACATGCATAGTTTCTTGTTCAAAAATAAAATTTGACTTTGATTTTGACCTAATGACCTACTTTCACATTTCTCAAGCTACAGCCTTCAAATTTGAACACAAGCATAGTTTTGTGTACTAATATGAACTTTGATCTTGAGATTGACCTAGTGGCCTACTTTCACATTTCTGAAGGTACAGGCTTCAAATTTGGACCACTTGCATAGTTTTGTGTTCCGAAATAGAATTTGACCTTGATTTTGACCTAGTGACCTACTTTCACATTTCTCAAGCTACAGCCTTCAAATTTTGACCGCGTGCATATTTTTGTGTTCTGAATTGAAATTTGACATTGATTTTTCCCTATTACCTACTTTCACATTTCTCAAACTACAGCCTCCAAATTTGAAGCACATGCAAAGTTCTGTCTACCGAAATGAACTTTGACCTTGAAATTGATCTAGTGACCTGTGTTCACATTTCTCATGCCACAGCTTTCAAATTTTGACCACATACACATTGTTTTGTACCGAAATGAAATTTGACTTGATTTTCACCTTGAGTTCTGAATTGAAATTTGACATTGATTTTTACCTATTACCTCCTTTCACATTTCTCAAACTACAGCTTCCAAATTTGAAGCACATGCATAGTTCTGTCTACCGAAATGAACTTTGACCTTGAAATTTATCTAGTGACCTGTGTTCACATTTCTCATGCCACAGCTTTCAAATTTGGACCACATACACATTGTTTTGTACCGAAATGAAATTTGACCTTGATTTTCACCTTGAGCTAGCCTTGAAATTTGGAAATTTGAAAATGGCTCAGTGGATGTGGCCAAGATCACTCTGTAATCTCTTGTTAGGTTAATAGGTTAAAGGTCAAGGTCAGATTAAACCAGAATTGTAGAACTTTAATTTACAGTGAGCATACAATTTATGTTCCTTGTGCAATTACTGGATGCATCAAGGGGGGCATTTCGTGTTTGACGAGCTCTTGTTAATTTTTTAAATTGTTTTATTATAAATAACACATTGCCTATTTGTACACATGAAGACATTAACCTTGTTTATTTTATAGATGGACACACTAAGCAAGTCATGGCATTATTGCACTGTTTCATGCAGGGGTACTCCTTTATCACTAATCTAATTACCATGTCTTTAAATCAGAAAAAAATCTTGAAAGATAACAGGCAATATTTTTTTTCTTGCAAATGGACAATCGAAGTTTATAGGTAAATTGTTTGGTCATTTCCCACACATTTCAGTTGTTACACATGCAAATTGTTTCTTAAATGTGTGCCTTATAAAATTGGTTCATTATGTTATTCTTTATGCTTTAACACATTGAAGTATCACGCAAACTTGAAAAAACATTATTTCAATAATAATAATCATTTACATCAGCATCAGAAGAACCAGTTATCGGCATCAAAATTGTTATCACCCACCATCACCACTATCATCACCACCGCAACAGTTATTGTCATCGAAATTTTTATCATCCACTACGACCACTGTCATCACAACCGCAACAGTTATCGTCATCGAAACTTTTAACACCCAACACCACCACTATCATCGCAACCGCAACAGTTATCGTCATCGAAATTTTTATCACCCACCACCACCACTATCATCACAACCGCAACAATTATCGTCATCAAAATTTTTATCACCCACCACCACCACTATCCTCACAACCGCAACAGTTATTGTCATCAAATTTTTTATCACCCACCATCACCACTATCATCACAACCGCAACAGTTATCGTCATCAAAATCTTTATCACCCACCACCACTACTATCATCACAACCGCAACAGTTATTGCACCACCATTGTCCTCACAACCGCAACACTTATCGTCATCAAATTTTTTATCACCCACCATCTCCACTGTCATCACAACCGCAACAGTTATTTCAATCACCACCACACACTACTATCATCACAACCGCAACAGTTATCGCCATCAAAATTTTTATCACCCACCATCACTACTATCATCACAACCGCAACAGTTATCGCCATCAAAATTTTTATCACCCACCACAACCACTATCATCACAACCGCAACAGTTATCGTCATCAATGTTTTATCACCCACCACCACTACTATCATCACAACCGCAACAGTTATCGTCATCAAAATCTTTATCATCCACCACCACTACTATCATCACAACCGCAACAGTTATCGTCAGCAAAATTTTTATCACCCACCACCACTACTATTATCAGCATTACGACTATCAAC
The DNA here is from genome assembly GCF_021730395.1 of Mercenaria mercenaria. Classification (NCBI taxonomy): domain Eukaryota; kingdom Metazoa; phylum Mollusca; class Bivalvia; order Venerida; family Veneridae; genus Mercenaria; species Mercenaria mercenaria. Next base: position 49,611,921 of record NC_069374.1, on the reverse strand, counting down.
ACAACTACAACGACAACTGCCATCATTACAAACACTTTCATCACCTGCAACACCACTATCATCAAGATCATCATAACTAGCATTATCATTAACAATATAATCTTTACCACAGCAACCACCATCATCAATAGCAGCAACAACATCAACACCAGGCCCCGCGTTCACAAAACATTTTTCGGTTTCAGCTGAGTTTGTGTTTGAAATTTCAATAACAGTTTTACTAAAACTTCAAGGTTGAATACCAACTGACCCTGACCATCAATACTGAACAGGCATTTGAAAGTAGTTATTAACTTTAATTTTAGTTTTAAATGTGCTATTTAGATATAAATGACAAATAAAGTTTCATTATCAAACTCAGCTGAGACTGAAAATTTTTTGTGAACACGGGCCCAGATCATCATCGTTATCATTGCCATTGTATACATCATCATCACAATCAACACTATCATCACTACCTCTGTTGTCATTATCATCATCATGGTCATAATCATCTGTCATTACATCGTCATTGTTATCGTTAGTTTTATTGACGTTTTTGTTGATGAACAAGATGAAAAACAGATGTTGTCGGAAGATAATGGTTTGTTGCTGTTATTGTTGTTGATGATGATTACAGGTGTTTGTATTGTTGTCAATAATAATGGCATTGATTGAGTGCTCAATTGGGTGATAGATGGGTTTTAGGATATCAATGATGATGATGATAATGATGACGGTTACATAATTGGTGATATACATTTTCATCATAAAGACACGAACAACAATCAATAGTTTTTGTTGTAAACAATTATATGAAACAAATCATCATCATTCCCATAATCTGAAATATGAAATCAGTCTCCCGTTATGTTAAGTTTGATTATAATGACAAGTCTTATTATAGTTGGCCGCATTAACAGCCACATACATATGTCATTATTGTATTTCATCTTAAGAAATTTCAGTAATAAACCAGTAATGCCTTTGCTTTTAGTATTAATAACTTTTCGAATTTTGAATGAAAAATCAGGTTTAATTAGACTCCAAAATCTCACTCCAAAATTAGACTCCAGGATCTCACTCCAGACTCCATTCCAAGACTCAGCTCCTTATGTTTGTCGTTGGCCTTTTATGTAGTTCCTTGCAATATTTGATTTGTTTCAAAGACAAAAAAAAAAAAAACAAGTAAGAACGTGTTTTCTTTCGGGTGTGGGCAATTGGGCGAACAATTTTGGTCTCGCAATTTTTTTCATTTATTCGAAAACTAAAAATGTATGATTTCGGGATGTTAATTTTATTGTTTGTTGTTTTTTCTTTCTTTTTGGGGGTGGGGGACGGGATGGGGATGGGGGGTGGGGGGGGGGCGATGGGGCTAGGGAAGAGGAAATGCATAAATCCCATGTCACCCTTGTAATTTATGTAAGCTTTTTAAAGCATAAATTTCAAAGATAAACAATTAAAATTATTATGATTTTACTCATTTAACTATTTATTATTGGGTTTATTATTGCCAATCCCCAACCAACGACCATCTATTTTTAGCGTAGATCGACAGGAAATCTTTGAACAGCGGGTCGCTTCGTATCTAAAGAAAATGCTTATGTTAAGAGAGTAATACAAATAATTTAGCTTTTAGCTTTTTGTTTGTTAGAATTTCTTCTTTCTTTTCTTTTTAAGTTAATCTCTTACACTTCATGTGAAATTTTAGCCTTGGTATTGATGTGTTGAGATTTCAGACATCTAAGTAGTCAATTAAATGACGCAAAATAGAGTGGAGACTTGGAATGGAGTCATGGAGTGAGATTTTGAGTGACATTGGAGTCTAAGTTTGAAGTGAAAATTTAGGGTCAAATTAAATACTGTTTTTTTTTTTATTTAAAGGTTGAAAAATTAAAAGATTAAAATCAGTGTTTTTATTGGACAAAATACATTAATGATTAATGCTGTTGTTGTTTCAATCTATGATAAAAATGTTGATTACTGGTATGAAAATCAAACTTAATATCACCTGAAATTGGTAGTTATTATCAGATGGAGGGCTATTCAAAACACTCTGCGTCCGTGGTTCGTCAGTCCGTCCGTTAACAATTTCTCGTTGTCGCATTTCCTCAGAAACAACTAGGGTAATTTTTACCAAACTTTGTCAGAATGATGTATTGGTACCCTAGTTGTTTCCCTCTGAAAATCAGACTGGTTCAACAATTTTTGAGTAAGTTATGGGCATTTGTTTATTTTATAATTTAAATATGTTTACATAGGAAAAAACGAAAAGTGCCTAAACACATCTTTAGTATATCCTTCGGACCTAAATATTTCCCAATTTGGAACATTTACGCGTCAAATTTCCAATTGTCGGGGTATATGTTCCCAAATTAGCTACAAAAATCCTGTCATCAGCATCACAACTATCAACACAACCATAACGACAATTATCATCATTGAATACACTACTACCACCAAATGCACCAAAATCATCATCACCAGCATCATCATCAAAATTGTCATCTTCATCACCACCACGACCACCATCATTATAATTATCAATAACAACAACAAGACCAGATAATCATCGTTATCATTACCATTGTAACCATAATTAATATCATCAACACAATTACCACTGTAATCACCACATCTGTTATCAATATAATCATCTCAAAAATCATCATCTGTCACTATTCATTATTATTATTGTTACTTCTACTGATATTTTGCTGATGAATAAGATAAAAAACAGATGTCTTTGGAAGATAACGGTTTGTTGTGTTATTTTTTGTTGATGTTGACTACAGGTGATTGTATTGTTACATGTATTAATAATAATGGCGACGATTAAAATTTTGACAATTGTTTCCTTCAGGGTATTCAAATATTTTGTCTGTCAAAGGGTTTTCAGGATATCAATGATGATGATAATGATGACAGTTACATAATTGGTGATATACATTTTCACCCTAAAGACATGAACAACAATCAATCATTTTTGTCTTAAACAATTATATAAAAAAAATCATTATCATTTCCATATAAATTAGAAGTATAACTACCAGTCTCCCGTTATATTAAATTTGATTATTCATACGAACAATCACCAGTCTGCTTATAGTTGGCATCATCAACAGCAACATACATTAATCATTATTGTATTTCATCTAACTTCACTAATACATGTAAACCAATAATACCACTGCTTTTAATCTTAATAACTTTTCAAACTTTGAATGAAAAAAAAAAACTTATTCAATTTGAGTCCAAAAATTCACTCCAAAATCTCACTCTAAAATTAGACTCCAAGGTCACTCAAAGATCTCACCGTGACTCCACTCCAATACTCCATTCCAAGACTCCACTCCATATTTGTCGTATGCCAACCTTCTATTGGTCCTTTTCCAAAGCAAGAGCAACTTTTATTTATTATTGCATCTTATTGTTTAAATAAATTGTATTAATTTCATTAATAGTTCTACTAATGCAGATGAGTAGATTGAATGACGAACGGACGGAAGGACGTATTATAAAACAAATAGAGGTGCGGACAAACAAACATACACACATGAAATAAGATGACAACTTCTGACTACAAAAATAATGATCAGCACTTTTGCAAACCTTTGATGTTATTTAAGAAATAATAAGTTCCCAAACGTGGTTTATCGTAGAATAACCCGAGTTTTGAGTTCTTATGAGTAAGAATATATCACGAAGGCCGTAGGCCTGAGTAATATATTGTTTAGCGTAAGAACTAAACACCGGGTTATTCTACAAAAAATCACACTTGGGAACTTATTATTTCGATTCTAACACGACATACTAGTATCAACAGTGTTAGAATAAAAAATGGTAACTACTTCTTACGACCGTGCTACGCCCCTGGATCGGATGACGTCATTGCACGCGGGTGGTTTATTGCAGAATAACTCGAGATAGATTTTCGTCTGTATGTATATAGGTTATTGGCTGGTCGTGTTAGAATGTCATAAAACCGTTTTAATCCTTTAAATCCATTGTATACAATGAAACGTCCTTCCGAAAGTTAAGACTGAGTGGAATTTATTAATATGACTTTCGAACTCCACTCACACTCCCGCAAGGTCTACACGAGGTCCACTTGCGTGATACTTACCCAAGTTTGAGTCAAGTGTGAGTTTGAGTAACGACTATGAATATAGCCCTTTGACTCCAACATCTAACTCCAATGTTTCACTCTAAGGTCACTCGAAAGTCTCACTCCATGACTCCACACCATGACTCCACTCCTTGACTCCACTCCATATTTTTTGTATGCCCAATTAAATCATCAAAATAAGGTTAGAAGAGCAGTATTATGGTCAGGTTTGATTAATCGAATACTTAGTTGTTTACTCAGAAACTGGGGTCGTATCATGACACACAGGTTAAACCAATTATCTCTATATATGGTTATTAACTTTAATTTTCAATGTGATTGTAACATTGGTGTTACAAAGGCGTTAAGATGGAATATAAAGATCGTTCTCTTGGGTCTTTTTAATTCTTTCAAGCAATTTGTTGTTTAAAAAGTTGGATTGCAATACCTGTAATTATTTGCATGTTTATAAGTTATGTAAAGTAATTTATCCACAGCTTGTATCACAGTCGAAAGACTTTTTAATGCACAGATCATACCCTTGGGCTTCAAATGGGCCTTGCTATAGGGTGAATTTCTTTGACATAAACTTTAATAGGAGAAACTTACTTTTAAGCATAAAATAAAACCAGAAATTTTAATTATTTTATTGTAACAAATTCCCAGTATGAGATCCATGAATTCTGTATGAGACAACAGCGTTTAGGCCATGATTCAAAAGTATTATTTATTGTTTTTCTGTCCCTTCTGGGGGCATTTAGATTTGCCCTTGTCCGTCCGTCCGTCCGTCCTTTGTCCGTCCATCCTTCCGAGAATGTTGTGTCGCGTCTAGCTCCAAAAGTATTCGATGTAAAGTCACAAAAGTCACCTTTTAGGAATGTGGATCAGCATGTTTAGTTGTGCAACTGGGGTTTCGCATCCGAATTCATGTAGTCGCATGCGAGTTATGGCCCCAGACTTTGTAAAAATTGGTTATTGTTTGTTGTGTCGCGCCTAGCTCCAAAAGTATTTAATGTAGAGTCTCAAAACTTAACAGGAATGTTGGTCAGCATGTGCAATTGTGCACCTGGTGTTTCGCGTCCGGATTCTTTCAGTCGTGTAGGAGTTATGGCTCTTGACTTAGTTAAAAATTGGTCATTTTAATGTTGTGTCGCACTTAACTCCAAAAGTATTTGAACTAGAGTCGCCAAAGTTTACAAGAATGTTGATCAGCAAGTGCAATTGTGCACCTGGGGTTTTGGCGTATTGTTTTCCCAAAGTTGATCTGTGTCCTTTGTCATGTAGTGGGAGCGTCTGTGTTCCATGGACACATTTCTAGTTTTGTTCTAGGTTTTGCATTTAGTCCTTGAGCGCTAGTTTAAGTCCTCTCAGGTTGTTAATTGTCAGTTTCTGTAGTCTTCGTTTCAGGATTTTCGTTTTAAAAAATCCATCGGAGGCGGCATCGGTAGACTTAGACTTCCATTCTCAGGCTTTACAAAGTTTACTTTACTGCAGAGTGTGTTTTGAAACATGGCTTTATGAGGTGTTCTGATGGAAGAACATATTCTTTGATCCTCTTTACAAAGTCCAGAATATTCTTCAAAAATAACTTCAAAACAATTTTAATATATAATATTTACTATTGACTTTGCCCCTTTATCAATGATTCGAATCCCCGTTTTGCCTCTATACGACACACCTAGCAGTACCATATTCTTCAAAAATAGCTTCAGAACAATTTTAATATATAATATTTACTATTAACTTTGCCCCTTTATCAATGATTCGAATCCCCGTTTTGCCTCTATACGACGCACCTAGCAGTACCATAAAATCAGTGGCGAAAGAATCATTCTTTACGAACTTCAACATGTCACCCGGATCTTCAACTTTTCTAATGCAACATACTCTTCTCCGACCATAGCTACACCCTAAATAGAACATGGGATTATCAAAAGTAGCATAACCTTTTCATCTGCCATTTTGTAGCTTGAGATACAGTCACCAAGATCGGGCATGTCTCTTCTTGATCTCAGCCATGTTCAACTGATGTACCTTAATTGCACTTTTGTCTGAGCTAGCTCCGACGTTTTGATTATAATTTCATATACACTTCCTTTAGATTATACCTAGCTTGGATACAATCTCCTAATGGGCCGGCGGATTCACTTTGAAAATTATACAAGCGAACTTGCGAACTATGTCAGGTGTGGCCGCTTCAGGCCGTTTTCTGAAATTTGCTATGCTATTTCCTGAAATATCACACTTCGCTTTTAACCGCAAAATCACGAATATTCTTTCTTGTTTTCAATGATACTATGTCCTATTGATTTTAATGATTTCTTGACGATTCTATCCTCAAAAGACCAAGCACCACTTTTTCAACTTTATCAATTTTTCAAGGTCGTACCTTTTCGCCAATACTGACAGTAAATGCATATCATCTACCGTATATAGATAAAGAAATGCAAGTAACTCGGAAAACTCGTTCATCTTACTCACATTATCGATAGCTATAGTGTTTAAATATAAATACAATGTAGGCACAAAATGTAGGTTCGAAACCTTGCCTGCTGTGTAGAATTAGAAAGCCATCTAGTTTTCTTTGTTTACAGAATGTCTGTTGTTGTACCCAGTTATCAGCTTATACATGAAACAGTTCCAAAAGTTCAACTATGGTCTTTCTATACTGTCGTCAAAAGCTGGAAAAGTAATAACTTGAACTAAAGCCTAAACCTCAAAGAATAAAACCTTAGCTATCCAAAACAAATAAGACTGTTTAAAGTTTTGTATGGACAATAGTTCTAAAACTAACGTCCATTTTTGAAACAAATATGGTCAAAATAGTTGTTTTACAATTTGTTTGGTAGCATTTAACTTTATACCGTTTTTAGCCCACAACCATCAGATAGTAGCCTATTCAAATGACTCTGCATCCGTGGTCCGTCTGTTAACAATTCATCGTTATCGCATGTCCTCAAAAACTACTGGGTGATTCGGCCAAACTTTGTCAGAATGATTTATTGGTACCCTAACTGTGTCTCCCTGAAAATCAGATTAGTTCAACAGTTTTTGAGTAAAGGGAAAAACTTATATTTGGTATGTAGCATTATCTAATGGTCCTCTACCAATACTGTTCAAATTATTTCCCTAGAGTCAAATATGGCCGTGCCCTGGGTGTCACATGATTTTTTATAGACTTATTTAGAGAAAAACTTTGAAAAACCTTTTGTTCAAAACCAAAGGACCTAAGGCCTTGATATTTTGTATGTTACCTCATCTAATGGTCCTCTACTAAGATTGTTCGATTTATTCCCTATTTTCAAATATGGCCCTGCCCTGGGGAGCACATGGTTTACAAAGATATAGGGAGAAACGTCGAAAATCTTATTCAAAACACAAAAACTAGGGCTTTGATATCTGTAATGTATCATCATCTAGTGGTTCTCTACCAAGTTTGTTCAAACTATCCCCCTAGGGTCAAATATGACCCCGGGATTACATGGTCCATATAGACTTACGTTGGGAAAACTTTTAGAATCTTCATGTCCATAACCTACATCATTCAATTTTGGACCACATAGTTTGTGTGGCAAGATGAACCTTGACATGAGCTGACCTTTATCTCGACCTATTAACCTACTTTCACATTTCTAAAGCTAAAGCCTTCAAATTTAGACCACATGCATAGGTTTGTGTACCAAAACAAACTTTGACCTTAGCATTGACCTCGTGACCTACTTTTACATTTTTAGTCCGTCCGTCCGGCGTCCGTCCACACTTTCCTTTAAACAACATCACCTCCTAAACCACCAGGCCAATTTTTGATGTAACTTCACAGGGACGTCCTCTTAAAAAAATGTTCAAAGAATTGAATTCCATACTGAACACTTGTTGCCATGGCAACCGAAATGAAAAAGTTTAAAAATATTTTTCTCAAAAATCAGAAGCTAGAGCTTACATATTTGGTGTAAAGCATTGCCTAGTAGATCTCTACCAAGTTTGTTCAAATCATGATCCCGGGGTTAAAATTGACCCCGCCCAACGGGTCACTTGATTTTACATAGGAAAATCTTAAAAAATCTTCTTCTCAAAAACCAGATGCCCTAGTGCTTAGATGTGCGACATGTAGCATTGCCTAGCGGATCTCAACTAAAATTGTTCAAATCATGACCCCGGGGTCAAAATTGGCCCCGCCCCAGGGGTCACTTGATTTTGCATAGACTTCTATAGGAAAATCTTCAAAATGTATAAAAAAGTAAACCTTAAGGCCTAATGCTTAGATATTTGACATGTTGATCCAAATTGACCCCGCCCCTTGGAGTTACTTGATTGCACATAGAGAAGTCTTCAAAAAAATTCTAAAAATAAACCAAAATGCCTAGATCTTAGATATTTGACATCTAGCATTGCCCAGTTTGTTCAAGTGTTGACCCCCAAAGGTCAAATTGACTCAGCCCAAGGGGTTACTTGATTGTACATAGTGAAAACTCCATAGATTTGCTAAAAATAAACCAGAATGCCTAGATCTTAGATATTTTATATGTAACATTGCCTAGTAGACTTCTTAAGACTTTGTTGAAATCATGACTCCCGGGGTAAAATTGGCCCCGCCCCAAGGGTTACTTGATTGTACATCGGAAAATAAAAAGAAATCATCAGTTTGACATTTAAAACATGTAGCTCATATTTCTCAGGTGAGCGATCCAGGGTCATCATGACCCTCTTGTTGAAGGTACAGGCTTTACATTTGGACCAATGCATAGTTTTGTGTTCCGAAATGAAATTTGACCTTGATTTTGTCCTACTGATCTAACTGGCAAGTTACGATTTTTATTACTATGGGCCCCTCAATTTACAAATTTATACACCGACGCAAATGGCTTAATTTAACAGGAATACACAGGCTAAAGAGCCATAAAACCGTATCCGGTAATGGCAATTAACCCAAGGCATGTTTCAGGTATGAATTGTGAATTATGAATTTAAAACTACTGTATCAATTTTACTCTTTTGGGTCCAATAACCTTACTTAAAAACTCTCATAGTTTTAAAAGTAGTTTCTCAGTAAATCTTACAAAACGCATCAAAAAGCGCTACTTATGAGGGGTCTTATACATAAAAATATGTGATGTTATAGATTGTACAGTTAAGAGTTCATTGTCATTTGAAATCTATGATGTAAATAGTAATTGTCATAATACTTTGTTTTGTTTGAAATCTAAAAACATTTGGCCATTTTTCAAATAAATAAATCATATTAAAACTTCAAAAAATAATATTCATTATATTTGCTTAAAAAACACAAGGAATGCAGGAAAAGTTCAGTTCAAAAAATATTTTTGTGTTTTTATTTATTTTATTATTAATATTTATTTATGAACTTAGTAAATCATTTTTCTACAAATCATGTCATTGTATATCAATTTTGAGCAGTTTTTTATAATTTCTTTTTAGTGAAATTACACATTTTAATTATTTTTTAATTAGGAAAAAGGTTTTTCTTTATATTATGATTGAAAGAAAAGGGTAGAAAAAATGAATTTTTAATCATTTGATTAAAATGTAGTAGAATTATTGCTGACAATCATATAGCATGTTTTATGATAAATAAAATTGATTTTCAAACCACTAGCTTCTTTATTACTGGTGGCTGGTTATACATTGGATTGATAAATATCAGAGCTAATACACTGTGACTGAGACCTGGGTATCATAAGGAAAATGAAGTTCATACACTATGACTGTACAATCATACATATATTGAAAAGGCTGGATGAAATGTTTAAAAAATAGACTCTTCCTTAAATATATGATACATTCATGCATCCTTAAAGGTATTTCAGGTAGCAGGGAAATGCATCTTTTCATGTGCATTATTAAAAACATTTCAACATCTGGAGCCCTCCCGAACCCATCCCAGCTTGGCCCCTCCCCGCCCCCAGCAAAAAAATCCTGATCACGGGCCTATCTCAAGCTAAGTAACAGCCTTCAAGTTTGGACCACATGCATAGTTTTGTATACCGAAATGAACTTTGATCTTGAGATTGATGTAGTCACCTACTTTCACATTTCTGAAGCTACAGGCTTCAAATTTGGACCACATGCATATTTTTGTGCACTGAAGTGAAATTTGACATTGATTTTTACCTAGCACCTAATTTCACATTTCTCAAGCTACAACCTCCAAATTTGAAGCTCATGCATAATTCTGTCTACCAAAATAAACTTTGACATTGAAATTGATCTAATAACCTACTTTCAAGTTTCTCAAGCCACAATTTTTAAATTTGGGCCACATGCAACATATTGTGTACCGAAATGAAATTTGACCTTGATTTTGACCTTAAGCTAGTCTTGGAATTTTGAACATTAAATAATGGCTCAATGGTGGGCGCCATAATCACTCTGTGATCTCTTGTTACTTTTATAATGGCCAGGGTGTGTTTAAGCACAAACTTCTCTAATTCACTTCAATAAGCTCACCTGAGTACAAAGTGAGGTGTTTTGATCATGTCTTGTCCGTCGTCCATGCGTCCGTGTGTCCGTTCGTCAAGATATACGTCGTTTAGTGGATTTTGATGAAACTTTACTCAATTGATCTTCGGATAGCCTTCTTTCAGAGTTGTTCCAAAAGTTCCTATTCATTGAACATATTGATCTTTTGGTTGAAAATAGATTTTCAGTTATCACACTTTAAAAGAAACTTTAAAAGTCTTCTTCTAGGCCACAATTTTTTTAATTTTTTTTTTTTTTGGTTCTTGGGAGATTTTTTGCCAGGATCTTCGGTAGGAGGAGAAAATAAAAATAAAAGTGTTCTGATACCCGAGTCGAGATGAAAACATAAAGTAAAAGCACCAAAATGGCATTTATTTTTTATTTTTAAGTGCCCCAAATATCAGCACATTTCTTTAAGAAACATTCCTTTTTACAGTTTCAGTGCTTGCTTCTCTTCATATTTATTTTCTACAGTTTTTATTTCCTTTTTTGGATAAGTTTTAGAGCATTTCTAGTGATGACCTGCTTCATCTAGGTCAGAAGTTTGTTACTCAGTCTCCTGCTACTCCAAGAATACATTATGCATCTATGCACCCAAATACATGGGTATCGGGTTCAATTATCAAAATTATCCTTGGAAACCCGTCCCATTAGTACATGTTAATCTTCTAAAAGTTCACCAAGATAACGCCCTATCGAATAATGTAATGGAATCTTGCATATTTGATTCTTTCCCAAATTTTTTAACAGACTTTACAGAGACTTTTAAGTATGCTGCAGAATCTATATTTGATCTCGATCATGCAGATGCACAACGAAAAGTATTGAAAGAACATACTCTTTTAACAGCCATTCTCCCAAAATCGACTCATTTGCAGCATGTGAATAGTCAAAATTTGAAGTTCCTGGTAACGTAATGGTTTATAAGTTTTTTTTAAACTTCGAACCCTCTGTGGTTTATCGGAAAAGAATTACTCACAAAAAGTCACTTGTCTGCGAGACACGATAATTTAAAGAAGTGCTCTATAAATCTACGTTACGGATGTTAAGTTGGGACATACGTAGCTTTATTTTATTGCGGTTACATGATTTATATGAGCGGTCAAACATGCTTTTGCAATATATTTGTTCAAAGGACGAGATGTAGACCGCGATGAGATGAAAACATTATACTTCAGAAAAAAATATTTTACTTGTGACATGTACAAGAAACTAAGCAGCATTTTGGCCGACAGTTTTATGCGAGTATATGATACATCATTAGTGTTTACGCAAATGCTACACTCACAAGAAAAAAAAATTACCGATTTTAAGACTCAATAAGTTAGTTTTTTTTTCATCGATCTAGCAGAAGTACTGATACCACGATGCCCTCCAGAAAAATAGTGCTTTATTTTGTTACAGAAAATAGGTTCATTGAGTTGTGTTATACAGAAATGCAAAAACTTTCTACTTACTTCAATTTTTTTGGATAAAAAGTCATTCTACATACAAATAAATGTAGTAATGGAGAAAAACCGACGTTGAAATTTACACATTTTTGTTAGCTTTTATCTAACCTATAAGAAATGCAAAATTCAGCAAAATCTTGAAATTGTCTCAAAATGTCAGCAATGTTGACAGATTCTTCAAAAGAAAAGAAATGTAACTTGTTTGAATTAAACGCATAAGACAACAGGCTGAAGTTAAAAGTAGGTTTTTAAAACACTAACTATATCATACAACTAAATAACTGTCATAGAAACATTTCCGAAAAATTGTTACGGAACATATAAAAAGTAACTTTTATAAAACCATACAAAAAGTCAGAAATACTAAATATTTTTAGAACTATAACAGAACTTTGCAATAGGCAGACTTTGTTTAATAAAAGAAGGCATTTAGTTCACATAATTTTTCACCTTAGGATTCGTAATAATTATTTCAGTTTTTATCACCATTATCTGCAAATATACTATTCTACCATCATGCCCTTCCAAAATGTCAGGTTTCGTAATAAAAAAGTAAAACAGCAATTTTATACAATATCTCGAATAAAACACCATTTATATATAGCATTTCTTTGACTGTCATTTGCGTATACACGGCTTTTTAGTTTATTACGGAACATAACATTACGGAAAATAGGTGTTACGGAAGCATATAAAGAACTGTTTATTGTCTTGTATAATAACAAAGATGAAGTTACCGTTGTGACAGATTATGTTTCGAAGCATTCTCTGTATCATTCTAACTCCAATCTCACATTTGGGCGCTCAGCTTTTATAATAGTAGCGTTACGGAAGCATAGTTCTTAAAATGCGACATCTTTAATTCTGACTTTGAACGGTTTCTAAGCGTTTACTTCTTTTGTCAAGCCTATTCTTGAAATTTGTCTGTTGACTATAACCTTTTACACATTCAAAGCACTTTCAAAACGATTATTTAATTGTAATCATCTTACCCTCAATAACATTAAAGAGGAGTTTGATATTTGGTCATCTGACGTAAAAAATTAGGTCATCAGGTCAAATCAAAGGGAAAGCTCTAGTCTCAAGAGGCGACATTTTATGACTGTATCTTCATGAAACTTGGTAATGATATTAACCTTGATGATCCTTAGAATAAGTTCGAATCTGAGCCATGTGGGGTCAAAAACTAGTTCACAAGGTCAAATCAAAAGAAAAGCTTGTTATCACTTTAAAGGCCACATTCGTAACCATATTTTAATAAAACTAGGACAGAATGTGAATTTTCATGATCATTAGGTCAAGTTCAAATCTAGGTCAAGTGGAATGAGAAACTAGGTCACCAGGTCAAATCGAAGGAAAAGATTGCTAACATTCTAGAGGCCATTTTGACTAGTTCTTTATGAAACTTCGTCAAAATGTTAATATTGGTGATTTTAGGTCGAGTTTAATTTTTAATTAGGTGGCGTCAAAAACTAGGTCGCCAGATCAAATCAAAGGTGAGGCTTGTTTACACTAATTAAGCCACATTTATTACGATATCTTAATGAATTTTGGTCAGAATATTATTCTAAATGATCTTTAGATCCAGTTCAAATCTGGGTTAGGGGGTCAAAGAGTTAGGTCACCAGGTCAAAGCAAGGTGGAAAGCTTGTTAAACTCTAAACGCCACATTTATGACTTTTTTCAAGAAACTTGGTCAGAATGCTAATCCTGATGAATATTAGGTGAAGTTTAAATCTAGGTCAAGTGGGATCAGAAACTAGATCACCAGGTCAAATCAAAAGAAAAACTCCTAAGGCTCTAAAGACTACACTTTTGACCAAATCTTGATATAACTTGGTCAAAATGTCAATCTTTATGATGTTAGGTTTTCAGATGGCTTTAAAAACTAGGTTATTTATATTCGGGAGAACACATTTATGACCATAGCTTAATGAAATATAGTCAGAATATCAATCTTGATGATCTTTATGCCCCTATCAATTTTGGGTCAGATGGAGTCAAAAATTAGGTCACCAGGTCAAATCAAAGGAAAAGCTTATTAACACTACAGAGGCCACATTTTACTGTATCCGTATGAAACTTGGACAGAATGTTAACCCTGATAATTTTTAGGTCATGTTTGAATCTGGGCCATCTGGAATGTGACCTACTGACCTGTTTTTTTAAGATACAGCCTTATAATGTGGATGGCATGTACAGTTCTGAAGACTGATCCTAAAACTGAACTTCAGTAACCATGAATGTGATCTACTGGCCTACTTAGTGAATTTTAAGATACAGTCTTGAAATTTGGATGACATGTACAGTTTTGCAGACCGACCTTAAAACTGATTTTCAGTGACCATAAATGTGAGCTTCTTTCTTAATATTTTAGCATTCATTTGACATTTGAAACATTTAGCTCATATTACTCAGGTGAACGATTGTTTCAATTGACTCTTTAGTATTAAACAGTGTCAGTGTCTTATTTAACAGGAGAGTCAAGATGGTCCTAGGTTGCTCACATGGGTAACACCATAACAGTGTAATCATGTTTAACCTAGTGATTTCATGGAGACAATTATTCTGTCCAATTTTCGTTAAGACTAGACCAAAACAAACGTAGCCACTCAAGAGTAAAATAGCATTTCTTTCATTTGATCATTTGATCTTGTGACCTAAATTTTTACACCACCTGACCCATGTTCGAAAATTTCATTAAAAAACAAACATTCTGACAAAGTTTCGGGAAGATTGGAGCAAAGAAATTGCCTCTAGAGTGTACAAAAGCCTTTCCTTTGATTTGACCCAGATTGAAAACGTTAAAGACTTTATGATAACAAACATTTTGACCAAATTTTGTGAAGTAGGAATCAAAAACGTGCCTCCAAGTGTGTAAACAAGCTTATTCTGTGTTTTGACCTGATGATTTCATGCCGACAAACATTCTGACCAGGTTTAATGCACATCAAATGAACAAGAGTTTTAATGATCTTTTCCTTTGATTAGACTGGGTGACTAGTTTTTGACCCCATATGACCAAGTTTAGAACTTGGCCTAGGAATCATTGAGATAAATATTCTGATCAAGCTCAATGAAGAAAGGGTCATAAAATTGACATGATGTCTGTTAACAAGCTTTTCGTTTGATTTGACCTGATGACCTAGTTATAGCTCGAAGTGCTCAATGTGAGCGTTTGTGATCGCCCTGTGCCCGTCGTCATCCCTCGTCGTCCTCGGGCGTCACCAATTCGACTTTTAACATCTAAAGGTCACAGTTTTGGTCCAGTCGTGATGAAACGTGGTCTTGGACGAATTTTATATTGGATAATCTGGGATCAAAAAGGTCACCAGGTCAAATCAAAGGAAAACATTGTTAACACTCTAGATGCCGAGGTTTCGAAAGTATCTATACAAAACTTGGCCAGAATGTTAACCTTGATGATTTTAGGTCAAGTTTATATCGAAGTCAAGGGGTCAAAAACTAGGTCACCAGGTCAAATCAAAGGAAAAGCTTGTTAATATTCAAGGTGCCACATTTTTCATATTATTTACATGAAACCTGGTTAGTATTTTAACCTAAATGATTTCTATGTCAAGTTTAAATCCGGGTTAGTCGAGGTTAAAAACTAGGTCACTAGGTCAAATCAAAGGAAAACTTGTTAAAACACCCTAGAGGCCACATTTATTGCCATATGTTAATGACACTTGGTCAAAATTTTGATCTAGATAATCTTTAGGTCAAGTTCGAATCTAGGTCAAGTGGGGTCAGAAACTTAGTCACTAGGTCAAATTAAAGGAATAACTAGTTAACACCGTAGAGGCCATATATATGACGTTATCTTAATGAATCTTGGTCAAAATAGTTATCCCAGTGATCTTAGGTAAAGTTCTAATCTGGATCGGGTGGGCTCAGAATTTATGTCACCACGTCAAATTAAAGAAAAAGCTTGTTAACATTTTAGAAGCCACGTTTATGACTGTATCTTCATGAAATTCGACCAGAATGTTAACCTTGATGATCTTTAGTTCAAGATCGAATCTGAGTCCTGTGGAATGAAACCTACCGACCTGATTTCTTGTTTTTAAAATACAGCCTTGAAATTTGGATGTACATTTTTCATACCGATTTTTAAACTTACTTTCAATGTGAACGAATGTGACCCACTGACCTACTTTCTTGATTTTTGTGGCATGTACAGTTTAGCAAACCGATCTTAAAACTGACTTTCAATGACCATGAATGTGACCTACTGGCCTAATGTCTTGTTTGTAAGATACGGCCATGAAATTTTGAAGACATGTACAGTTTTGCAGACTGATTTTAAAACTGAATTTCAATGTCCAAGAATGTGACCTAATGACCTACTTTCTTGTTTTTAAGATATAGATCTGAAATGGATGACATGTACAGCTTAGAACATCAATCTTTAAACTGACTTTTATTGACTATGACTGTGACCTACTGAACAACTTTCTTGTTTCTTTTTTTAAAGATACAGCCTTTAAATTTGGATGACATGTACAGTTTTGCATACTGATCTTAAAACTGATTTAAAGTGACCTTAAATATGACCTGTTAATCAAATTTTTTTTGGCTTTTAAGATACGGCCTCGAAATTTGAATGACATGTACAGTTTTGCAGACTGATTTTAAAACTGTTTTTCAATGACCATGAATGTGACCTAATGACCTATTGTCTTGTTTCTTTTTAAGATACAGCCTTGTAAGTTGGATGACATGTACAGTTTTGCAAACTGATCTCACAACTGAGTTTCAGGGGCCTACAATATGACCTACTGGCTTTTTTCTTAACATTTTGACCTAAAAATTATCACGATAAATATTCTGACCAAGTTTCATAAACATAGGGTGACAAATATGGCCTCCAGGTTGTTAACAAGCTTTTCCTTTGTTTTGATCTGCTTACCTTGTTTTTGTCCAGACATGACCCAGTTTCTGTCCAGGCCTAAAGATCATCTTGAGTTAATTATCTGTGCAAGCTTGTATCAAATCACAGCATAAATGAAACCTCTATATGGCTGAAAGGGCCAAAATGGAAAAGATTGCCCCTGAGCGGGCACAAAAGGGAAGGCCCAATAATTTCGTTCCAATTTGCGTTAAAACAATATGTCAGTAAATAATCAACCTTAGCGTTTGCATCAAACAAAGTCCATTTAGCTGTCGAGATTTCATAAGTTTCTTTTTGCAACTGCATTTTTTTTATTGGTCAGAGATTTCAGATCATTTCCTCCTGTTGCAGTACTTGCCTTAGTTATTTTAGATTGTCTGAAGATGACATAAATGATAAAACAACATATAAAGTGTTTTTCACAAATTCTACGCTTATGCTAAAGATATTTAAAGTAAGCAGGTGGATAAAACTGTCTGTAAAATGTGTCATGTATGTACACAACAAACAAGATATCTATCCTGTCATTTGTATCAATTTCGATCCAATAATTATAATAAGGTGCCTTATATTTTTATTGAACTACGGCACTTGATCACATGACCTTGATCTACAGCAGGTGGTCACGTGACTAGCCGGACGTTTATGTCAAGCGTCGCAAAGGTGCGGATTTTGTGGCATTCAAAATGCATATTATCATGTTTAAAATGCATTTTATAACAGATTCCACTGTCCAGTAAAAGAGAAATGAAAGAAAAAGTATGCTCATCTAATTTTTGTTCTGTTTTCTTTTGCAAATCAATAATAATCTCAATCGTTACACATTTTGACCCGAAGCAAGCGCCTGTAGTATATGAGTAACTCGTAGTAAACAACCATAACAAACAAAAGAGATGCAACTCAGGAAGTATTTGTTTAAAGGTTGCGACCCTAATGAACTCGAGAAAAGGGTAACAGGATAAACAGAAAAACAGGTTGGTGGCGTGGATGGAGAAAGTTATCCGGATCGGCTCACCCAATAAATTCTTCCGCCTTATCGGATAACCTTTTCATCCACGGCACCAACCTATTACTCTCTATTTATTTCATGTGACAATAATCAATATGTCTAGTGTTGTTCCTTTTTATATATTTATTCGGTTATGCAATAGGATTAATATTCCAATGTTATAAAAAAATTTAAAAACTAAACAACCATGTCAGTGAAATCGTTGAAAAATCTTAGATGAAGTTGTAACATGGTCATAATACGTGTAGTTTCTTGGATGTTCTCGTCGGTATTTTTTAAAGCTGAATGTAATGCGGCTTCCTTCCATGGAGATGCTTTGTCATTATAGATATATTATTATTATTATTATTATTGTTATTATTTATCAGATTTTATAGCGCTCTTTTAATCTATAAAATAAACGTTCAAAAGTGCTTTACAAACTATATATCACAGAATGATATGGACACACAATACAACATAAAATATATCAACAATGAAAGGTATTTTGCTCGAATCAAGTTTTGTACAACAAATGTCTACGAAATTTATCTTATGGCAAATTTGTCTTGAACTGTATGGTATGGCAGTGTCCTGGTGCCAGCAGAGAGATTTAAATTTGTCATACGTAAGTCTTACTTTCTCCTACGTAGGACTTAGTATTTCCTACGTAGTAATCAGTACCTACTACGTACTACGTAGGACTTAGCATATCTTAAAAGACATTGTCGGTTTATGTGAAGTCTGACTGTGAACATCGAATGCGGACTGTCTAGGGAGCGTTTCAAAACACATTTAGTCATTTATTGGTTTGTTTTGGTAAACGCCGTTTTCTTACAGTATTTCTGTAATGTAGAGACCGTACCATACCTCTTTGCATTCTTCGATTTAAAAAAAAAAGGGTTTTTACAAGAGCACCGGTTACGGTTAAAAATGTAAACAACGGACACTGTCTATAAATTATTTGAATGAATGAATGATCGTCGATCTTAGTCATAATACTGATTGACAGTGAATGCTAATGACTCCATGTGTTGCAGAAAGGTAGTTAGTTTGTAACTGTAATTTCCTATCAATTGATATTCTCTCGAAACTGGTAAAGTAATTGCTTATATTTGGACAAAGCCCATTGTCTTTGCCATTCGCCAGCTGCTAAAAAAGCAACTATATAAGATTCAGTGTAAATTATATTTCACTGGTACTACCAGTTAGTAAGTTCATACTCTAAAAACACGTCAGAGAAATTAGGGCAGTTTTTACCGGTTAAAATGTTTGCAGCATTAGATTATATTTTTTCTTTTCACGAAAACATTGCCGTTAGTTAACAAAGCGAATACGCCGATAATCCGGAGTAGACCGATTATGTGTTATTGTCACAAAACTGTTCCAGTTCACGTAATGTAATCGGTGCACTTAAACTGCCTAGCTATAGCTACTGCTGTTACAGGGAAGTGGTAGAGTGTCTGCCTTAGGTGTGAAAGGTCCTGGGTTCGAGTTCCAGTTGGAGCTTAACAATTTTCATTCTACTACAGCATCTTTTTGCTGTTAAAGGACTGTTCCAGTTGTTCTATATTTTAGCACACAGTATCATGGATCATAATTTAGAAATCCAGATCACAGTTGAATGCACCCAAGTAGAAAATATTCGCTATAAATATTATGTCCCTTTGATGTTTCTGCACTCCAGGTCCAAGAAGAGTTACATTTCCTTGATCACAATTTTTTTTTTACATGAAAATATTAAATTCTTATAACGCTATGCCTCTGCTTAAAATATTGTTAATATATCTATTTTTGAGAAACATATGTACATTTGTCTTCATTTCAAAGCTTTTTAACTTCATACCTATGATTTGAAAAACTTAGGTACTATCTCTATGTAATGTAACGGCAGGCAGTTGGCCTAACCAGTGTTCCTGGATTGTTTACCGGTACAAGTTAACCTGTTCTCAGCAAGTCATTGTTGCTGTTTTTATGCCCCCTTTGAAGAAGGACGGGTATATTGTATTGCAGATGTCGGTCGGTAGGTCGGTCGGTCGGTCGGAATGTAGACCAATCCGTTTCCGGATGATAACTCAAGAACTCTTGGGCCTAGGATCATGAAAGTTGATAGGAAGGTTGGTCATGACCAACAGATGACTCCTATTGATTTTGAGGTCAGTATGTCAAAGGTCAAGGTCACAGTGACCAGGAACAGTAAAATGGTTTCTGGGCAATAACTCAAGAACGCTTGGGCCTAGTGTCAGGAAAATTGATAGTTAGGTTGGCCATGACCAGCAGATGACTTCTATTGATTTTGAGGTCATTAGGTCAAAGGTCAAGGTCACATTGGCCAGGAACAGTTAAACGGTTTCTGATCTTCTTATCCAAAACCATAGGGCCTAGGGCTTTGATATTTGGTATGAAGCACAATCTAGTGGTCCTCTAGCAAGATTGTTCAGATTATTTCCCTGAGGTCAAATATGGCCCCACCCCGGGGTTCACATGGTTTATATAGACTTATATAGAGAAAAACTTTGAGAAACCTCTTGTCCAAAACCACGGGGCCTAGGGCTTTGATATTTTGTATATGAAATCATCTAGTGGTCCTCTACTAAGATTGTTCAAATTATTCCCCTAGGGTCAAATATGGCTCCGCCCTGGGGGTCACATGGTTTACAAAGACTTATATAGGGAGAAACTTTGAAAATCTTCTTGTCGAAACTACAAAGACTATGCCTTTGATATTTTGTAATGTAGCATCATCTAGTGGTTCTCTACCAAGTTTGTTCAAATTATCCATCTAGGGTCAAATATGGCCCCGCCCCAGGGGTCACATGGTTCATATAGACGTATATAGGGAAAAACTTAGAATCTTCATGTCCATAAATTACATCATTCAAATTTGGACCACATGTATAGTTTTGAGTGGCAAGATGAACCTTGACATGAGTTGACCTTGATCTTGACCTAGTGACCTACTTTCACATTTCTGTAGCTACAGCCTTCAAATTTGGACCACATGCATAGGTTTGTGTACTGAAATAAAACTTTTACCTTGTTATTGATCTAGTGACCTACTTTCACATTTTTGAAGGTACATGCTTCAAATTTGGACCACATGCATAGTATTTCTGAATGTACAAGCTTCAAATTTGGACCACTTGCATAGTTTTGTGTTCCGAAATAAAATTTGACCTTCATTTTGACCTAGTGACCTACTTTCACATTTCACAAGCTACAGCCTTCAAATTTGAATCACATGCACAGTTTTGTGTACCGAAATGAACTTTGATCTTGAGATTGACCTAGTGACCTACTTTCACATTTCTGAAGCTACAGGCTCCAAATTTGGACTTCATGCTTATTTATGTTTGTGTTCTGAATTGAAATTTGACATTGATTTTTATCTATTACGTACTTTCACATTTCTCAAGCTACAACCTCCAAATTTGAAGCACATGCATAGTTCTGTCTACCGAAATGAATTTTGACCTTGAAATTGATCTAGTGACCTACTTTTACATTTCTCAAGCCACAGTCTTCAAATTTGGACCACCTACACTTTGTTTTGTACCGAAATGAAATTTGACCTTGATTTTGACCTTGAGCTAGTCTTGAAATTTGGAACATTCAAAAATGGCTCAGTGGATGGCGTCAAGATCTCTCTGTAATCTCTTGTTAGGTTAATAGGTTAAAGGTCAAGGTCAGATTGGACCAGAACAGTAGAACTTTTGTTTACAGTGAGCATATAATTTCTGTTCCTTGTGAAATTACTGAATGCATCAAGGGGGGCATTTCGTGTTCGACGAGCTCTTGTTTTCATGGAAAATGTTAAAATGTAACGAGCAAGCTATTTTAAGTTGCTGAGAGTTACAAGTCACACCCATTAACTGTGCATACTGAAATTAGACTGATCGGAGATCATGTAATTACCGTTTGGTGATCACCTGAAGTTCACTTTAAGCTAGTGTAGAGATTTTTAAACTGTCAAAATGTGTATTCCTAGTGAATGAAACTGGTAGAAGCCGGGCATTTCATTTTCAGTGACTACAATTATGTGCTTAAAGTGCGCAATCCTAAACACATTATCCTCTTTTTTACATTATTTTCTCGACAGTCTCTTATACATTAAAGTGCTCATCAATCTATAATCATACTTGAGAGATATTTCAAAAGCGTTTCTTCAACCTTGCTGAGAAATTAAAACGGGGATGTTAATGTTAACTTACAAAAAAGAAACATATACTGCAAGGGCGTAGCCAGAGGGGGTAAGGGAGGGATGCGACAGGTGCGATCGCACTCCATTTTCGGCAAAGCTTCCATTTTTCATTATATCAAAATACCCTTGAATGTCCTTTCTGTTGTCTGGCTCTCTGCGCTCGGCAACCTGCCTATATTTAAATTACTATTATTGATGCTGTAACCTTTATATATAGTCTGATGATTATTTATTATATTAAAGACTATGATTTTTTATAAAAGCCAGATCATCACTTTTATGGGAAACTGATTATGTATAACTATTTACCTTTTCACAATAGCGGAATGAAATGTATAAAAATGACAGTTTACATTTACATTGAGTTTCTAAAACGTTATGCAAAATAAATAATGTAAACTTTGTAACTGAATACTATGAAATTCATTAACGGTGTTATGTGAACTTCAGTGTAAAACCAAGTATCATATATCAGTGAAAAATTGTTTAGCGACAGGACCCGTACCTAGGTTGCTACTCATTTTATTTAGAAATAATTTTAAGAGTAATAACTCCGCAAACAAAATTTTGAGCGGACGTGCCAATGATATGCTCAACAAGGTTTATACCAAGCACTTCCTACTATCATTGAAATCAGAACTAGAATTTTGAAATGAAACGTTGACAAAGATTTCTAGCAGGGTTTTTTCCCTATAAATTTATCTCCAGTACAAAGGTTATCAAAAAGCAAAGAAAATATTTTTCCCAATTCTGAATATAACATTCCGAAATTAGTGATACCTTTTAGGAATTTTGCCGGTTTAAAATAGTTTTGCTAATTTGTATGTATATTTTGGTCATTAAAACAACAGTTATACTGTTGAAAAAAATTCTGAAATTCTGTCCATTAATAGTTTGCATAAAAATATCTTTACATAGATTTTGTTTATTTGCAAATTTTCTCAAAAAAAAAACCAACAACAACAGAACATTTTCCTAATTCCACTGGTGTTGATGGCTTTCCCAAAATGATGAAAAAGGACCTGTCTACATAATTTCTGTCTCTTATAATTAATTCGTCAAATCATTCAACGTACAATCCATAACTTACGAACAATATAGACTTGCAACTATCATTCCTAAGACGTTTCAGTAAATCACACAAACAGTATACTAGGAGAAGTAGTCAGAACATTTTTTTTTCAGTAAAATGAATAATGGTCAGAACTCCGGAAAAATATTTCGAGCAATATGTACCAACAATATGCACATCTTATTTCAATAAATCCCTTAGGCTTCAGTGAAATTTGGAGATGAATTACAGAAAAAATCTCTTCATAGACTTTATGTATGATAATCAAAGGGCCATTACTCTGTACAAGATCATTTAGATATGAACCTCGTGATACATGCTCAGCTAGAATTTGTACGGATCATTCCTATGAAATTGTTTTCGAATCCTGCTAATTATAAAGAAGTTCGGACAAATTTCATTCAAAAACGGCTTTTAAGGGACCCTTACTCCACAAAAATACTAGAGGATACGCAAAACAAGGCTTCATAATATCTTTTCTGTGAAGTTTGGTTTAAATTCTAGCAGAGGATTTTGAGAAGTTAGATCAGGCTATATGAAGACGGCCAGACAAAGGCAGAAACAAAATGTATCAAATGAAATGGGAAAACATAGTTTATGGAACTTTTGTAGACTTACTAATAAAAATAAAAGTATCTTTTTTTTTTAAAAAAAAAATCTTATTCTAAGTACATGTATACAAACACTTTATTCATGCTTGGTTAAAGTAACTCTTCTAAAGTCTTATGAGAACACTCCTATACTAACATTCATTTAAATTGTCCCAAATTTAATTACTTCCTATACAAGCATAAAACATAACCAAGACTATGTTTCCATTCAGTCTGTTAATATTATGCTTGAATGACGTTCTATCATGAAACAAGAGCTGTCTCCATAGGATGACACATGCCCCCGATGGCACTTGAATGAATAGTTATGGCCGATGTTAGAGTTTAGGACCTTTGACCTACGGACCTGGGTCTTGCGCGCGACACGTCGTCTTACTGTTGTACACATTCATGCCCAATAATTTTAAAATCCATGCATGAATGACAAAGATATGGACCGGACACGCCCATCAATGCACTATCATGAAATATGACCTTTAACGTCTAAGTGTGACCTTGACCTTTAAGCTACGGACCTGGGTCTTGCGCGCGACACGTCGTCTTACTGTGGTACACATTAATGCCAAGTTATTTGAAAATCCATCCATGGATGACAAAGTGATGGACCGGACACGAATGCACTATCATGAAAAATGACCTTTAACGTCTAAGTGTGACCTTGACCTTTGAGCTACGGACCTTGGTCTTGCGCGCGACACGTCGTCTTACTGTGGTACACATTCATGCCAAGTTATTTGAAAATCCATCCATGGATGACAAAGATATGGACCGGACACGAATGCACTATCATGAAAAATGACCTTTAACGTCTAAGTGTGACCTTGACCTTTCAGCTACGGACCTGGGTCTTGCGCGCGACACGTCGTCTTACTGTGGTACACATTCATGCCAAGTTATTTGAAAATCCATCCATGGATGACAAAGATATGGACCGGACACGAAAATTGCGGACAGACTGACAGAATGACAGACGGTTCAAAAACTATATGCCTCCCTTCGGTGGCATAAAAAGTCAGCTACTGTAACTGTGAATGAAATACAAATATGGCTTGAGAAGACCCCCAGGATTTACAGCACATTCACAGTTAACTGTCCACATCAACTTAAGCCTACAATGTCTAAATAGACCTTTTCGGCGTGGCGTAAATGGAAATGTACACGACTATACTTCGATCAGTTGTGAGGGGTTTTCTCAAAACATTGGACACCTTTTGAACACTTTACATACAAAGTCAAACAGAAACATTAAGCAAGACAATTGTTAATGATAGATGTGAAATCTCGTAACAGTGGTGTACTTTTAGAAACATTAAAAGCTGGGATCGTGTAATAAGTTAATGTTATATAAAGATACATACCTCTTCCTTTGTTAGACAGAGGTCTATATTTTTCTGAAAGACCTGTTTGAACAAAAGAATTCTCGTGCAGAGGTCTAGCTGTTCTGACCAAGGCCTGAGCACGTGAAAAGTAGAGAAAAAGAAGCATTTCTTATACTGCAAAAGTGATGCTCCATTCAATTCCTAATTATTTAGGGATATACATGTATCTACTATATATAATACTATCTCCAAAATGTATGCAGATATTGAACTGAAACTTCAGATGTGTCTTCAGGGTTATAAAACTAGTTGATAGCACCAAGTCCCATAACTCCGACCTCCATTTTGGCCAAATTACGCCCCCTTTTGGACTTAGAAAATCCTGGTTAAAATTTTGCATGCAAGTATAATTATACAGCTATAATTTAAAGGCATAAAGATTTAAAACTTATTTTTACTTTTTACTTTTTCTAGATCAATTACCAACCTCACTGGATAACTCTGACATGTATTTTGGGCAAATTATGCCCCTTTTTGACTTAGACAATCCTGGTTTAAGTTTTACATGCATGGTATTATCTCCAAAACTAAGGCAGAAATTGAATTGAAACTTAACATGTGGCTTCGGGGTTATAAAACTAGTTAATAACATCAAGTCCCATAACTCGGACCTGCAATTTTGGCCAAATTATACCCCCTTTAGACGTAGAAAATCCTAGTTAATGTTTTGCGTGCAAGTACATACAGCTATAATTTAAAGGCATGAAAATTTAAAACTTTTTTCGTCTTTCAAGATCAATTATCAACCTCACTGGACCAAGTCTCATAACTCTGACATGTATTTATGGCAGATTATGCCCCATTTTGGACTTTTGAAAATTCTGGTTAAAATTTGCGTGCAGTTACTATCTGCAGAAGAAATGCAGATATTAAGTTGAAACTTCACATGTGCCTTTGGGGTTATAAAACTGGTTGATTGCATGATGTCCCATAACTCTTACATGATTTTTGGTAAAATTATGTCCCCTTTGAACTTAAAACTTCTGGTTAAAGTTTAGCAATAAATATTTTAATATTTTGGGTAATATTTTCCTTCTTCTGTGACAATATATCGAATAGTCGGGCGTTGACTGTCTTACGGACAGCTCTTGTTAAAGAGATGTTATACATGTTATATATGTCTTCGTATTTATACATTTGCAACAATGTACCAGTGTTTAAACGTAACATACGGTAACTAGGTAAAACATCGTTTCATACCCCGTCTTTGAAAGAGCGGGGTGTATTTTTTGAACACCCATGGCGTGCTGTAGGCGGTAGGTTGCGGCTGGTCGGCGTCCAACAGCATGCCCGCTCTTTACGTCAAACAATATTCATTCGATCTTCCTCAAACTTGCTGACAATGTTTGTGGGCATAATATCTCGGATAACCAGCCAAATCATCATAGGCACCATAGGAGTATGGCCATTGAATAACTAAAAATCTGCGAATTTAGCATTGTCCGCCCTCTAAGTCGTACAGTCTTCATCCGATCCTCACCAGACTTGGTGAGAATGTTTTTGGGTATAATATCTGGGCCAGGTTCGATAACCACCCAAATCGCCCTAGACATTCTAGAATTTTGGCCCTTGAATTACTCGAAGCGTTTTTATGAAACATAACTGAATATTTAGACGGGCGTATTTTGTGACAGTCTGGCACTCTTGTTGACAATTGTTTACATTTTTTTCTTTTTCAAATTGCATTCTTTTTAAAGGGGGACAAACTAATATAGAATAGTTTAAGTATTCAATTCTATGGAACAGAACAGTAAAACATATATTGTACAGATAAGTTGTGTGTCAAGATGTTGTCCGTTTACCAATAATTTCTGTTGTTCTGTGATATATTGCTAAACCTGAAATAAAACAAAACAAAGGTGTATGACTTCAAATTCAAAATCATTTCTACAATTAATTTCATTATGAATTTCATTCATCATTTCGAGTTTTACTGTACAACTGTGAATATTCTGCATTCCGTTCTTGTGCGTTTACATTTCGCCGTTACCTCCAGGCCGGATGTTCATTAGGGAAGTTCATGATAGTTTTTTTTCTGTAACATTGACGAAAGCATATAATATGTGGAGTATCTCTGTAATATAAAATATCGACATAATGTGACTGGTGCACGATGAAAGATAAGTTATCGCTTGTTCACTATGCTTGGTAACCCTCCATCGAACTGCGCGTTTTAGCTGAGATATGTACGATTATAATACTGCAAATGAATTTCTCGGATTTTCATTGGTTAACATGCACGTTATATAAAACCGTATACCCCGTGAGCGAATTTCCCCTTCAGCGGGCCCCTCTACACTGACGGTATATACGGAAAGTGAATATCGATTTTGATTGGCCGTTGCGTAAGGCCATTTTTCAGTTTACATTAGAAACAAGATGGCGGACGTCTCTCGATTCGAAAATTAATTCAATGATTACCCTTATCTGAGATGGTTTCATATCAATCATGGAGTTATTCTATACATTTGATAAAGTTTATTTTCTGGAAAGCTCGTCATTTTGTTGTTATTCATAGGAGACAAAGCAGTACGAGTCATATTTTTCTTGCCAATAATGGCAATATTCACTTAATCTTGTGTACAACACTGTCAACAGGAACTGAACGACTGATCACTGCAGATAAGTCTGCTTAGTCTGTATAAACTAATTAAATAAACAAAATGATTTCCTATCATTACAAATTCAAATAACTAAATGGTATCACTTCATAAATTTATTACCAAGGATTCTTGCTGACATTCATTAAATATTTGCCCGTTTTCAATCGGTTTCTTTTCCAGTGCGCCGCTATGCCGTTTGACGCCATGACGTAATAACTGTGACATCAGAACAGTGATTCGTTGTATAATAATTCACTGTTTTCTGTCTTCTTTGTTTAATAGGAAAATGAATCGGATCGTGTTAGAATAATTAATTTTACGGGTAGAATGCACTTTAGTGGTCCCTGGAAGTTTACAATGCGCATGCGCAGCAAGTTGGGGATGTGGGGCAAAGCAGGGATGTGGGGGCGGCAGCCCCCAAACATATTCATCTCAAAATAAAGTTACCTCTTTTAACTTTTAATATTTAAGACATTATTAAACTACTATTATTATAGGAACCGCTAAAGTGCAAGTGCTCCAATTTTACAGCAAGTTCAAACAACAATAATCATCATCATTTACAACTGTGTCATAATGTAGTACACAAGGAATGACTGCCATTTCCGTGTGATTATATATTTATAGTCAGTAGTCCAACTGATTTGACGCCATCCTAGGAAATATTGAGATAATTTTTTTCATATGGGCAATATCCCCACTCGCTTGTCGACTAATATCGTCAGGTAATTCAGCATTGTTCCGACATAAATATCTGTATAGAATCATTCAACATGAAAATAAGCCAGGCACTGGATACACCAGTCAAAAAGTGAATTCCAGAATAAAAGTTCCTACTACCTCAACTCAAGAATTTTAGAATGATGTGTAATATTTGAAAAGTAAAGAAATTTCAAACTGACAAATCAAACAGAAGCTTGAAATTATCAATACCTGAATTACATACTCATATTTATACTCTTCCAAGTGGCGAATGCGAATTACATACATCAACATTTTTCCATACAGTAAAACCTGTCTTGAACAGCCAGCCAAGGGTGTTGGGAAAAGTGGCTGTTTACAGCAGGTGGCTGCTTAATGCAGGTAATTTATAGAATAAATGACCATTTTGGGAAATGATCGAGACACAGGCTGCTTAAGACAGGTTGGCTGCTAATTAGAGGTGACCGCTAAAGCAGGTTTTACAGTACTGGCATGCAATTTTCGTATCGGGTACGTGACGTCATTTGTAACATCACTGTTTCGATCTTTTAATGTCAAAATTTTCAATTTTACTTTGGTTAAAGAACTTATTATTTTCATCTACCAGAATAATTCTAAGATTAGATCTAACTCTGTGTATGTAATGAAAATTAGCTTTGCATCCAGAAATATGAATTTGTTCTTTCTCAGAATAATATTGCACTAGTCTAGGATCTGCTGCAGAAATTATGCATATTTTTCGACAAAAATCAAATCATAAAGTCTAAGCAATAAATATATTTGTTGACAAGACTTAGTGGTTTCGTTTTGGGGAGGCTGCGATTTTGGTACGTGGCATTCCCTGTTTGATATTTGTCTTTGTTTTTAGTGTTAGTAATGGCTTAGCAGGGCTTATGTCATATGACACAGTTAATTTGACAATAGGTACTGTCCTGTAAGTGACTTCATGAAATACATTTAATAAATCCAAAATCTGACCGGCTGCAGCAATACCGAAGACAAGAGTTTTTAACATGGTGTAATTTATGTTACCATTATTGTCCTACTAGACGTAATGTACGTTCGGTGTCAGAGTTTATGTTGCGTCTTTGCAAAAATGTTCCATTCCATACGACTGTGTGAAAGGTGCCATATTCTCGGTGTCAGAGTTTATGTAGCGTCTTGGCAAAACTTTTCCATTCCATATGTGTGAAAGATGCCATATTTCTGTGAATAGGTTATTCTTTGGCAGTGATTGGCCAGCAGGTATCATCATCATTGGCTATACATACCTGTAATTAAATATAAAAAGAATTATTTATTCCAAAGACCACACAAAGTATATTTTTCCAAAATTACTTTTAAATGCGACTGAAGTGTGCATAGATATTCTATAAAATTAATCAAATTTCAGAGGGATTGGCATGAAACTTTACATTATTCTGAACCGTGTATTTGTCAAATTTTCTCGACATAACATTAACCCTTACCCTGCTAAATTTCTATAATGAACTTGTCCATCTTTCAGTTTGGACAGTACCATTAAATGTTAAAAGGAGTGCTTACCAAAAAGATACTGACTGAATGGCCAACAATGCAGATCATGATCAGACTGCATGGATGTGCAGGCTGATCATGATCTACACTAGTCGCAAAGGCAGAATCAGTCGTGTCCAGCATGATAAGGGTTAAAACAACAACAGCACAAATGGAACGCTTTTAATCAATGACAGACATTTATGAGCAGCACCATTTTTACACAAATATCGGTTAGATGAACGTATCACATTATTATCTAAATTAATTTTAATTATAGTAAAATATCTTAACAGAACAATACAAAAGTCATCAATAAATTTGTTATCGGTCGGTTAAAAAAAAACCTATAGGTCAGGCTATGTGTCCGGTTACTTGACATCTAAGACACAGGTTAAACTTCCAGTTAACGGATGCACAGTATATAAACGAACTTAACCCAAACCGGATCTTGCGAACAGATTTCACGATCCGATTGACGAAAATATGTGGGACTATCTAAATAATTATGAACAACTTGTTACAATGATGCTGAGGCGGTATGTAATCGATTGTATCATATCAAGAAATACTTTAACTTTCCGGATAAATACATTCTTGACCAGCTTTCGTCCTATAATTGCCGATAAAACGCTGTACTCTTCTCAACGTGTTCTACTTATTTTAACACTCGCCGATTACACAAGGAATTTTATGCATAAAATCGTTTATCTATACCAATACTCGTGTTTGAGGTGTTGTTTAAATGTATTTCCTTCACTAAACCGGCGACATAAACCTACCAGGACATGTTCGTTATGTAGAAAATTATGGAAAGTAAACAAGGCGACTGTTTGAATACTGAACCCGTCTTGCAAATATCAATCTAATGATCTGTACCTCACTTGTGAGTTCACTGGACCATATCTTGCGAGTCACGTAGGGGGATTTCCATTGCCTTTGTATCCACTTTTTGTCTTTTATCGTTCCGAATGTGAAATTACTGTGTCCACAACAATTATATGGCGCATCTAAAGTTGTTTTCTGGTACTATATGTACTTTAAGTAATGTTAAGCATTTAGCTGCACATAGAATGACTGGTTATTGCCTAAAAACGCATCCCTACCTGGAAACGAAAATATTTACATGAAGCTGGTAATTGATTATGGAACGAGAAATTATATCTTGATATGATATTATAACTACTAGTAACATGTCTCCTCTGTATTTGCAACCATTGTTCTTTTGTATTTTAGCTCGACGGTTCAACGAATAGTCTAAGCTATTCTACTCGCGTGTTCATGCATTGTCGTTGTTGTTGACGTCAGCATAATGCTTTGCTTAATGTTTTGCATGAAACTTTATATCTCCAAGAAAACTGAAGGTATTTGGTTGAAACTTCGCACATGTCTTCGGGGTCAACAGTATCTTGCCATCAAGGCCCATAACTTTGGCCAGCATTTGATTGACTGATCCCCTTTCTACATAGAAATGCTGGTTTAAGTTTTGCGTGCCACTTCATGTCTTCAGTACTGTTGAAGATAATTCACACCCTATAAACGACTGTATTCCCCCTCTTCCTCTTGCGAATGATCAAAACAATAAACAGACACGCAAAAGGTAAGAATCGTCTTCAAATTCATTATTTGGCTTTACACTGTATGTGTATTTAAGTTAAACGATAAGTCTAACATAAATATGTGTATATGGTGATATAATAGATGAAACTGACAGGTAATGTTTAAAAAATGTTGACTGATCACACTCATTGCATGAAAATTCACTCGACCAAGTCACGAAACTGATGAATATCACGCCAAATTGATTTGTAATCCAATTATCCATGATGTTTTCTGTAATAAGTATGCATACTCCATAAATATATGTAAATAAAATGTTTCGTTTCTGTTGCGTTTTTTGAATGAAATTAATTTTTACCTTATCGGTGAAAAAACATTTACTGTATGCCAACTTGCCAATTTTGAAATCTGATCTGAATGCGTAATTGCGAGTGATACTGTACTCCATCTTGCGAGTACAATAGGCGGTTTATGTCCTTCAAAGGTGTAAATGAAATAAAAAATATGCATACAAAATTGTTTCTTTTGATCAGTCGTCATATTTATAATGTCATTTAATGTCGAACCCCCCATGCGATGCTTGTACTAATCCATTGGGGTGGGGTGGATTGTCTGTGACTCGCTATCCTACTTAATTAAATAATTAATTGAATGCTTCAGCGTCGTTTACATGCAAGTGTTAGTGTTGGTTTTACACACATATACTATCATAAAATACGAATTAGAAACTGTTCGTATACACAGGGTCCCTACTATGTCTTGCAAGAAATTAACCGTCGATTCCCTATGGAAATCACACGAAAAAAATGTTACCTTACGATTTCAAAATATCGATGAGATGAGACAGGAGAGGACTATAGGTTGACCCCCGTCTGCCTTTCTGTCTGCAACAAAATGATCCTCTGATTTAAAAAAAAATAGTTCACCCGCAAGTATCCTGCGAATGGACGTATAAATGGAAAAGGATAACGAAAACATTATCGGAAAAGTCGATTAAGTCCTTATTAGTAATTCAGAGTTTACTTCATTGTAAATAAGTCAACAAGATTCAAAAGTAGTACAAAATAGCTGAATGGCCTAATGGTTTAACTACCCGATAAACATGTTATCGTTACAAATACAGCCGTCATGTTTACTACCTGTCAAGATTTACCGCTATTTCTCATGTCAGAAATAAGTTACATTTGATAGTGATAACGCACACACGCTGGGAATCTGTTCTTGCTGATTTGGTCGTTTTTATTGCTAGGCCTTGCTCAATCCACTTCCATTGTTTTAAAAATGGCGTGAGTTGTATCTCGTCTTTGTTTCAGTATGATCGGCAAATTCCATATTTATGGCCGATAGAGAGTTAACAGGCATTTCATTTGATTTTATCTGGTGACCTAGTTTTTGACCCCACTTGACTCAGATTTAAAGTCACCTATAGATTATCAAGATTAATATTACATTTCATTACGATATGGTCATAGATGTGGCCTCTAGAGTGTTAACTTACTCTTCCTTTGATTTGACTTGGTGACCAAGTTTTAGATCCATTTGACCCAGATTTGAACTGGACCTAAATATCACCAAAAACACATTTTGAAAAAAAAAGTTTCATTAATAAATGGTCATAAATGTGGTCTTTAGAGTGTTAACTATGTTTTCCTTTGATTTGACCTGGTGACCTAGTTTTTGAACCAAGATGACCCAATGTCGAACTGGTCCAAGATTTTATTGAGCGTAATATTCAGACCACGTTACATTAAGATTGGACCAAATTGTGATCTCTAGACTGTTAACAACCTTTTCCTTTGATTTGACCTGGCGACCTAGTATTTGAGCCCAGATGACCCAATATCGAACTCGTCCAAGATGCTATTGAGGGTAACATTCTGACCAAGTATCATTAAGATTGGACCAAAAGTGTGACCTCTCAGTGTTAACAGTCAAATTGTTGACGACGGACGACAACGACGGACGAACGGACACAGGGTGATCACAAAAGCTCACTTTGAGCACTTCTTGCTCCGGTGTAGTCATAAACCCTCATTTTTTTCCTCTAAAGGCACTTCTGCTTGTAAAATGGGGACTTCTTTCATTCGCAGAATGTGTTTTCAATAAAATAAGACAAGTTTCATGTTAAATTTCATGTGTTTATGGCAAATACAAAGACAAAACTATAATAGAGCTGTTTACTGTGCGACTCTGTCAAGAAAGCGATCCACAAAGGATTAGTGGATTCAATCTGGCGCCGTTTCACTCCAAATCACCCCATTTACTGTTCATATTTTCACACCATATTAATTGCAGTTGCGATACTATATTGGTTTCAATGGTTTGAAATTCTAGAAAATATAGTCTTGTATGCGACACATCATCGCATTACGGTCTCATGATGGTGAACATTTGTGCCAAGTTATTTCAAAATCCCTTAATGCATAGAGAAGTTATGGCACTGACACGAAAAACAGACCATGTTTCACCTTTAAGTGTCACTTTAAAAAGAAAAAAGAAAATAATAAGATGGACATTAACTACATACGGCCGATGTTTGCATGTAAACTTTGAGAGACGTAGGTGCAAAAGCACTGAAGTAATTGCACGACCAAATGTATGTGGACACATATACAAACAGAACGAACAGACAGACCGCATGGTGACTGCTTTATACCACCCTCCTTCAAACATTGTTTGCGGGTTCTAAATATGAAGACATACTACAGGAGAATAGGAAACGCCAAAATTTTATAAAGAAGTCACTCACAAACAGGCATAAAGTCTTTTTACCAAACTCGCAAGCACTTGTACAGTAATTAAGCAAGCGTGCATACAGTCAGGAAATAACACCGAATCTTCTTTCATTTACGGTTATAAACAAATTGGAGAATTTATCAATTATTTGATTTTATTTTACCAAACTAGTATTGTTTCTTTATCCATGAAACAGTGGAATTTACATGTAGGTTATTCTTCAAGCAAGAAAATAAGTACTTTTGACGCCGACAATGTACAATTTCCGGACAAAATCAGTGATCAATCGAGTTTTTGCTATAATTCTACCTGTCATCACACTAACACATTATATACAGAAACAAATCATGTTTAGCTTCCATTAAAATGCAAATATATATACCTTCAAACAAATCAGTCACTTTAAAATGCTGTTTTTCAACTTTTAGCTGTCAGTTTATTGTTTTGATCACTCGCAAGAGGAAGAGGGGAATACAGTCGTTTATAGGGTGTGTAATTCGTTGAAACGATTGAAGGGCAGTGTCATATCACCAAGACACATAACTGTGTCAGGCATATTTACTGAATTACTCCCCACACACCTTTTTTTGCAGTTATGAAATATTTATCCGAGGTTTGCTTGCAGGTTCATATATTAAATACTACTGCAGGCATTTGCTTAAAAATCCCATATGTCTTCAGGGTCAGTGGAAATTTTCATACCATCACGGTCCATAACTCTGTCAAGCAATTTTACCGAAATATATCCGCGTGTTTGACAAAAAAGTACTGGCCCAAGGTTTGATGCAAGTGTCCAGAACTACTACAGGCTGAATTCCAAATAAATGTAGATCTTTCGAAAGCAAAGATATCAAACAAAGTACAGAAAATAGCAGACTCGGTTTTATTGAGTTTGTTCATGGGCAGTAATGAAATATGCAACACTGCCCATGCAACTTTACACTTATCTGCGAGGTCAATGGACCTTTTTAGCCCCATAGAGTTATCCCTAGTTTTCGGCCTATAAACTGTAGATCGAATGACTGATATTATACAATAGTGCGTTTTTATTGCCTAGACGGGGCGGAGCTTCATGCCAGTCTGATGCATTAATGTGTAGGGTATGTAGTATGTTCGGTAACTTCTGGAGGTTCGGATCGTAAAATCATAAACTTACAGTAGCCGTTACTGCATGATGCTTTTGCATTGTAAAATATATTCTGTGATTATGAACTACATGAAAAAACGGTAGGAAAATACCACTGGATTAAGTCTGTAAACTCGCAAGTGAGGTTCAGAATCACCGGCAAGAAACGTACAGTAAGCCTATTTGACATCCTGGCTTTAAATCTTGTTTTTATGTTCAAAATCGTTCGTTCATATAACAAATAACCATAATACCTTTTGTTATTAATTAATTGCAGCGGTACACACTCAAAACTCCGTGTTCAACCAATCTAAACTTGATAAAACCCAGTTTTTTTTCGTGTGTAGTGCTGATCTCGTTCTAGCCTGCGGCGAGTTTCATGAATTTTATTGTCTTAATGCTATAAATGATAATGTTGTGTATCATAGGTCAACAATAAAATTTGTTGGCTACAACATACATACAGATTGATTGACTTACTTATCATTCAACAGTATCGTCATGAACACGAATTTTTTACTCAACTGTCACGATGCAAAATGGTTGATACTAAAATCCGCTCGTAAGATCCGGTTGGGGTTCAGTTCGTTTATATACTGTGGGATGGCTGGACACTGACACTGCTCATTATTTATAGTTGGGTGTTCTCATTTAAATATTAGCTATGAATAGCTAAGTTTATATTCGAGTGTTAGCTATGAATAGCTAAGTTTATATTCGGGTGTAATCATTTAAATATTAGCTGTGAATAGCAATTGAACCACTCTTTGAAAAGGAATATTTTAAAACATCTGCCATATTCTGAAATACCTACATTTCTCTTATGATCCCTGGATTCTGTTCCTGAAATGACTTCTAGTTCAATGCAGCCACAGCATGTTGAATAACATCATCTGATTGCACTTAGATGACCTGGCATCTAACATTTGATTTTTCCTAGATTTCCACGTTATATGAACATCCAAAGAGCTACTGTGAGTACTGGTACTTCTTTGGCACATCATGACATATTCACTCTACTTCCGTGTTCAGACTAAAAGTACACGCGACCCGAGGCTGAACAGCTTAGATAGAAGATTAAACGGATAAGCAAGTTTAACTTCAGTTCTTCTTTACTACAATCCAAGTTCTTACTCGAGAAACTCGAAACTAGCTGTAAATTTCCTTAAAACATTTATAATTCCATTTGTAAATCCAATTTCTTCCGCAACCAAACAAAACGCAAACCTACCGTTATCTTCGTATGTTTCATGATCGGCATGAAAAACATTACGGAAACGCACGAAAAACAAGGTGCGGATTGAGGCACCAAATGGGGAATTGAAAAAAATAGTAATATTTGTCAAACTAAGGAAAATCGTTGCTATTGAGACCAAATACGCAAATTTGCAGTATTATAAATTCGTTATAAAGGTTTCTGACGGGATATACGGTGGGCGTATAGCCTGCTGAGATTCATATAACCCTCGGCTATCGCCTCGGGTTATATGAATCACAGTCAGGCTATATGCCCACCGTATATCCCGTCAAAAACCTTTATAACTAATATTGGAATAGGTTAGTGCATTTTCCCGTTCATGATGATGCATGTTTCTTATAGTATAGGCCTAACTAAACTAAAGAAACCAGCATGGGAGCAATCTGGTAATGGTTGCAAGGTATTTGAACACTAATTTTTCACTTGGCATGGCAACAGGGGTCTAAATTGAAGCTAGTTTCTGTTTAAATGTCATTGTGGATGTATGTTTGACATTTTGGTAGGAAAAATGGGACAGCAGGTTGTATTTGGTAAAGTCAAGCTCAATTTTGGTATGAGTAGTACTTCCAGGTCACAGCAGTGTGATTTTGATG
Source organism: Mercenaria mercenaria (assembly GCF_021730395.1). NCBI lineage: Eukaryota > Metazoa > Mollusca > Bivalvia > Venerida > Veneridae > Mercenaria > Mercenaria mercenaria. Next base: position 49,574,668 of record NC_069374.1, on the reverse strand, counting down.
TCAGTTTACAGTAAGCAAATGTGACCAGAAAAATCTCTCTTTGAAGATAGATGACCCCTACTTGTCTCTTCATTTCATATCAGTTTTATCATAACTCTTTAAAATGAGGAAAGGATTTGTTCTCTGAAATGGGTCTAGCTATGTTTGGTAGCTCTTGAAAAAGGTCAGTTTTATATAGAATATATAGGGGAAAATATTTACCTTATTGTGACTTATACCTAGGTTTAGTGTATAACCTTTATGTACAGTGTCATTTTCTCTCAGATCTTGTGCCAGACAATCTGACTAAAGTACTTTATCTTCTAAACGAAGATCTGAGTATGAGTAGTACTTCCAGGTCACAGCAGTGTGATTCTGATGTCAGTTTACAGTAAGCAAATGTGACCAGAAAAATCTCTCTTTGAAGATAGATGACCCCTACTTTTCTCTTCATTTCATATCAGTTTTATCATAACTCTTTAAAATGAGGAAAGGATTTGTTCTCTGAAATGGGTCTAGCTATGTTTGGTAGCTCTTGAAAAAGGTCAGTTTTATATAGAATATATAGGGAAAAATATTTACCTTATTGTGACTTATACCTAGGTTTAGTGTATAACCTTTATGTACAGTGTCATTTTCTCTCAGATCTTGTGCCAGACAATCTGACTAAAGTACTTTATTTTCTAAACGAAGATCTGAGAATGACCCATTCACATTCGCGTTCTGTATATTTTGGATTTCCAATTTCGCAAATTTATTTTTATTTGAACCAATCAAACGACTTGTTTGAATTTCAAAGGGTAAGAAAAATGGCGCTCTTCAAAGAAAATGTGGACTCGGAACGATTTTCTTTTTTCTCCAAATGAAAGACAGGAGATGTTAGTACATACAGACCTAATATCAGTCTTATATCTCATACTTCGAAATTTTCGTAGGAACCCCGCGAACCACCTTAAATCCCTAAATATATGTTCATTACTCTGTTTCTTTTAAAAAATCTTTTCCAGTAGACTTCCAAAACAACTTTATCATAATCAGCATAACTAACATTTGGTATGTTAAATTTACAATTCAAACAGAATGCAATAGGACAATGGTCAGAAAATTCATTTTCATCAAATACATATGCTAATTATCTTATTATAACATTCTATAGGTACAAATAAATAGTAAACTAAACTAGACACAGGCCTATTTCTATACAAAGTATTTTAAATATATTTGCCCTCTCCTAATCTACCGTTTAAAATACAAATATCATTTCATTTACAAAGAGTCAGCAATTTTTACCCGTAATTATTGATAATCTGATCATTACGGCGCACTGGTAGATAAATCACTGCTATTCTTAAATGAATGACGTTACATACAAGGCATAAAACATTGATATAGAGATTACATGACAATGCAGTAATATGATTAAAATATGTTTCAGATAGATAATTAGTCTATTGAACCCAGTAATAACACCAAAGAAGATATTTGTATTTTTTTTTTCCACATCACGGCGTTGACTCAAGGGTTTCTTGCATTTTATCTTTATATCAGACATTGAATTCCCCCGAGAAATATTTAAAAGAAATCGGTGAATAGATTAACCAAACGCCTCTGTTGGTATCAATATCAGTGTAATTTATTTGAGCCGTTCCATGAGAAAACCTGCATTACTGTAGTGACATAATATAATTATTGCATAGTTAATAGTTTAAAGTACTGCATTTTTTTACGTTTATGCAGAGACAAGGAACATATACCGTGTTACAGATAGATCTATCTAAGGGCAATCAATGTCTACCATATTTTACACATAAATGTATTTGTGTTGCTATGGCAACAGAAATTCCAAAGCACCGATGCATCATTTGAATATAGAGGTGTGTAGATAAATCGCCCTTTATGAAACCAGGAAAGTCTAATACGTCAGTTGTTCCAGATGAAACCAAAAGTCATACCGCTAAATTATTTTTCAGTAAAGCATTTCAAAATATTCCTATATATTCAATTGTATGATGTTTAGTAAGTTATACACAAAATGTGTTGCTTTAGTGACTTGAAAAAAATCAAGCCGTGCACGGCGACGTCATGTCTCAAAATTAAATGCCTTCGGTGACTTACTTCAAATAATTACAACCTTTGAAGTAGTGCAGATAATTACTTGGAGGTTTTGTTTTGTTTTGTTTTATTCATTTTTGTTTGTTTACGATGCGCATCGTAGGCCTAGTTATGACTGTTTCCAGTCAAACTAATCAATCGTAGGCCCAGCGAAATTTGAATTTTGAGACCCGTTGCCAGATACAGGTCGGTGTCTGGATTTATTCCAAAGAATTAGATTCATATTATATATTAAAAAGGGGACTTTAATTAAAAGCCCGGGTGTTAATTTTGGAACATGTCTGGACTTTGGCTGGAGTATTTTTGTTATTGTAATGTTTGAAATGTAACACCCCCCTAAAGTATGCCTAAATTGTCTAAATAAGAAACAAATTATGAGATTTATATATAAATTTATTAAATTTTGTCATCCAGGGTAGTCGCCGCGATAACATTACTTACACTCCTGATACGCCTAAGGAAAACTGCCACAGTCAATGAACTATATCTATACTCTACTTCTTAATTTTGTTAACAAAATATTTTAAAACTTTAAACGTTAAAAACCCATATAAAACATAACATTTATATACGACCGACTGACTGCTGACTGTAAACAGGTTATTTATAGCCTACACGCCACTCCTTCTGAATAAATGTGTCATATCTATGTTCTCGTAATCTTTGAATGTAATTTACCGATACCGTTTTACTCTATGTATTTAAAATGCTGTCATTTTGCCATTTTTTAATGTTTTTCAAATCTGTTTTTGCACTTTATTGCCCAAAGTCTATATTTAATGTTTATATCGATATTAATTACTTTACGCATTGTATAAAAAAAGATATTTACGATCGCGCTGTATGAAATTTTGCGGTTGATTTTATCAAAATTCAACCGTTTCTCTGTGATTTTGCTTATTTTAATGATATTATTTTACTAAAAATGATCTATCGATCTAGCTATATATGTTCTTTAACGATATTGCAAATTTCAAAATAATCTATGTATTAATAAATGTTTAACACGCGAATCCTGTGTACCCGTCGCCTAAATTACGCGTAAAAATTCTTATTTAAAATTTACTTGTTTACCTGTTGTTTGTTTACCATTGTATGTAGACGTCTGTCTGTTTCCTGATCATCATCATTACTGGATTTTTTCCTATGGTGGCGTCTTTCTATTGCATACTTTCTCGGTCCGGGCGTTGTTTATGCCACCAAAGGTCCCTACTACATATAATACTAACTTCTGGCCTAACTCTAAATACTTTACTTTATTATGATTTTTTTACTGTTCTTTTACTGTTAAAAATATCTATAAATTGTTTAAAATTTTATTAAGATTGATAAAATTTGATAAAATTTGATAAAACTGGTAAAATCAGAATCGGCCTTTGCCGAAAAACGAAAACACAAAGACTTTTGTTTCTGATTTTTATTATGCCAAAGGGATTTAAAATTTTGCTTTAAAATTATATTAAAAGTAATTGGATAAAAACAAGTGACCATCCTTACCGAAAATGTAAAGGTTGTGCAAGGATATGTCCCCTGGTTTTAAAAATTATAGTCTAAAATTAGCCTTAATATGGCTTAAAATTGTATATGTGTTTAAATCTAAAAGTTTTGTTTTTAAAAGTTATTTTAAAGTTATTTTAAAATGGTAATAAAGTTTTAGGCCTTTTTGTTATATAAAATAAAACATTGTAAATAATCATTATATATGTACATGTAACTATGCTAAATCTATAATGTAAATGATTACTTGGAGGATAAAAGGGCGATCTTTTATACGGTGCTCCTAAAGTGACATGTTAAACACTTTTTTCCACTTAGGTAATGTGAGACGTTTTTATTTCGTTTAAACGAAATCATTTCGTTAAGACGAAATAACTATTTCGTTTAAATGAAATCGTTTCGTTTTAACGAAATAAGTTTAAACGAAATCATTTCGTTTGAACAAAATAACTATTTCGTTTAAACGAAATCATTTCGTTTTAACGAAATAACTATTTCGTTTAACTATTTCGTTAAAACGAAATGATTTTGTTTTTACGAAATGTTATTTCGTTAAATGATTTCGTTTAAACGGAATGTTATTTTCTTTAAAACGAAATGATTTCGTTTAAACGAATTAGATATATCGTTAAAATGAAATAAAAAAGTCTCACATTACCTAAGTGGAAAAAAGTGTGTAACATGTCACTTTAGGGGTATCGTACTTTTACCAATATTTAATTATCCCATTTTTTTTATCAATAATACATGTTTTCTCATGGAACGACCCATTTGCTTTCAATCTATGTTGATTTTAAGTGTTATGTATAATATTGATAAAAATAATTTTGCATGATGCAGCCAGCTAGCATAATACTGTTCTTATATAAACCACGCGTTTATGGTGGCAGATAGTTTTGTAAATATACATGCATTTAATGTCCTAAGCAGGAGGTACGAAAAGAGTATTTACATATCATTATCTCTTTTAAATTTAGTCACTTGAAACCGATCGTCTTTTGAAATAATGTTACCGTGCAGGAGATCTATTTTAGAGCGATATTATATATGGACATAAAATCCTTTTTGAAGTATATTGTATATCATGTATCTGTCCGGCCCATAATTTAAGTTTGACATGATACTACTTCTGTAGTATATTTGAGAACTCTGGTATGCGAGTATTTGTTAATACAACAAAGACACAAAACTGATAATGTCACAAAGGTACCAGTACGATATGATTTATTAACACAAGGTGTATCCTTAAATGACATTAACACAGACGGTTAAATATCGTAAGGGAATGAATTTTCAACAAGATTACGATATTTGTAAGTCTTGTCAACTTGTTAATGCCCATCAATATTTTTTTTCAGAGATATTCCGGTACAGTAACTGTATTCTTGGTTAAAGCTGAAATTATCAGATATATTGCACTCTAATCATTTAATACTTGTTTGGATAAAACGTAACAAGTAGTAATAAATATATTTATAGCTAACAAAAATTCTTGTAAAAAGGAAAGGAGAAAGGAATAAACTCTCTGTAGGAACCAGCAACAAAAGTCATAGTCACACATCGCAATGTTGACCAAAAGAAATTGAACTGTAGTAGAAAGATAAAGCGAAGAGATTGCATCAAATACACACATCCCACCCCTCCGTCAACATGTATGTTTGTTTTACCCGTTTAAAGTTGGACACTACACTTCCTTCTTTGTTTGTGTCTGACGGAAGAGGCGGAGGTCTCTGTGAAGGGCAGATTTAGCATCACACTAGGACTGAATTGTTTTGATATATTCCCTGTTTTATATTTTCCCTTTTTTATTCAATGAAAGATATGAAAATTGCAAATTTAATTATATGAAAATATATAACATCTTTTTTAAGTTTGATCCAAGAGAAAATGCAATTAAGGGGTAAAGACAAGCAAGCAAAAAAAAAGTTTATTGACACGTGCATATTTCTTCCTAACTACAGTCAATAACAAAATGGTATAATACTTAAACATATATCAATGCTAAAAATCAATACAAATATAATGACAAGCCTCGTTCAACAAGGTTAATAATAACAAAGTTGTTCAATAACATATATCATGTTTCCCCAATATCTATAAATAATTAACTGTCAAACCAAAAAGCTTTGCTCTATCTATAATATCTTTTTTCCGAATATTTATAAATAGTAACACCTTTGTGCTTTAGGGTAACTATTGCCAACAATGTTGAAACGTCATTTCCGCCCAAGGCGGTTCAACCTTCATTTCCTAATTTTTTGTGTTTCTGTGTGTGTCAGAATTCTCCGGATTGATAATGGATTAAAGTGAACCGAGTCCATGTAAGTTCACCACTATTAATTTGTTTTCTCTCTTTAAGCAAAAAAATAATAATAATAAAAAAAAAATAATAATAATAAAAAATAAATAAATTACGATACAACAACAAGCCTTTGTGATTTTTTTGTTTAAAAAGACAAATAACTGACGTGCATTCAATTGAATAAATATTGATTAATGCTGAGGAAGATTCCAGCGGGAAATTAGCAGTAAAACAGTAACAGCATTAATAGCAGTATTACTGCTATTACTGCTATAACGTTGTAGCAGTAATAACAGTAATACTGTTGTTAATGTCGGAACGTTATAGCAGTAACAGCTACTGCCGGAAGTTATAGCAGTAGCAGCAGTATTACTGTTATTACTGTTGTAAAGTTATAGCAGTAACAACAGTATTACTGCTGTTACTGTTGGCAGTTTTAGCAACAACAACAATATTATTGATGCTACTATTGGAAGTTATAGCAGTAACAACAGTGGTTGGAAGTTGTGCAAAGTCCAATTTGAAATCAATTTTGTCAATTTATACATTATTGGCCATCAACAAATTTTCAAAGCTGTTCTTTTAAAATGTTTTTGTCTTTTTATGTCTCAGGAAACGGGCTTCAAGCCATCTTGCTGCTGTTATTCACAACTTTTATGCAGGCTTAAGGATGTATGTCACGATATCGATATATTGTTTGTATGTTGTTAAAAAAGTACTACGTATTACATTGCCGGCGGATGTTCAGGATACCAATGGCATCATATTTTTTTAATGTCCGAAATGGGCGTAAATCTTTATTACTGCTGTAATTCACAGCGTCCAGTGGGACTTTGGTATGAAATCAAACATGTTGTTATACGGCTGGTATGTACATTTAACATAGCCGACGGATATTCCGGATGCTGACGGCAAACGTCCAAAGAAGGCTTCATCGCGAAATTAGGACATGTTTTTATACTCAGTTAATGCTTTATTCTGCACCAACAGGATGCCCTTAAGCCAATGTTTGGTCATCTTAGGTCATTGTTGGGGTCTTTATAAGATACGAAATGAAATCAGATTGAGCACTTTATGCATATTGTTCCGACAAAAATGGTGCAGTGTCCGGAAAATCTTGATTTAAAGCATTTTATAAGTGTTCGGAAATGGGCTCGATTTCTTGTTACTGCTGTTATTCTCAGCGTCCAAGAGGACTTGAGGATGAACAAATCAAGGTGGATATATTGCTGGTATGTACGTCAAAATAAAAGTATATTTCATTGCCGATGGATATTAATTATTCCGACGGCATAGGTCCAAATAATACCATATCACGAAATTGGAACATGCTTTGGTGGTCAGTTACTGCTGTTTTCTGCTCCGAAACAATACCCTTAAGACAACATTTGGTCATATTAAGTCATCATTAGGGCCTTTATGGGATATAAGATGGTTTTCGTTCCAGCAATTTATGCCTAATGTGCCGACGTCGAACAGTGTAACGTGTTGAAAATCGTAATTTCAAGCATTTTTCAGGTGTCCAAAATGGGCTCGAATCCTTATTACTGCTGTAAATCTTAGCATCAAGGTAGACTAGAGGATAAATAAATACATGTGGATATACATGTATTGCTGCAATGTATGTGGAAACGATAGTATATGTTTATTTGCCGACGGTGTTTCAGGAATTCGACGATATAGGTCTAAAGAAGACCTCGTCATGAAATCGGAACACGTTTTGGTGCTTAGATACTGCAGTATTCTGCGCCGAAACGATGCCCTTAAACCAATATTTGGGCACCTTAGGTCATCGTCGAGACTTTCATGATATATGAAGTGAATTTAGTTACAGCAATTTATGCAAAATGTGCCGACGAAAAACAGTGAAATGTATTAAAAATCTTGATTTTAAGCAATTTTTATGTGTCCGAAAATGAGCTAGAATCCTTGTTACTGCTGTAATTCACAGCGTCCATGAGGACTTAAGGATACCAAAATATGTAGATTATACCTTCTTTTTTATGACAAAAATGCCTTTATAAATAAGCAACCAAGTTTGAATGAATCTACGCTATGCCGAAAATAATAATTTTAACCAAATTGAATAGATTCTAGTTAGTTTCGAAAAAAAATCGCGTATTTAAAATACACACATTGAATATCTAATATCGACGTGTTAAACCTAGCGTGATTTTGCGTGACAAAGTATATTATAATTATTGTAATTCATATTAAAATTTTGTTTTATTCTTGCGTTTTGTAATATGCACTTGACCTTAAAGGCCAAAAGAACGTCTGAAGTAGGCTAGGGTAAAGAGATTTTGCGTCAGTATTCTTTTTACAAAATATAGGGCATCGTGTTCTTGTTTGACTGTGTGTTGTAAGGTTTGGCATGTTTTTCTAATCGTGTCTTTTTTCAGCTACAACATAAATGACAAAAAAATGATTATTGGCGAGATATTAGAACATACTGTTAGACAATGTTTGAAGGTCAAAACAGGACATGCCGTAAGTCTGATTTCCGCAGCTGGACAACTGGACCGACCTATGAGGTCATCATAAGTTAAAATGGCGGCCAAATAAAAAGATATTTCTTTGCGTATCTCATAATTTACTATAGTTACACAGCATAACTTCGTCTTATTTATCCCCCGCCAAAGGCGAAGGGGATATTAGTAATGCCCCCGTCCGTGCGTGCGTCCGTGCGTCCGCAACGATCTTTGTCCAGGGCATAACTCCAAAAGTTCTGGAGGGATTTTCTTCAAACTTCATACACTGACAGAACACAATAGGAGAAAGTGCAGTGTGCAAGAACAATAACTCTACCTTGCCTATTTTTTGAGTTATTCCCCTTTATCATATTTTCTTAAAGAAATTTGTCCGGAGCATAACTCCAAAAGTACTGGAGGGATTTTCTTCAAACTTCATACACTGATAGAACACATTAGGAGGAAGTGCAGTATGCAAGAACAATAACTCTACCCTGTCTATTTTTGAGTTATTCCTTCAAATACAGCTGCTAGAGTAAAGAAATTTGCTGTGACGGGCATATATTGTGACATTCTGGTACTCTTGTTCCCTGTTAACTTTCCATTCCATTTTTTTACAGTAGCCATATAGAAAAACATCATACAGCTATACTGTTCATTAAGATTAATAAAATTTAGCAGTAAACCACCTCACCACTGAATAATTCTTTCTTCCACATCTTTAAAACTCCTGATGTGGACCACAACTAAACGGTTTTTCAAAGCGTCTCCCAAAATGAATACTTTCAGACACTAACTTGCCAGGAACTTTAGCCTTCAATTATAATATGCACGGCGGGGGATTGGTCATGTCTAACCGTGGCTCTTGTTATCTTTGGTTTTTATCTTAGAGTATTTATTGTAAATGTTATAATCGTATTGGAGTATATAAATAGAGAACTTAAAAATAATCAAATTATATCTTACCACACCCACTTCATTTCAGCATATTATTTTCTTTTGGTATTTGCTTTACCATTGCAATATTCGAATACCATCATATTCCAATAGCTTTTTCTGTAAGCTTTAATTATCTCAAAGTTATGTATAATGCCTGTCAATTCTGATATGCATGTAGCCTGTAATGGAACAAACATTCCCGGCTAGATAAGAAAAGTTAGATATTCTTACCTTGTGAATTGGCGTATATCTAAATAGCCGGATGCAATATAAAACAGTTGTTATCTAAAAAAGACCAGTGATATTTAAACTGTGGTAGAAGTTTGCAAATTAAATGTATACATTAATATAGTATACAAGGGAGGCGGTGTGCAGGCTCTCAAATCTGGCGAGCATATACTTTTAATAGCCTAAAATTAAGATACCAGTCAGTTTTGTCAAAATTTCAAACAGAGTCACTTATTAACCGAGTAAGGTCGCTTTGCAGGTGGTCAGCCACATCTGAGAAATATTTGAAAGTTTGTATTTTTAATGATTCTGTTGGTTTCTTTGACAGACCGTGTTCAAGTCATCATCTCTCAAGTCGAATTACACGAAACTAATTCCACATTTTAAAAACGTCCTTCAAACTAGTACCATACCCACATTCCTCGCAACTAATCCTTTTGCAACGGCTCATAATCGCACCCTCTTACAAAACGAAAAAGCCTGTCTACGCCTATGAATCAATAGCGATTGAATTACAAAATCGATTTTCGTTAGATCTAGCCAGATATATTCGTAAAGTAAACTGAGTTTCCATTCTGAATTTGAGTCAAGTATAGACAAGTGTATCGAAAATACTACAAATGTATATTGAAATTGCAATAAAATAGTTCTATGTAATTGTAAAAACCTATGCGACTGCAGTTATGATGTTACTCATTTTACACACCCTATCCTCTTATCAAAGAGTCAAAACAAAAGAACAACAAAAAGACAAATAAACGTATGAAATAATTTACCAAGCATTTAATTTTAACAAAAAATAAACAATTCATGAAACATACATGTACAATAAATTTAACATATTGTCATGATAGCCATACAAACTGAATAAACATATTTAGAATAATAGGCATTTACCCCCATTATGACCATCAAGTTGGTCATTTAGTTGCTTTTGTTCAAATCTACTAGAAGTCTTGTATTCAAAGTATCTCCGATATTGGATAAATATTAAGGAGAAGTGAAATCCCGCAATAAATATTTTATTCATCATTTCGAAAGTGCGTTAGGATGAGTCATCCCCTTTGAAATATCTTAAAGTAGTCAAATGTTAAACGTTTATATCGCAGTAAGTTCTTTTAAAGCTAATATTTAGATTAAACGTAAGCGAGTCAATTTAATTGTATTATTGGGTTTGGCTGTAATTTTGACATGTTTTCAACATCATTTGTTTCGACATGGCAGTATTATTTAAGTTTGAAAAAATATGTTGAGTTATATTTATTTATGTTTAAAGTAGTAATTAATGAAGTACTAAATAAATATGTTATTGAATTCTCAACATAACGAACACAGATTTATAAAGAAATAGACATGCATTCATTACGTTTGTTATTGTGGTTGGTACTGGTTTGTGCGGTCAGTGTTTGAAATTCATTTTAGTTTACTCAGCACGAAGTCCGAAGAGTGAACTACGTGGATCACTCGCTCTTTGTCGTCTGCCCACCTATCCGTGTTTCCAAAAGTATTCAAATGGCATCTACTATAAAATCAATTAGTGGAAAGAGCCTGTTTTTTCTTCGTATATACCTGTACAGTAGAAGTCGACCTGTCACAGTTGGCAATTGTGTGAAGTTTCAATCCATTCCAATATGTGGGTAATGAAATACCAGCTTACATAAAAATACTTAACCAAAGTAAAAAAAAAATAGGAACATAAGTTACGGAGCCTGTGCACTGCATGTCAGCCCACAGTGATTAAGTAAGTAAATTTTCTATTAATTCTGATCCATTTGTACTGACATATATAAATATATCATATATAAAAAGTTAAGAAAAATGCTAAGTAGAAAAAGAAAAAAAAAGTAAAAATAGAGTTATGGAACCTATGCACTTCATCACATAAACAGTGAAGTTACAATCCATTCCAAAACGTGGCTGGCCAGAGTAGCTAGAGTATCTAAGATTTTAACATGTTCTTGCTACTCTGGTCAGCCAGAGTAGCCAGAGTAACCGGGATTTAAATTGCTCTGGTTACTCGATCAGGTTGGCCGGAGTAGCCGGAGATGTCTATGATTTTAACATGTTCTGGCTAACTCTGGTCAGTCCGAGTAATCAGAGTATCTATGAGTGACCAGAGTGACCAGAGTAACCAGAATTTCATTTGCTCTGGTTATTCTGACTGGCCAGAGTAGTCGGAGCTTCTAGGGTTTTAACATGTCCTAGCTGCTCCTGCTCTGGTCAGCTAGAGTAGCCGGGTAACCAGGATTTCATTTGCTCTGGCAGCTACCCTGGCTATCCAGAATAACCAGAGGAAATAGTTTATGAAATAGTCAGAACTCTGATTACTCAGGCTGACCACAGCAGCCAGTTCCATAATTTCCACAAAGTCTGGCTATTCTGGCTGGCCAGAGTAATCAGGAATATCTGAAATGCGCACGGGTTCCGGCTATTGTGGCTAGCCTGAACAGCCGGAGAAAATACAGCCAAACATGTAAACTAAAGCCGTTTTTAATTATACATAATACGCTAGCTATTGTATAGAATTATTATGTAGATATAGATTAACGCAGAAAGGTAGATGGAAAGTCTTTAAAACGAGCCAAAAAACTTTGAGAAAAAAGAAGACAGCATCGTTTGTGGACAAAGTTAAGAGTAACACGTATCGGAAAATGACACTTAAAAAAAGGTTACAGGGTATATGCAGTAAAAGCTGTTTGTTTATTACCATAGTAAATAACTCTAAAATATTTTTTGTGATCGCGCAGCGCCCGCCGTCCGTCCGTCCGTGCGTAAACGTTTGCTTGTGACCACTCTAGAGGTCATATTTTTATATGGTGTTGATGAAAATTGGCCATAATGTACACATGATATCTAGGTCATGTTCGAAACTAGGTTACGTGCGGTTAAAAACTATGTCAGTAGGTCTAAAAAAAGAAAAACTGCGTGACCTCTAGAGGTCATATTTTTCATAGGATCTGTATGAAAGTTGGTCTGAATGTTTATCTTGATGATATCTAGGTCAGATTCAAAACGGGGTCACATGAGCTTAAAAACTAGGTCACTATGTTAAATAATAGAAAAAATGACGTGCTACTCAAAAACTGGGTCATGTTGGGACAGGTGAGCGATTCAGGACCATCATGGTCCTCTTGTTCATATAAATTATGATTATACAAACTAGCCTACAACGTCTTTGGCAGTATATATCAGCAATGATATTTGATATTACCGCCCACATCTAATTTATTTTGAACTGGTAGGCATCAAGGATTTTGGACGTTTTCGATCCACTACTTTGAAAAGTTTATTTTGATGATATCTAGGTCAAGTTTGAAACTGGGTCACCTGCGGTCAAAAACTAGGTCAGTAGGTCTAATAATAGAAAAACCGTGTGACCTACTAGAGGCAATACTTGTAAATAGATCTTCATAAAGATTGGTCAAAAAGTTCATCTTGATAATATCTAGGTTAAGTTTGAGGTGGGTCACGTGGCGTTAAAATCTTGGTCAGTAGGTTAAATAATAAATAAAAATCTTGTGACCACTCTAGAGGCCAAATTTTTCATGGAATCTGTATGGAAGCTGGTCGGAATGTTCATCTTGATGATATCTAGGATAAGTTTAAAACTGGGTTAACTGCGGTCAAAAACTAGGTCAGTGGTTCTAAAACTAGGATAACCTTGTGACCTCTCTAGAGGCCATACTTTTGCATGGATCTTCGTGATAATTGGTCAGAATGTTTACCTTGATGATATGTAGTTGAAACTTGGTCACGTGACGTCAGTAACTAGGTCAGTAGGTCAAATAATAAAAACACTTGTGACCCCTATAGGCCATTTTTTCATGAGATCTGTATGAAAGTTGGTTTGAATGTTCATCTTGATGATATCTAGGTCATGTTGGAAACTGGGTCAAATGTGGTCAAAATCTAGGTTAGTAGGTCTAAAAAAAGAAAAATCTTGTGACCTTTCTAAATGCCATACTTTTGAATGGATCTTCATGATAATTGGATTGGTCAGAACGTTCATCTTGATGATATCTAGGCCAGATTTGAAACTGAGTCACATGCCGTCAATAACTTGGTCAGTAAGTTAAATAATAAAAAACATTGTTACCGCTCTAGGTGCCATATTCGTCAATGGATCTTCATTAAAATTGGTCAGAATTTTTATCTTGATGATATCTAGGTCAATTTTAAAACTGGGTCACATCAGCTCAAAACCTAGGTCACTATATCAGATAATAGAAAAAACGATGTGATACTCAGTTTAAGACTGGGTCATGTGGGGACAGGTGAGCGATTTTTTAACCGCAGTTAACCCAGTTTCAAAACTGACCTAGACATCATCAAGAGAAACATTCCGACCAATTTTCATACAGATGCCATGAAACATTTGGCCCGAACGACGGACGCTGCGCGATTACAAAAGCTCACCTTGTCACTCTTCGACATGTGACCTAAAACGATCATATCCTACCATAAGGTTTCCAAATGCTTTTTGACTCACCTCATCGCGAAATTCAGCCTCCCACGAAGGGTAGATACGACGAAGCGACACCCATCCATCCTGGATCCTCAGTACTAATACGGCTATATGATGGCATATTTTATCCCAAGTGTATTTATAACATTCCTTCTGTTCAATAAAATGTAATTTGTAGCGTCAAATTCAAACCAAAAGACACAGGTCCCTGTAACGCTCATGGGTGTAACACCACCAAATTCATTTTTTGCAAAGTTGCGTGTAACTTGTTTTTAAAGAGCTGCCTTGGCCCCAAAACACGTGTACAGCCTCGGCAAAGTGAAATCCTTCAGTATGACACCAGTGTGTATCGATGTTGTGTAAATGGAGTTTTCTTCAGAAAACTATGGTGCTTAACTCTTAGGTTCTTAGGTTGTCTGCCACCATGTCAGGTGTTATGTGTCTATCCTCTGGGATAACTCTTGTTTTTTGCCGACGGTGAGTTGAAAATGGAATCTTAGCTTATCATAGTACTTTTTATTGATTTCGCCTAACTCTGGCTGCCGATTCCTCCCTTAATCGCCCATTTGTTTTGGGTGGACGAGACGTCGTGGGATTCTTAGGTGGTCGACCACCTTGTCTATTGGTATGAGTCTACCCTCTCGGATAACCCTTGTTATTTGCCTACAGCGAATCGGAAATGGGTTCGTAGATAGTACTTTTTAGAGATTTCGTCTAATTCTGGCTGGCGATTTCTGCCTTCATCGCCCATTAGGGTGGACGGGACGTCGTTGGATTTTTAGGTGATCGGCGACCCTGTCCGACGGTATGAGTCTACCTTCTGAGGGCCATTTCGCAACAGGTTTTACTGTATTTTCTTTGGCTATTCTTGCTAGCCAGGGTAGCTAGAACATTTTAAAATCCTAGAAACTCTGGCTACTCTGGCTGCTGTCTTGAACATAAGACAATTCTTTGAAGTCCGTTTGATGAACCACTTAAGTAGCCAGAAAAAAAATGAAATCCTGGTTACTCTAGGGCTACTCTGGCTAACCAGAGAAGCCAGAACATGTTAAAATCCCAGAAACTCTAACTACTCTGGCTGCTGTCTAAAAAAAAAGATAATTCTTTGAAGTCCGTCATTTCGCAACAGATTTTACTGTATTTTCTCTGGCTATTCTGGCTTGCCAGGGTAGCTAAAACCAATGGGAATCTCGGAAATTCTGGCTGTTCTGGCCGCCCAGAGCAAATGAAATCCTGGTTACTCTGGCTATTCTGGCTGACCAGAGTTGCCAGAACATGTTAAAATCCTAGAAGCCCTGGCTGCTCTGGCTAAGTTATGTACATCTTGCATCTAGATATTATGTGGTGCATCGCTACCAAGTTTATTCAGTTCTGGTTCAATGGGTCTTTATGTGACGTTTGATTTACAAATAAAAACTTAATAAAGGAAAAACATTAAATTCATCTGTCTTAAACTGTAATGCACTAAGCTCAGATGTTTGGTATGAAGCATTGAGAAGTGGTCCTATGTTCAAATCATAATCATGGTGTCAGAATTGGCCATGTACTAAGGTAAACTTACTTAAGATTGCCTTCTATAGAAACAAACGTTATAAGTGTTTTACCTAAAAAAAAATGCCCTGAGCTTAGTTACTTGACATGTGAAATAGTGATGTGGTTCTCTGCAAAATTTGATCAATAACGCATCTAGGTTTTAAATGGCGTTGATATTAGAATATAGCAACAATAAAAATCTTTTTGTCTAATATGTGTAAATGCTGAGTTCTGCTCAACCCGTGGATAGAGGGTGTGGATTGGAGCTTGCATTTCCACGGAAGGACAATATGACACTGATTATCTGTTTTCCCAGCAATAATGTGAAGTTTACAGGCATAAAAGTTACTATAAATTGCGATGATCATAGGAATACATATGTTCTTTTTTTCTTCCCGTCACTTACACTTATACAGTTTATTGCCTATAATGCAAACATGCAAACATATTTTTACAGGTTTGCGAGGGAATGGTGTTTGCTGTAAAATTTTATATTTTATCGTTTTCCACGAAATTTTATTGATTTTTAAAATACATAACAAAAAGTATTTGGCAAGAAGTGATTCCAATGCAGACTGTGGATATTTTGAAATACAATGCATTACGGTGTATCCGATTGCTTAATATATACAGTGGCAGTGGTATATGGCACTTCATGAATGACACGTTTCAGGCTTTCATGTTATCATTTCGAATGAAGGACATATTAATTCAGTGATTCATTATAACATCCTATTGGTTTATTGGTTTACACGTAATTTTCATTTAGTTGAATGTAACCGGAATTGAGTAAATCACTAGAAATATTTCTCCATCCTTTATACCTAGTACAAACGAAATGATAAAAAAATTCAAAAGATTAAAATTAGCATTTGATATTAAGTACAATAAAAAAAAAAACAATGTTAACCTCGTGACTGTATATTTCCATTCTGTGGTACTCAGGACAGTTCTTTAACTGTTATAATATTATGTTCTTCTGGTTTCCAAATGTTATAGCGCTGGAATGAAGAATTTAAATACCACTTAGTGTTCTGAGATCTTTTTCATGCTTTTTAACCTACAGTGTTTAAAAACTTATTTGTTTAGAGGACAGGGACAGCAGCGTCTACCATGCACCCCTATAGACATTATGCAGACGTACCAAATTGTTCTTTCAAAGTAACATAATGCTCCGAAGAAAAAAATCTTTTGAACTATAAATGATATCACTGTTTCCATGGAGATCGTTCATTGTTTGGATAATACAACAATTTTTGATGATAATCATATCTTGGTAATGTATCAAACAGTTCTGATATGGGATTAAAGTCTACAAGTGGTGTCTAAATGTTATTTTGTTCATCTTATGGTAAAGTGTTTTTCTATCAGTAGGTATGCTTTGCTGATTTTCACAATGTGACCCAGTGCCACTGCCAAATTTTAAGTAAACAAATTTAATAACAAGAAGAGCTAAATATAATGATATGATTTATTGTTATCAATAAAATAACGATTATAACGATTATATGTACTTTATTGATTGATTCAACGCTTAATTGAAGAATGAATCAGAATGTAGCATACTTAACACATGGACTTTTCATATAAGACACAGTTCTGCATAAATACTATCGATTTGTCCGGTCATGAGTTCATAAAGCTTATATATGTAGTCATTCTATCCATGACGATTTGACAAAAGGCAACATGTGTGAAGTCATTTGATCTCAACATTTCTAAAATATCTGATTAGAAGTACTGGTACAGAATTGTTACATGACCGAATTTCATTTACAAAGCGGTGCCAAACCAAAACTAAGAAACAAAAGAACGTACACAGCTATTTAAAGTATAAGAACTTCAGATTTTAACATTTTCCCAGGTTGGCATGACTGTGGCCATTTAGTGATAACAAACCAGCTTACAAAACACATATAAAAATGATAGATATGAAATAATAAAGACGTTTGTAGTTATTTTAAAACACTGCTGTCTCAAACTGTATGGAGTTTATATTTTTGCGACATTTCGTCTGACTGGATTTTAGATTCAGATCTTTATCAGGGTATCTATCTGTTCATTATTGTACTAAAAGAATTCTGTGAAAGCCAGCGCTCGGGGTCTGAGGACAATTGCACATTTCATTACCTTCCATAAATGTTCTCAGTCAAACCGAGTCAGCTATCATTTTGCTTGGTTGCATTCTATGAATCCAAAGAATCTTCTTGAATGTGATATGTTTAAAGTCTCCTCGTACTCGGATTCAGTGTTGTTAGATTTTCCGGTTCTTAAGATCTGTTCGATTTTACTATAGCCGAATTCCTCTTCAGTCGGTGCTGTGGTGCATTAGGGATGTTACATGTCTTCACCTCGCATTAGCAGACACAGTTTATATTCGCTTGATTGTATACTTCCAAATGATCTTCTGAAAGATGTCATTATTATTTCTATGGTTTATGTTTTAGTAACTCTCAGTATAGTTCTCAGGCACTTAATATATTCCTAAAAAGTATGAATATTATTGAGAATATGTTTTAAACCTTTTATTACAGTACATATTTATAATATATTTGATGTGGTTAACAATATATATCTAATGAAAGTATGACCAGAAATGAATAAGAAATATAAAGAAAACTTTGCCGGATATTTTTAAGTAGTTTGAATTGGTTTACTTTATATCAATAGTAGCTGATGATAGTTTGGTCTTTCTTTTCTGTATTATAGCACCTGTATTATGTGCGTATGGATAGAAGAATTGAGTTACACAGTCAGTTAACTGTGAATTGAAACCTGGAAGGACTGACTTAAAACCAGCTTTCTACACTCTATGACGATTATGGCGTCAAATGATCCAAAACTGATTGACAAAACGTTTCAGAATTGGTTGAAAGGAGCATTAGCTGTTTTCTTTACAAAAACAGCATTAGACGATTTTGTGATAGATGAACTAACACAATTTCAAAAAGATCTTCTAGCCTCGATCTTTTTGAAAAACGCAACACCAGTAGGTGCAGTTTGTACCTCATGTACCACCGAAAATATTCTGTATTGTCGAACACAAAATTTTTGCCCAAAAGGACCAAAATGTGATTTGCATGACTCAAGCCAGCGAGACAAGACACCCGGAAAAACTTGTACAAGCAATATATGTAATGATATACAGAAAGGTATCCACAAAGAGCACAGATATGAATGCCCTTCATGGAGGAATACAGATGCTAGGAGATGGTGTATTGATGCATTTGAAATTGGCAAATGTTATCTGCCTCGGGAAGGATATTCTAAGGTTAAAGTATTGGCTGATATGGATTTCAACGGGACAATATCCATTATCATTAACAATAAACGTTTCCAAAAGAAAATGACGGACCAGCTTAACCTTCCAAAAAATATCTGCATTAAGGTAATGCTTTATTCGGTGTTCTTATATTCTCTTCTGCTCTGTGAGGGTCAGGGAAAATCTTTCAATTTTCGTATCATAGAATTCAGCTTAAGCCGATGAGGGATATTCTTCAATCAAACAGAGTCTGCATATTGTTTGGCTGCCTTGCATGCTTTCGATAGTCTATTCACATATTCCACATACTCGTACTATGTGTAGTTAAAGCTTCTTGTACCCGGGAATTATTGAAGACATTCATTTTTGTTTAATGATTGTGTTTCCCGCAAACAGTGTTGAGGGGTTATGCAGTAGTTTGACTCAATCAAACAAAGAAATGCTATCATGTTGCCTTGTTTGTTTCTATGCTTCCAAGGGATCTTTTCACAAATGTTTTACAGTTCTGATAGATACACTATAATGTTAGTGAATCTTCAACTCTGACGAATATACTGTAATGTTTGTGTATCTTCAGCTCTGATAGATATTCTGTAATGTTTGTGTGTCATCAGGTCTGATTAATTGATTTTACTGTAATGATTGTGTATCTTCACTTGTGATGAATATACAGTAAAGTTTGTGTAAATTCTATATTAAGGTCTGATAAATATACTGTAATGTTTGTGCATATTCTATCATGTTTTTGTGTATATTAAGGTCTGATAAATATATTGTAATGTTTGTGTATATTTAGGTCTGATAAATATACTGCAATGTTTGTGTATGTTAACGTCTGATAAATATACTGTAATATTTGTGTATCTGTTGTGAGCATGAATTCTACGGGATTTCTATATTGGATTGATTGTTTAAAATCATTTTTAAGCGCCTAATGCGCAAACTAATAATGATAATAAAAAATAATATATTTTAACAGGCACGTTTTGTCGGTCGTGAGATACGACATTCAGCAGACTTAGCCATATCTGACTCGGAACTAACACAATATATTGACACCCTGATAGATCTGCTTTCCGATACAAAGTACCTGGCAGCTGATAGGAAGGCAAAGGAAGCAGTTGATAAACTAAAGAAGGTAGGGAAATTTATTCTATGCTCTGAAATTTATCAGTAAATAAAATTGATTTTTTCAATTATTTTTATTTTTCACTGGTACGGAACTGCATAGTCCCTATCCGTGACCCTAGTTACCTCCCCTGACGGTCCGCAATATCAGGGTGAAATAAAATGCAAGTGATAATTACGTCACGAGTTGGACTAGGAACTGCTCTTGAACGCGTAAGAATATGAATAAATTAAGAAGAATAATAGAAATTTCTTTGTAAAATACCTTTCAGATAAGATATAGAATTATAGAAATACTAATAGGGTCATAAGTGTATACATTTTATCATGATAATAAAATGTAAAAGAAGTCAGTAAATATTACAGAACAATTCATAGTTTTTCTACAAAATATATAGAGGACGTTACATGAGAGTATTTTCATATTATATTTATTAAACAAAAAAAAAACAAGGCTCTGTCGAGTATTTTATCAATTCTATTCAACGATTTTAATAAATCCAATGTGGAAAGTCGCAAATGTAATATTCGTTTGTCAATTTTAACCTTTCTTGTCGAAACATCAAAAAGTCGTCTTTCTTTTACTATATAAACAAGACAATTTGACCGACGTTGCCTATAGTATAGATGACATCCACGCCAAAGATTTATTACTCTAGTGTATTATCATTTTTATTTAATGGCCTTACACTCCCGCGGCATGTCATAAATAACATTATGATATCATGATGTGATGCAAGTGACGTCGTGCGAACAAACTGAATACAATTTTGTTAAAACCATTAAAATACATAAAATAAATAGGAAACTTGATGATTACAGTGTAAGATCGAAATGTGCGCCACTTGTGAAAATATTGCCTGCTTGCCTGTCACCGACGTTAATCTGGACTACAGCGAAGTCATACGTTGTAAGGAGGAGTACTAAGGTTACTTCTGCTTTTGCATTTCCTTGTTGAATGAATAATACTTTTAAAATAATATCTTGGAAAGAATCCCGTTTTACCAGCATGTCGCAAATACACTCAACAAAATTCCTAATCGGTCAGTTTATATTTGTATTACTATTTTGTCAGTTATGCATGTATTTACACGAAATTTCACATGCCGACATTTGAATAGGTACTGCAGCTAATTATTAATTTATTTTTGGTGATTCTTGGCCAAAGTAACCGCATTAGGCGTTTGCCTAATATTGGATATTTTGCACGTGCAGTGCATGTACACCAACATGCACGTGTTCGTTTACAATTTTGGCATTACTGACGAAAGTCCAACTAGAAAAACACATATTATGGTGAAATCAACACAAGAGCAATGGGATCGAGCTGTCGGAATGTTGCTAGCTGGGACACATTTACGGCACGTGTGTTCTTGTTTTAACAATATCTATAGAATTTGGATGTTATTTGTTTGTAACTGTTACTTTCATGGTTATTTCCATTTGTAACTTATTTCCGTTTACAAGAACCTCCATTCGTTGGTTATCTACCACCCGCGCTCTTTTGTTCGAAATTTAACCAAAGTACAATTCATTGAAATGACCGATTTTTAGATTTGTTGTATAATTCCGACAACCCGGGCGCGTTGCTCTTTTGTCAATTTAACGATAATATGTGTTTTTCTAGAAGGACTTTCGTCAGTAATGCCAAAAGTGTTCATTAACACGTGCATATTGGTGCACATGCCATACACGTGCAAAATATGCTTAATTGGCCAAAACGCCTAAAGCGGTAACTTTGGCGGTGAGTCGGTCAAAATTGAATCAACACTTAGCAGATGCAGTACCTATTTAAGTGTCGGTATGTGAAATTTCGAGTAAATATTTGCATTATTAATAAAATAGTAATACAATAAAAACTGACTGATTAGGAATTTTGTTGAGTGTAGTATTATCTTTAGAAGTAATAATAGTGAGACAATATTATAAAAACATCAACTAAATAACTTTTAAACATATTCGAACCCCGAAAAATACAAGAACACGAAAACAAATTATAGAGTAACTGAAAATACAATTTAAACTGTGCAAAAATAAAACTAAAACGCGTTAGTACATAAAACAGAAGTTCAATAATAGCAATTTCCGCCTATGAAAACCAGAATGAAACATCATGTCGTAAACCCAAACCATGTTCAAAGGTCAATGTCACATTTTGATTTTCAAAGCTCAACGGGTCTTGTTTGCTCACCAGAGCAAAAGGCTCAGAGTGAGATATTCTGATCACTCACCGTCCGGCGTCCGTCGTCCGTAAACTTTTACTTTAAACTACATATACATCTCCTCGTAAACCGCTAGGCAAATTTCATTCAAACTTCACAGAAATATTCCTTGGATGAAGCTCTGCAAAACTTTTTCAAAGAATTAAATTCCATGCAGAACTCTGGTTACCATTGTAACCGAAAGGAAAATATTTAAAAACCTTCTTCTCAAAAATCAGAAGCCCCAGAGTTTAGGTATTTGACATGTAGCATTGCCTAGTAGACCTCTACTAAAATTGCTCAAATCATGACCACGGGGTAAAAATTGATCCCGTCCAAGGGGTCACTTGATTTTACATAGATTTCTATAAATTTTTCTTTTAATTCTTCAAGAATTAAAAAAAAAAAAACAGAAGGCCTAGAGCTTAGATATTTGACATGTGCCACTGCCTAGTGAACAATTTGTTTAAATCATGTCCCACGGGGTCGAAATTGACCCGACCCAGGAGTCAGTTGATTAACATAGGAAAATCTTCAACAAATTTCTAAAAATAAACCAGAAGGCATAGAGCTTAGATATTTCACATGTAGCATTGATTCAAATCATGCCACCGGTGTCAAATTGACCCCGACCCACAGCGTTACTTGATTGTACATAGAAAAAAAACTTCAAACTTTTCAAATATAAACCAGAAGGCGTAGAGCTTAGATATTTGACATGTAGCATTGCCTAGTAAACCTCTACAAAATTTATTTAAA
The DNA here is from genome assembly GCF_021730395.1 of Mercenaria mercenaria. NCBI lineage: Eukaryota > Metazoa > Mollusca > Bivalvia > Venerida > Veneridae > Mercenaria > Mercenaria mercenaria. The sequence goes on along the minus strand of NC_069374.1, from coordinate 49,551,792 downwards.
TCATGACCCCGGGTCAAAAGTGACCATGCCAAAGGGGTCACTTGATTTTATATAGCAAAGTCTTCAAAAAATTTCTAAAAATAAACCAGAAGGCCTAGATCTTAGATATTTCACATGTTGCTAGCATTGCCTAGTAGACTTCTACAAAATTTGTTCAAATCATGACCCCCGGTTAGAAATTGACCCCGCCCCATGGGGTATTGGATTGTACATGGGAAAATCGTCAAAAGTTTCTAAAAATAAACCAGAAGGCATAGAGCTTTTATATCTAATATGTAACATTGCCTAGTGGATCTCTAAAAAGTTATCCAAATTTTGATCCCCCAGGATCAAATTGACCCAGTCCCAGGTGTTACTTGATTGTACATAGAGAAATCTCCATAAAGTGTCTAAAAATACACCAGAAGTCATAGATCTTAGATATTTGATACATTACATTGCCTAGTAGACTTCTACAAACTTTGTTCAAATCATGACCCCCGTGGTAAAATTGCTCCCCCGGGTTCACTTGATTTTACATAGGAAAATCTTCATAAATTTTCTAAAAATAAATCAGAAGGCCTAGATCTTAGATATTTGATATATAACATTGCCTTGTAGACTTCTACAAAATTTGTTCAAATCATGAACCCCGGTTAGAAATTGACCCCGCCCCATGGGGTTATTTGATTGTACATAGACAAATCGTCAAAAGTTTCTAAAAATAAAGCAGAAGGCATAGAGCTTAGATATCTAACATGTAGCATTGCCTAGTATACCTCTAAAAGGTTGTCCAAATTTTGATCCCCCAGGGTCAAATTGACCCAGTCCCAGGTGTTACTTGATTGTACATAGAGAACTCTCTATAAAATGTCTAAAAAACAAGAAGTCATAGATCTTAGATATTTGATACATAACATTGCCTAGTAGACTTCTACAAACTTTGTTCAAATCATGACCCCCGTGGTAAAATTGCTCCCCCCGGGGTCACTTGATTTTATATAGGAAAATCTTCATAAATTTTCTAAAAATAAATCAGAAGGCCTAGATCTTAGATATTTAATATATAACATTGCTTAGTAGACTTCTACAATATTTGTTCAAATCATGACCCCGGCGTAAAATTGGCTCCGCCTCAGGGGTCACTTGATTTTACATAGGCAAATCTTCATAAATTTTCTAAAAATAAACTAGAAGACCTAGCGCTTAGATATTTCACATGTAGCATTGCTTAGTAGACCTCTACAAAATTTGTTCAAATCATAAATTTAATACATACAAATGGCTTGGGCCAAACTTTATTCCAACATTATCTAGGGCCCTCCCTAGTAATTTCACCCTTACTTCTCCAATTTGATTTGTTTTATGTCCATAGGCTCTAAGGGGTTACTTGATTCTACAAAGATAAATCTACAAACATTTTCTAAAAATAAACCAGAAGGCCTAGAGCTTAGATATTTCTCATGAAGCATTGCCTTGTGGACCTCAACAAAAGTTGTTTAAATCATAACCTCTGGGGTCAAAATTGAACCCGCCTAAAGGGTTACTTGATTTGACATGATAGGAAAATCTTCAAAATATTTCTAAAAATAAACCAGAAGGCCTAGAGCTTAGATATTTGACATGTAGCAATGCCTAGTAGACTTGTACAAAATGTGTTCAAATCATGACCCCCCAGGATCAAAATTACCCCGCTCCAGGTCACTTGAATTTACATAGGAAAATCTTCAAACATTTTCTAAAAATAAACCAGGAAGCCTAGAGCTTAGCTATTAGACATATAGCACTGCCTAGTAGACTTCTACAAAATTTCTTTAAATCATGACCCCGCCCAATAGGGTTACTTGATTTTACATAGAAAAATCTTCATTTTTTTCTAAAAATAAACCAGAAGGCCTAGAGCTTTGATATTTGACATATAGCATTGCCTAGTAGACCTCTACAAAATTTGTTCAAATCTTGACCCCCAGGGTCAAATTGACCTAGGCCCAGGGGTTACTTGATTGTTTATAAGGAAATCTTCATAAAATTGCTAAAAATAAACCAGAAGGCATAGATCTTAGATATTTGGTATGTAATATTTCCTGGTAGACTTCCACTAATTTTGTTCAAATCATGACCCCGGGGTAAAATTGGCCCCGCCCCAAGAGTTACGTGATTGAACATCGGAAAATCTTCAAATGAATTTTGGCATTTGAAACATGTAGCTCATATTACTCTGGTGAGCGATCCAGGGTCATCATGACCCTCATTTTTTTTTATTCTTACAAAATCTTCCTACCAAAACCTTGCAGTGTGAAACAAATATTTCAAAAGTGGACAATGTATCATTAGTTTTTAAACTGGTTTAAAAAGTACGCATCACCCCCATATCTCCTATAATCATCAGAAAGGTGTTGTTTTTTCTTTCTCACAGACAGGTACTATGCAGCTCGGAATAAAGTAGCTGTGTTGACTACCAGTCGTAATTTCACCGTTACTTCTCCAATTTGATTTGTTTTACGTTTATAGCCTAGAGATGGTACCTTACCAAATAAATCAAAGGGAGACAAACCTGAATTGATCAATAAACTGAAGCCAATATTAAACATTGATCAAAAGTGAAAGAAAAATCAGATAGGTCCTTTTTCAAACAACTTACCAGGCAGACAAAATATGATCAATATTTGTTTAAATCCCTTTGTATTCAATATACAATATGCACGCTTTTCTCATGACTTACACTTACAGTTATTTTAAGTTGTAGTGAGGCCCTGATAGAAAGTTTAGTAATGCATGAAGATTATATAGAATAATGCATACATTCCTTTGAAGACAATTAACGACAACCAGAAACGTTATTAAGTTTTGATCTTTTAGCCAAAGTTGTTTACTTATTGTTCTCAATGGTGATACATTGATTTACACAACATTTATATATAAAAATGAAAAATGTATATATATCCAACAATGGGAAATAACAAAAAAGTTAAATTAGTATTAAATATTATTACAATGTTTTAAGGTAGTGATTGTAATTACTACATGTTAAGGTAGCTGACAGGTAATGTCTCTATGTAATGTATTTTATTTCCTGGAGGGAACAAGCACGATCATTTGCTTTCCTTGAAAAACAAATAAATGCTGAAAAAGCATATGGAGATTACTCTATTTGATGTTTTTCGTTACAGGGCAACCACCCTAAACAAACTAAAGGGTGTTTTATTTATTGAATGTTAAGAACAAAGTAATCGGATAATTCCAGATATCAACATTAATTTAAAACTTATACTGTTTACACAATTTGAAAAATGTTTTTTGTTGGGGCCTCTCATCTACAAATATATCAATAATTATCACCTTGAGTGCATTCATGAGTGGAAAATATTGGTGGTAAAATGGTGTAGGGTTTGTTTACAATATAAAATCTTTAATAACTTCTTTAAGGTACATTTTTGGTATGGTTTTGGTAAGCTTATAATAAAGAGCATGTCAGTCTCTTTCACTCAGAATTTTTTCAAGCGTTTTAGACTTTTGGCTAATCTTGGAATTTGACTTTATCAAAAGACAAAAGGAAGTTCAGTATAGGCTATTTCAAAATCTTGAAAGTAGAGTAAACTTACCTTATGCTCTATTGGATTTATTTAGCTGTGGGAGCTTTTGATATAGACTATAATTGGGGAAGTCCTAAAATCTTTAAAAGACGTTCAATACAAGAGTTGTCCATTTTGCTTCAGATATTTTGAGAAAGTCATTTTTTAGATATCAAATATTTCTATTTTTGACATGGAGAGGAGGAAAACCATAAATGTGTTTAGAAATAAGTAATTTCACCCTGAAAAAAAATTATAAAGATGAATTTGAATTTTTTAAGTACCATCCACAGGCACCTGGTTGCAGTGATGGTAGTTTTACGTAAATGGAAAAATACCAAACGTTTGCTGCTTTTAAACTCTGAAGTGGCACTCTCTGAATATAAAAATATCAACAATGTCTCGAGAAATCGCTTTTTAAAGAATCTTAAAAAATAGGTCTAGGGATATATATAAAGCCAAGGTATTGAAGTCCGCCATTGATCCACCATTCTCGGCAACGGAACTACGGCTCAATTGTTTTCGACTGGTTTCGCAAACGGTAGTAAGCCATTAATTTTTCGACTGGTTCTCGTTTCGCAAAGAAAATGCAATCAGTTTGCCAGGTTGCAGTACACCGGAACTACACCGCATTTAGCGGTCGAAAACCTTTTCACAAAACCAGTCATTACCCGTCATACACAAGACAAACACTTCCGTTGACTTGTTTTACAAGCCTTATGTGTAATAATATACCAAAACCTAAATTTTTTACTTTTTTAATAAAAGGGATTTACTTACAGTAAATAACGTTTTTGAATGCAGGGAGCACTGGTGCACGTATTAAAACCAACAAACTGTAGGTACAGGTCAATATAAGAAAAATACTATAAGTGCAACCAAGTGCCTGTGGTACCATCTCTACTATAGGCTCCAAATAACCCACAGCTTCTTTAAAATATTATGAACTTGTCTATATTATCTAAAATATGACAAGGTAGTCCTTCGTCATTTTTTACCAACGACAGTTGATTAAATCCGGCTTAGCATAGAAAAAGACAAAATCCATGAGGTCAGGTTAAAAGAGTGAGATTCCCGGCGTGCGCATTTTTTGTCACTTACAAGCCGGGTTCAATCCACTTCTGTTGGTTGGAAAAAGTATTGCGTGAGAGGTACGTTCTCATTGTTTATATCACAGGGAAATTCTGGATACTTAAAAAGCATTTAAATCGTAGGTTGTTGGTAATTTGGCGACTGTGTATGTAAAGAATTTTAAATAAGAGAAATAACGTAAATACACGGCGGCTAGTCAGAACTGTGGCTGTATTTCCAATCGCAAGGTACCTGTGAAATAAACTTTTCATGCTATTTATCTGATTTTTTGTATCGTTTTCTATAATTAATTGCAAAAAAAGAAGCACACATACAAATATCGAAATAAACCCAAATAGTATCTGGAACTACTATTGATTGTGTCGATAACATTTTAAGATGTAAGACAAAAGCAACAACTCATTGTGTGATAAAAGGTATTTGTAATTTAAAATGATAATAAAATATATGACAGAACCTCCTGTGCAGATATACAGTAATTACTTTCAGCTCAAAGTAAACACCTTGACAGTAACAACGGCAGACGTATTTACGGTTTTACAAAACGCATTGCAAGACATTGTCTCCGGGCAGCGTGACGATGCGTTAAAAGCTATGGGAATAAAGGAAGAAGAAATCAGGAAACAGACTGATGAAAGAAACATTCAACTCTTAAAACATGTTAAAGCTTCTATAACAAGTACGTCAGCAACAGTGACAGCCAACAGCTTGGATCAAATTATTGCAATGAAAGTTTCTGCTCTGGATGAAATAAAGACTCATGCTGACAAGGAAAAGCAGGAATTAGCAAAATTAGGTGAAAGAGAGAGACAACGCTTAAAAAACGAAAATCAACAGAAAGGAGGTAAATGATTCAGTTTAAATATATATCTCGTACTGTTTTTGTGATATCAACAGAATAAAAGAATTAGATGCAAATGAAATCCCGACAACGGCACCACTCATTATGACCTTAGCGTCTGTCATATTTACACATTTCCTTCACAGAAAATCTACATATGAAACCAACAAACTTCACAGGCATAATCTTGAGTGAGAGGACCATCGACAAATAACTTGAAGAAACAGCTGGCCATATGTGTTTCACAAGTTTCCTCAAGTTCTTAAGTGATCCTTGGCCCTAAAAAATATTCGGTTGTTTAAAAACAGGACCACCAGGATCAAGTAATGTCTCCTTACATGACTATTATGAAATTAAGAATTTTCATGTTAGGTACTGATGGATTGATTGAAAATATACGGAGCTCTTTGCGGACCTCCCAAAAATGGTTTTAGTTAATTCCTTTTCAAAACTGTCACCACCTAGGGACTGGTACATTTCTTGCTATGACTCATAGTATGCTGTAAAGCAAAAACTAAAGGTAAATTTAAACGAACGGTTTAAAAATATATTACTTGGCGGTTCAACTTGTCAAATGATGATAATCACATACCCATCAAAGAATAATACCCTATAGATTTACATGTACAAGTGTTGTATAAAGAAATTCTAAACTGGGTCTATAACTCAGTCCCCTAAACGTGTAATTCGATGTAACTGGTGTCGTTTTAACCTTCTGTAATTATTAAGATAATATGACTGCACAATAAAGTTGATACATAAACGGTACTTATAATTTATCCAAACAACCATTGTGTCTACATGATGATGCAGCGATATACTTAAAAGAGCATCAGACTTGAAGATAATAAAGATAATAAAGTGATAACAGTACATATAGTCAAATCGAGTACTTTTTAGATGTCTTGGTCACGCATTTACATCGTGTCTGGATAATATAAGCAGGAATATTATACTATTTCTAAAATACTTGTCTTATTTTATACTGTTTATTTTCGATACATTCATTGTTTTGATTTAGTTTGAAGACATGTCTATGAAAGTTGAATATATGGAGTGTGATATAGTAATGCATTACTATAAATGATCATTCAACTTTAAAAAAAAAAAACACTCTTATTTGTTTAATGATATTCAAATAACCTGTTGTTCTATGATATGTATTTTTTATATTTTTTGGTTGGGTTCAACGTCGCGAGCGGGCACCCTTGTAAAACCACAGACCTTCCGTAAGCCAGCTGGATGGCTTCCTCACATAAAAAATTCAACGCTCCGAGTGAGGTTCGAGCGAGTGAGGCTCGAACCCACATCGATGAGGGGCAAGTGATTTGAAGTCAGCGACCTTAACCACTCGGCAACGGAGACCCGTTTTTCCTAAGATATAATAAAATTGTCGTACTGTGCACAGATTTCAGTGTAATGGAAAACTTGGTCGCGATAAAATCTGTGATATTTAACTGCCAAAATATATTAGATTAATTTTGCTGTTTACAATATCGGAGTGTTCAATAATAGTCATTTTAGACATAATCACACTAATTAATCAAAACGTAGTTAATATTTAGCGTAATGAATAAAGCAATCATATATAGAGTGTAGATTTATTTGCACCCCACAATCGGTTAAAGGGTTTTGATTTCAGGGATTTATATTTGTTTGAAATAAAGAAACTGCATCTGAGACAAAAGTAATAAAATCAGCTATTATATTTATATTTCATAGGAGTACTTCGGTTGTTACCACAAATCTTCGCCATTACTATTGGAAGAATATTTGGATTGGAGCGGGAGGAAGACAGTAAGTAGCTTTTTACTCTGCTGGGTTATAGTAAAATAGAGAGAGAGCAGAGACGAGTTCGCCGTTCAATATTAGTACGTTTGGAGAGGGAATTCCTGGCTGAAGCGGACATAAGCATGGAAATAAAGTCTAGTACCTTACGTCCCATTGCTCCGAACAATGTTCTGTCATCAGTTGAAAATTGAATTAAGGTACTTCCGCCATCTTGAATTTAGAGTGACCTTCATTTGAGGTGTGAAAATATAGTGAACAAAAGCTTTCAAATGCAGCTGTTCCAGAGTATAAAAACAGCTCAGTTTGCAAGATCTGAAGTAAAAGTAGCTGTATAAAAAGTAAAACTAAAATTTGGAAATAAACAAAGAAGATATTTTACCTGTATTTTTCAAATTTTTGGTTAGATTTATAAATCCTTTCAAAATACTTTATTAAAATTTCATGAATGGCAAAAGTTAGTTCAAAGTATCAATTAGTGCATAGGAGAATTGTCTTACCGAATAGAACTAAACTTAGTACAAAATCTGTTTTCAAATCGGACCACCTCATGTATTAAAACGAAAATAAATCTGTACATATTGCTATTTTCAGCATACATAAAAGTAGTGCAATGTGCGGACAATGATTTTTCTATGTATGGTGTACCAAACTGCCTAAAATTGTAAGAGAAGTCTCAGACTAAATGTGAACAAGATTTGCAACGATCCAAAATTTTAAAGAATTGCGTGTTTACCTGTACGATTCTTTGTTTAAGGTATTATATTTATGATTTTGATAAGTATCAGTCAATATGTTTGTATCTAATTTCTCGAAGAAATTATATAAACAGCTTGGAAACATGACACTACGTTCGTACTCATCCGTACTACAATATAACTCGAATGTAAAGTTGTTATTCTTGAAGTTGTGATCGAGTTCACCAAATTGTGAACTGATATGAAAAATTATCGGTAATTTTATAATGTAATAATGAGAGATAAAAAATCGCTTAAAAACCTTCAGGATGTGCTTTTGATAGTGATGTTTATAACCGGGCCCTGGGTACGGATATTTGAAACATGTTTACCGTTTCCAAGAACAACTGGAATGGTAAGTAAAAATGTACCGGAATCGTCAAGTCATCACATATGAAAACAATACATAAATCGTCGTGAAGTATATTTTTATGCAAGAATAGCGACATTCGGTCTCGGTCACAAACAATCCCGCGGGCTTCTGCAGTCGTTAATACAAACACAAAAAAAGCGTGTATTATCCCTACAATAAATGTGAATTGAAATTCCGGCATAGAAATGGACACTGACTTTACATTAGTGGTTACTGCGGTGTTGACAGCGGAAGCAGCGGTCCATTACTAAGACTGTCTACAAAAGGCCTAACTAAACTAAAGGAACCAGCGTGGGAGCCATCTGGTCTAGTCGAGTAAAGTATGCCCGGTATTTGAACACTAATTTTTCACTTGGCATGGCAACAGAGGTCTAAATTGAGGCTAGTTTCTGTTTAAATTTCTTTGTGGATGTATTGTTGACATTTTGGCAGGAAAAATGGGAGAACAAGTTGTATTTGGTGAAGTCAAGCTCAATTTTAGTATGAATAGTACTACCAGGTCACAGCAGTGTGATTTTGATGTCAGTTTACAGTAAGCAAATGTGACCAGAGAAATCTCTGTTAGAAAATACATGACCCTACTTTTCTCTTCATTTTATATCAGTTTTATCATAACTCTTTAAAATGAGGTAAGGATTTGTTCTCTGAAATGGGTCTAGCTATGTTTGGTAGCTCTTTGAAAAAGGTCAGTTTTATATAGAATATATAGGGAAAACTATTTAGGCTATTGTGACCAAAACCAAGGATAACGACTTCTTTACCTGAAAATTACGAGCATTTGGATCAGTGTTCAGTATACACCTGAAAATAATAGACTTGCTATTTGCCGAGTGCGCGCTTGTTTTCTATCATCGTTAATATAAAGTAAACTAGTAAATATTCGTACATATGCATAATCTCATAAACACCTCTTTATTTTATGTACTCTGAAATTAACAAATAACTGGCTCAGCTGAGACACCATACTTTAAAGTAAATTCAGTTTATTCACCACGAGGTTCAAAATGCACGGGAGTCTCGTGATAGTGCATGCCTTTAATTTCACATGGTTGAAGTGTAAACAAATAGTTAAATTTGCTTCGTTTTATTTCTCACGGAAAAGATCGGACGGTTTTTTATATTGGAATAATCATACAACATAGATCTATATGCATTTAAAGTTGAAAGTTGATTGTTTTCTACAGGACGTAAAACTGAAACAAGTAAGCACTTTTACTTTTCCAGCAATGTTCTCAGGTGAACTTTGACATTGTTTACAAAGAGAAATCAGTTTTGTGTCATCTTGAAATGCGTTGTTCGACTGAAACGTATAGTTCACGGAAAAGTTCTAAAATGGCTTATTTGGGGGATTTTTGTTTTATTTATAAATGCAACACAATGTGCAATATTTCCAGTTTTTGAAAATGATTGAAATTGAACTTGTTTTTAGAAAAAGTCTCGATCTTTCATCAATATTTTGTCAGCGGATGCTTACAGATTTTAAGTGAAACGGCTTTCTTGTCCAAGAGAGGTGTGTAAAGCGTATAACTGTCATTACACATTGCGTTTATCAGTAAGGAAATCTGAGGTAAAAGAACAGTCATATATTTTATTTCTTGAAATAAACATGGCGGCGAAATATTTTAGAAAAACTGTGCTCGTGTTTTGCACATTTAAATGTTTAACGACATTTTCTTGAGAAAATAGGGCTCGTATGCACTATTTTGGCATTTCTTTGATTTGAAAATAAATATTTTATAGCATTTTAGGATGCATATGATACTAAAATTTTGCACCAAAAATGTTCACTCATTTCCTTCCAAAGCAGTGTTTAATAATAGGGTATAGCGGATAGCTAACTAATTTTTCCTGCATTCCAATTCAAAGAAATGAAAATAGTAGTTTTTTTTCAGTATATATCAGACAGAAAATATCTATTCTTCTTAAAATATTCAGCTATTAATAGCAATTCATGTGTTTTTTCTCTCCAAGTCATTGTTTACATGTGTGCTGATTTAGGGTGTACAGGATAGCTTTGGTCATTTTTTTCCCATTATTAGTTTAAAATCCACATCTTAACAAACTTTCCAAGATTTCTTTACTATAAATCAGAATAATGATGTATTCTCTTTTCAAAAACATTCAGCTTTTTAAATTTCTATCAAATACTTTTCATTCACTGACGTTTTTACATATACACTGATTTAGTCTATAGGGGATAGCTTTATTTTACATTTGATGACATACGAAAAATAACACAACAAGCAAATATTTAAAATGTATGTCAAATTGTCTGTTTGCATGCCAGTAAAAGAATGAAATGAAAATTTATACAATAATTCAAGTCTAAAGATAAAATTTATCAATCTATCCTCTATACCCTAAAATCCGCTATACCCTAAAGCACTGTAGGGTTCAACGTAACTTTTATGCTCGCAAGTTTACCTACAGATATATCTTTTCAAGTTTTATCATATATTTTTTGTGTCCTTGCATTTCGAAAGCTGTTTCGAGGATTCTGATTTTTCACATGAATTTCTAATTTCAATTTGCGGAAGTACCTTAAAACATTTTAAACAACCATATCCATTCATGCAGCGTAGCAGAGTAATAGAAATTTTATGTCATATATGTGTTGCCAGTTAGCGATATACATCATATTTTAATCATAATCAGTGAATTTTATATTTCTGGTTCTATGAAATCACGGATTCAATTTAATACATTTGTAAATGAGTTCCGCCAAAGCCGCTACTTAGGAAGCATGACTGGCGTTGCACTTTTTCATGACCAGACTCAATCAAAGCGAATCTGTTGTTATGTTGGTTTTATGACATGTTGGGTAAAAGGTCACAATGACGCAAGTATAGGTTGTATAGAAACTTTTTAAAGTAGCTTTATACGAGGGAAAAATACTCCGGTTCACTGAACTGTGTAGTTTTGTCTCTGCTAGATAACCTCATAGTATCTTGACTCTCTCAGATGCAAAATCGCCTCGGTAGCCTAGTGGTAGAGCGTCCGCTTCGAGTGCACGAGGTCATGGGTTCGATCCCTGGCCGCGTCATACCAAAGTTGTTAAAAATAGTACTAAAGTAGTAGCTTCCTCGCTTGGCACTCAGCATTAAGAGGATAGTGCTAGGACTGATCAGCCCGATGTCAGTATAATGTGACTGGGTGGGGTATCATGCCACGTGTCTACGGCATGATATTCTATTGAGGCAGCACTTTAAAGTTGGGCATTGTGCTTACTAGTACAAGTAGACACCGTCGTTTATATGACACACACGTACGCACGCACACATGCACGCACGCACACACACACACTCCGGTACAAAGAAATAACATATTGTATGAAAACTTGCTTCAGCCATGACGTCAACTGTCGAGTAAGAATTATTGTTATATGGTGAAAGTCGACTTTCTTGCCTACGCCTATGGGCATGGCATTCGCCACATCCAAATATAGATTATCCCTATGAACGCCATGTATTGAATTTTGTATTGTACACAACAATGTTAAATTTCCTCTTGTGTCATACCATAAAAACTGAAAAAAAAAACGAAAAATAAATCACACAGTATAACCACCAATCAACAACACACATTAGCCTAATATAGCATTAAGTTCATATTATTTTCTGATAATGTATATGTCCGCTTTCCAACATTGTCCGAAAACAATGTTATCGGATAAGAAATTTTCTAAGAAATCGAGTGCTCACACTTACGTTCAAAAATTGAAAAGCTTATCTCAGTTTTTTTTCCTGCTACCGCTTTATACAAGGGCAGTGATTCCAAAAAAAATGAATTTCTAAAGTCCCCCGTCTAATGTGAAAAAGCACATGTCACATAAGCTATTTATCGACTAGTTTGGATCTGGTTCTATATGTACTCAAGAACTGCTTAAATGCATTTTAAATTACACAATGCAATATTGTATTCTATTATCACGTGATAGAAAATAAAGTCATCAATTGATTAATCTAAAATATATATGACATTATTCATAATTCACACACATACAAAAACATGCATTAATACATCAATGTAAATATATACAAAAGGGTCTGACCAGAAGTTATAACAATATTATCGGGGGCTCTCCCCTAAAAAACAGACTACATTGTATTTAAATATGCTGTCGTTTTGTGATATATGTTGATATTCACTTATCAAAAACAGAACAAAATATACAGAGAAAGAATCGTGCAATGAAAAAAAAATCATGATACGAAAAATACGAGAAAATAGATAGAGCTACATTAGCCGGTGATATGATACAGGCGCCTCGCCCCTGCCCAATGTATTTCCTGTTTAATTCAAAGTCAACAAGAGTTTTTTATGTATTTCATAGGTTTACTTCAAGTTTTGCAATACATCTTCAACATAACAGTAGGAAGAATGTTTTGGAGGGATCAAATGGAGGAAAGTAAGTATTATAATTTATTCCGTTTGGTGAAGGTGAAATAGAAGGTGTTTCTAATATAAGCAGCAGGCAAGAGTTCGTTTGAGAAGATAATACAATAAAAAGAGCAAACAAAATGCATGGAAATACAGACTTCTATCGTCCCATTGCTTATATTGTGGTTCATCGCGCTATTTTAGAGGTAAGGAATTTAGTTTTACAACATGTTGCAGCAGAATACCCATTCAGCAAGGGAACAAGACTGCTGATTAAACTATATTTTATACAGATTAAATTCACTCGTTTGTCTGCATCATTTTTAGGTATCCGATCAACAAATTGGTACCATTATTTCGATGCCTAGTGACCCCCTCCCCCTTTTTCTTGTGGGCGTGGTGGGGTGTATTAGGTGAAACGAAAAAAATGTAAATAATACGAACATAAATGATATGCACGAAACACTACAATCATTTTGTACTGCGTAACGGTAAATATTACACTGTAATAAGAGGATTTCTGTTGAAGTAGCATTGAAAACTATAAAGTAAAAAACAAATCTTTTTCATATTTTGTCATGTAATTAATATTTCCCTATTAAAGTGTCATTATGCGCATCTAATACTGCATATAGTGTGTTTTGGGTGAGTGTTCTATAAAAGCAATTTTCGGTTGCTGTGCATTTAGATGTGTTAAATTAACGATAATGCCGCATTAGTTTTTGAAGTTGGTGCTTTAAAAATAAAGAAATTGGACGAATAAAATAATAGATATTTTTTCAATCTTCTGCGCAATGATCTCCCTTACCTGAAAATAGAAAATTTCTGAAGTATAAGGGAAGCAACTCCTGCTTGCATTTTGACGTTTTTTAAAAAGACTGCCCCAGTCAAATAAGAAAAATCATATTTGGAAACTTATTTTGTACTGGTAACAGGAAGAGTTTGGTATGTTGGGTTATAAGCTATAATTTCATCCATCCTTTTTACATGCACATCTATTTAAGCTTGATTTTTACATGAAAAAAATGCACATAATTCCACTTTAAGTATACAATACATTTTCAAATGATACCAATATGTTAAGAGCTTACCAGGCGACAATATTTCATCTATTTGAATAGCAGCGTTACATAGAACTTGTTTATTTGTGGATTGGGTATCTAAACATTGTCACTCCGACTAGACAGTTTCCAATTTTTCTGTTTTATTATCACAGCAGCGTTGTTTGTGCCGTGTGGCGGTCGTAAAAGTCTCTCCGTACATTCAATCAGGGTTGTTATATATTTCGATCTTCTCAAATCGTTCAGCATAATTTTTATGTCGTGTTAATGGTACCATTTTCTATTCATCCTACATGTCCCGACTCGAGTGGCAATAGAGATCACTGTGGAGGAGTTTGCTATAAGAAATTGTTTTTGATTTCGTCTAAAAATAGATTCGATTTTTGCATTACTTCCCTTTATCCTTGTTTTTTCCCGTATTTTTGTCAAGCTTTTATAATAACCGAATCTTGTCGTCTATTTCCTATATTTAACTTTATCTTTAAATATTTTTTCACGATTGAGGTAAAATTAAAGCAAACATTTTGTTTAAGATTTCCAATTTTTATTCTGATATAGCTGTAGTATATATTTTGCTATATTACTTGACTGTAGCAGTAATACGCAATTCTGTCAATCATGCTGAATCTGTACGATTTTAGGTATATTTGTTTAATATGACTATAGTAATAAATAGACCTATTTTATCAGGATAAATATAGACATTCCCTGTAAATAGTAAATATGTCTCGATTTTAGCGGAACTTGACGACGACGTTTAACAACATTACGTCTGTGGCAACGTTAAATGTTGCAACGCCGCTAAATGTCACAACCACCGTTAAATGTCGCAAGGTTGACGTTAAATGTCGCAACCACCGTTAAATTTCGCAAAATCGTTTGCCGCTAAATGTCGCTCCTTTAGTTTAAACATATTTATTTCGTAATGTACATTTAAGCATGACACTGACAAGACTACACACAATAGGAAAAGGATTGGAACGATAGAATTAACTAAAATAGTTCCTCTCCTTACAGATAAATTACATACAATAATGGCAGACATTGAATATACGATCTTAAATACATTACAATGAACTAAGCTGTTTTATTAAACATTGAAATTTTTTAAAATGGTGAACAAGGAAATTTGAAAAGTAGTGAGAAGAGTACGTGACGAATTTTAAGTAACAATCTAAAATTAGCTTTTTCATAGGTTCAATTTTTAGAGCAGTAGTAATTCAAAATAGTAACTATATCTTGTTGTATATCATTAGTTGATTTTACCTATGCAACTGCGTATTGAAGTATGAAATAACTGCCTCAGAAAACTAACTAGCAGAAAATAATAATAAATATTGAAAATTTGCGCATATGCGAAGTATAAAAGAGAGGTAATTTTGAAAAGAAAGTAGAGAAGATTGAAGAGTCGGGGGAATGGTTAGGGTAAGAGTGACTATCAGGCCGAACATACTTGGCATACTAACTGTTGTCAAATCGCCATTGCGCTATAATAAAGCGATGTACAGCGTCAAATATCAACTTGTTTTGTTGCAAGCTTAAGTTATCATCGCCGTAAAGAAGATTCTTGAGCGTAATGTCCGCTAGAGGTCTTATGCTATCAAAGAGTTCTATTCTGATATCGGAGAAGTTGGGACAAAGGCATAGATAATGGTATGTAGATTCAATGGCACCACATGTGCAGAGAGGCGAATGAATAATGTTTTTTTAGAATAAATCTTGGTTGAGACCGCTACAGTCAGTTCTAAGACGAGTATGAAGAACCTGTGCTCGCCGGGCACCATAATATAACAGTAAGTTGGGTTTGGGTTTATTAGTGTTTAAGTAGGACTTGAAGGAGTCTAAATGTCTAATCTCTTTGGCCTCGTTGGGTAGAGCATTCCAGCTATCAATTGCAGATGGGAGAAAAGAATTAATGTATTGAACAGTTCTACCACGGATATTAAGAAGATCGGCATCATTTCTCAGCCTCATTTGTGTAGCCTGACCTACCGTATCCGGAACAAGGGACGACAAGTAGTCAGGAACAAGTCCATGTACCATCTTAAAAAAAGAACAAGTTTATGTTTGTGTCGCCTTTCCCACAGGGGCTCCCATCCAGTTTCTTGCTGTAAGTTACGGATGGAGCATAGTTTAGCACAACCAGTAACAATACGGGCAGCCTCGTTTTGAATTTTCTCCAGATCGTCTTTTTCGTATTGGCTACAGTTGTCCCAAACTACATCTGCATATTCCATTATCGGGCGAATAAACGAAAGGTAAATGACTTCGAGTGATTTCTGTCTAAAAGGTATCTCAATCGTTTCATGATGTTGATTCTGGTCCAGGCCTTAGCTTTGATCAAATCAATCTGTTGATGCCATGTGCAACCATTGGAAATCACTACCCCGAGATGTTTGTGACTGTCGACGGAGGGGATTGTAGAATTGGTCATGCTGATGGAGGGATGAAATGGTTTCATCCTTTTACGAGAGATGACAAGAGATTCTGATTTTGCTGGGTTAAAATTGACAAGCCACGTGTCGGCCCATTCCGTGATCTTGTTTACATCAGACTGTAGCTGAGTAGCGGTCGCAAGAGGTGATTCTACGATCATAATCAGACTAGTGTCGTCTGCGAAAAGGTTTATATTAGATTCGATATCAGTGACAATGTCTTTAATACATACAAGGAAACCTAAGGGACCAATAGTGGACCCTTGAGGGACACCGGCTTGTATTTTAGCAATGCTTGAGGACGCTCTAGGAATAACGACCCGTTGACGTCTGTTAGAAAGATAATTAGAGAACCAACGCAGTAGATTTCCACGGATACCCGCGCGCTCAAGCTTGCAGAGAAGACCGCGGTGCCAAACCTTATCAAAAGCCTTGCTAGTATAAAAAAATATAACCCTGACTTCTAGTCCTTTATCGAGAGCACTGCAAAATGTATTGTAGAGATAGGCCAATTGATTCACAGTGGAGTCACCTGGCATGAAACCAGATTGGCAACAAGTAAAGAAATTAGTGTCGTGGAAGAAATTAAACAGATGTTTGAATATGATTTTTTCGAAGACTTTCTCAATAGTATCAAGAGGTGAAATGGGGCGATAGTTGGATGGTAAAGATGGGTCACCTTTTTTAAATATGGCGCACACATCATTCGACAGTTTCCACACTGAGGGCATTGTCGATGAGCTCAAAGAGGCATTGAAGAGATCGCAAAGGGGGGTGGAAAGCTGATATCAAGCTTCGACAAGAACTCGATTGCTAATGCCGTCAGGACCAGACGCTTTGGTTATATCTAAGAACTTGATAGCATCGATAACTTCCGAGGGGTGTTTTATAATTGAGTCTAGAATCTGTTCAGGCTCTTCAATTGGTGTAACTGGCAGCTGGGTGTTTGAGTCATCGATTTGGGATTGTTGGTCAAAGAATTTGTTCAAAACGTTGACCTTTTCCTGGCCGTCAAAAACTAACTGGCCTGAGACTGGGTCATTAAGAGGTGGTATTGATGAGGGCATAGAAGGAGATATGAAAGATCTAAGAATTCTCCACCAATCACGAGATGAAAGATTACTAGTCTTTAGTTTTGAGGCAAGAGATTCGTAGTATAAGTTTTTGTGAAGACGTATGAGACCTACAACACCATTGCGGAGTTCTCGAAATTTTGTCCAATGAGCGTTTGAGTTTGTAGATTTAGCCTTTCGGTAAGCGCGTTTCCTCTGCCTAATTTTACGTTTGATGTCCATATTCATCCAGGGAGGTTCACGGGGGTTGATAGAAATTTTCTTATTCGGGATACACTGGTGAGATATGTCAATAATAGCGGACGTGACATTGGAAGCATACACGTTTACATCATTGTTTTTCAGACCGTTCCAATCAGCTTCTGCAATTTTCTGTCTCAACAGGTCAAAATCGGCGTCCTTGTATATCCAAATATGTCGCTGGAGATTTTGTGAAGTAGGTTTACGGAACTTGAACAATCCATAGATCGGGCAGTGGTATCCAACATTTTGTTAAAGGAAAGGGTCGCCGACACCCGAAAGAATTAGTGAAGACTTGTTAGAAACAAAGAGAAGATCAATGATAGTAGAAGAGTGTTCTGTGAAATTTGTCGGTTCTTCAATGCACTGAATCAGTCCGAACTCTTGACACAGCGAGTCAATTTTCCTATAACTACTATCGATCTGTGTGTTTAGATTAAAATCGCCTGTTATAATAATATCTCTAATTCCTGGATCAACAGCAAGTCCAATAGAGTTTTCAATGAGAGTAAGGCAGTTGACATTTGAATTCGGTGGTCGATAAAATATGCCAGTTAATGCCTTTTTAGTGTTACAGAGTCTCAGTTCCAACCAGATGCATTCAACATTGAGAATCTCTAGGTCCTGTCTTCTGGAGAAGTTTATATGATCTTTTACGTATGATATTACCCCGCCATCGCTGTCGCCAAGACGGTCCTTACGAACTGGCTTGTGAAAACCTGGGAACAGTATTTCGTCAGTGGAAATAGAGTCATGTAACCAGGTTTCAGAAAAGGTCAATACATCGAAAGAGCTCAGGACAGCTGCTAGTAGGTCAACCTTATGTTGCAGGCTTTGGACGTTATAATGGATTACTGATAGATGATTTGGGACATTGATAATTTCCGTGAATGAATCATCGCTTGAATTTGTTTCAAAAGATGAAGCTACTGATGTTGGTCCCGGATTTGGATGAACGTCCCCAGCAACTTCTAAGAGCAAATAAATCCACGTGGCAAATGTAATAGTGAAAAGACAAACACCTGCAGTAATGCTAAATTGCGTATTTGATCGGAATTTTTTTCCCGTGGTCAGGAGCTGATGTAGAAATCTGATGAGTAGCGCTGTATTACATGAGACAAGAATATTGGTTTTTATAGAGCATAAGGACTGAATGTTGCAAAAGTTTGCAAAAATTAGTAGTGAGCTGAGAAGAAGCGAAAACTTTGAGCAGGGGCGAAAACATGGCATGACAGTTATGCACGATTTACGAGGGACTACGAAATACCTACTAAGTACAGGAGAAACCGATAACCCGATGTCATGCCGAATGAACAAGCTACGGGTTTGGTGGTTGTATGCTGGCGTCCGAAAAGTCGTCTACCTTCACTATCCCCCGATAGTATGCAAGCAAGAAAAGAAAAAGTAATAAAGACGAGAAGCATTTGTGCTACAAGCGTAGGCGTAGGGCAGTGTTGCCGAAGGTAAAATATACGTTCACGCTAAAGTAGTTAATTCACGAACGATATTATTGTTCAGTAAAAACATAATGACAAGCGCACATCACGTGCTAATATGTATAATTTTGTTGAACTTGATGAGACATCTGAATTATATAAACTAAATACGAAAGTGCATCTAATCAAAGAGTAGGAACAGGAACAATGTTATTGCATATCGGCTAGTGTATAGTAAACAAGCGCGTAGAAAAATGCATCAACATGACATTCATTAATATAACTATTGAATTTATGTCTGTGTAAAATACCATGATTGAAATTTCTAACAAACATTCTTAAGATTTCATATATCTTCATCTATATCTGTAAAGAAGAAGTTCATTAAAATAACCAATAGCAGTTTATGATTACGCATTTTACTAAAAATTGTGAATTATACATCTGCGCGTAAAATGATAGTACCTGTATTATTCACCGCAGTTATTCGCTGTAAAATATACATGTATACAAAGTTTGAGCTTTGTAACAGGTATTAATCCTACAAACATACCAAATTCAAAATTACTAAACTTTCAAATATGCACACTGCTGAATTAAACTCTGCATCGTTTAGATCGCTATAAAATATATATGTATACAAAGTTTGAATTTTACAAGCATTTGTTCTTCAAACATACCGAACTCAAAATTAATAAACTTTCAATTATGCACACTGTTGAATTGAACTCTACATTGTGTAAATCGCTGTAAAATATACATATACAAAGTTATGAGCTTTATCAACAAACATATCAAACTCAAAATTATTAAACATTAAATTATGCACGCTGCTGAGTTAAACTCTGCATCGTGTAAATCGCTGTAAAATTTACATGTGTTCAAAGTTTGAGGTTTAGAACAAGTATTTATCCTTCAAACATACCAAACTCTAAATTACTAAAATAAAATTATTCACGCTGCTGATTCATTTATATTTGCATGAAATTTCATAGGCAAAATTTATAGGATTTACACCTATGTCTGTTATTAGTACCATGAAACACATAGAAGAGTTGTTTTTTTTTTAAAAAAACCTGAAAATTGCACATCTGTTCATTAATTGATTCATTAAGTATAATACAGTACACAATAGTAGTACATGGGAAAACCACTGAAAATATTATACATCTGTGAGCTAAACGACAGATTTACTTATATACATGATGTAATAAACCATATAGCTTCTGTTTTCACAATAAATGATATTTAGACACGGTACAATGTTGGTAGAGTGTTGGTAGCTTGAATTTTAACACAGTTTTGTAAGGTCCTCCTCGGTGTTCACACGATGTATTTGAGTGCTACCCGGAACTTTCACAAGGATGCTACCATCAAAGGTCCATGCCCCTGTGAGCTTCTTTTCTTTGACAAGTTTCCTGGAGAGGAAAAGCAAGCGAGAACGTTCCTTTGTTAGAGAGATAGGGCATAAAATTGGCCCAATTTTATGCCCTATCTCTTCATTCTTCTGAAAACAAATCATGAACTTCTCTTCGATCTGATGCTTTATGGTTTAATAATGCAGAAATAATTAATAAATTGCCGCAGAAACGCTTCGAAACAATGTTGCCTTAAAATGACGTCATTAACGTCATGACGTTACGTGTCAGTTACCGCGCAAAATTAATAGCTTTTATCTTGAAAGTATGTAGTTCTGTATATTTTCTTTATTTTAACTATTTTCAAATAACCATTATTTTCTGAAATATTTTTATGAGTCTTTTGCTCTGAATAATAATCAATATTTTGCTTCCTTTATGTAGTTATATTGAAATGTTATGCGGAATGTAAGAAAATGGATGATGGCAACCAATGTTATTTGGAATATAGTTGGGTGAAAGGTTACTTGTTACGGCCATTTTCAAATAAAAAGTCTAGCAGTTTGACTTGTAATACCAGTTCTTCAAGTTCCATTGATAATTTGTTACTTACATACTAAAACTAAGATCTAAAATTGTTCAAATTTCAGTAGAAAATTGTGATTTCTTGAATTGAATTGATGTTACCATGGAAACGAAGCCCGTGACCTATGTATCTAAATGTAAAATTCAAAAGCGTTGACACTGGTCTATTTAAGAAACACAGCTTCAGCTTTTTATTTTCATTTCAACAATATCCATGAGAATAATAGCTGCACGCTGAACGATTTTTCCATGAAAATGGCAGACGAGGGGTACTGCTGTGCGTATTCTAAGCTGTGAAATTTGTTTGAATAAATGCAAATAACACGAAAATGTAACCTACGTTAGAAATAATATATTTTAAAGCTACATCAACTAGAAAGATAATCCTATTCAATATTTTTTAAAGAAATTATGATAAACAGCAAGATATAAGCTATTTTAAACATCTCTGTTGCCATGGTTACTTTAAAATTTAAGAAAAATAGGGTACCATGTAAAGTGCTTGGTATTTTGCTAATGATATTACCAAAATATTTCACATTGGTCATTAACAGAATGGCACTGAAGCCGTCGAAAACCCCTATTTTTATACATAGTTGTTTAAAAATAAGAGAAAATGCGTTACCATGGAAACACGAGCCCCGCGACATATACATTTTAAGCTTATATTAGAAAGACAACATGCATACCAGTACAATTATCAATTATGCAGACTTCTACGGATATCAATGAAACTAAAATACACTGAAAAGTGTTAAATATCCGTATTTTCCTTCTTCTTTCAATATGAAATACCTTTGGAGGGTCATGTTCTTCAAACCTGGATAAAAATTGAACTTGAAGGGACAGAGACAAACGAAATTGAGATTGTCGCAGTTAAAACTTCATATTACACGAAATACAAAAACATGATGCGATTCAATTAATTTGAATTTACCCTTGTAACAAGGTATCCTACCTCCTTAATGCTTATATAACAGTGATTTCTTAGCTTTTGTAGATAAAGGCGGTATTTAGATTAAGACATCCTGAATTCATAGTTTTATTTTAGACAGATACGTTAGTTATTTTTTTGTTTAAGTTAATTCACCTAATTATTAACGTGGGCATATAACTATAAATTTCTTGTCTAGCTTGTACATTCACTCATTTTTTCTGCATTAAGGAATTGCAAAATCGATTAACTATAAATGTACATTTCGAAGAAACATTTCAATCTCTGTCAGGATACCTTATAATGTTTAAGTTTCTTCTTTCAAAATGATCAGTGCCATTTTTGTTGTTTTGATACGTAAAAAACAAAGAGGTATCATTCTGTGACAAGGATGGACGTACCGGCGACAAAAACTATCAGAACAAATCAAGACCCATTACAATATTTACAGAAATCATGATAGAAAACAAAAAAGATAAGCAAAAGATAGAAGCCCTTGAATCAGAGATCCACTCACTTAGTTCAGAAAATGGAAAAATGAAAAGAGAATTTTCCGCGTTCAAACAAGAAGTCCAAGAAGCACATGTAAAAAGCGAAGCAAAACTGAACGACGTAATGCAAAAAGCGATATATGAAATCAAAATGCAAAGCGCAAAAGTGAACAATTTATCGAAATCTTTGGAAAATCTAGAAAAAACGGTGAATAATAGGTATCCTGAAATTGAAAACAGCAATTCTTAAAATCTCAAATCTGCAAGTGTTGATAAACAAATACCGTCTCCTCCCACAAATAAAACCGAACATTTAAACCAACTTCATCATTGCACAAACAATAATCAGTTAAAGGAGACTCAAACGTATGCCGACGCTGTAAAGTTTACGATGAAAGAAACGACGTTAACCCTCGATAAAGGCCGAAACGAAACAAATACAAATATGAACACTCATACTGAAGAACAACCTTTAATGAGACAAGACAAAGAATCTAATATGTGGTTACGCAGAAAAGCATGAGAAAAAATTGAAGAAGTAAAAAATCACCATTTAAATAAAACTCAACCCGAAGTCGAGTATCCAAACATGAAAATAGAGACCATAGTAAACAACAGAGATAGAAAATCTGCACGTGCAACAAACAATTTCTTTAAAGGAAAATATCGAGGCCGAGTAAAGAGATACTATATAGGCGGAATTGATCCGGAATCGACAGACGCTGGTCTCGAAGAATACTTATCAGATCGCGGCGTAAATCCATTGGAACTGTCACTATTCTGGAGTAAATCAGGCGATCTAGCAGCCAAAATTGCAGTCCCGCATTTCGAGGACTACTTAGTCGAGGACTCAAACTTTTGGCCTCTCTATATGCGTTGCAGGAAATGGTACCCGAGAACAGAATGGAACCAATACATAAATGGATATTATGAAAATGAACAAGACAATATTGACAATTACGGTGACTACAATTCATAAATATGTGTAAACATAAACACAACAAAACGATTAATTGCTCGCAGAGTAGTATTCGCTTTGTAACTTGGAATGTTAGAGGTATAATGTCCTCAGCAGCCTCGCTGAGTAATCTGTTACATAATGAAAATATTGACTTTGCATTTATAACCGAGCATAAACTATTTGAACATTCAAAGTACTTTTTAAGATCTCTGAATAATCAGTATGATGAAATAACGGTTTGTAATCAAGATGTTAACTGCTTTGGTACACTCAGATGCGGCAAGGGAGGCGTAGCTATTCTGTATAAAAAATCACTTGAGTTTTCAATAAGAAAAATGGATGAAGTGGCCGACGAAAGAATTGTGGGCGTAGAAATTTACTGTGAAAATGATATAAAAATCTATGCATTCTGTATATATATGCCATCAGCTAATTATCCAAATGAGTCTTATTCCGAATGTCTTGACACCATTCAATCGATTTGTGATTCCTACTCTGAAAATGGCACTGTAGTTTTGTTAGGAGATGTAAATGCTATACCAATTACTGATTTTAATAACTTTAGCTCATATTCTTTCCGGGATAAAAAGATTACACGATTTTTATCTCAAAATCAGATGACATCAATTCTTAACTTGCCATGTTGTAAGGGACCAAGATATACTTTTAAGCCAATGGAAAAGATCCTAGATCACATTATCATGTACCAATGGGACATAGAGCTTGTAGCAAAAGTAGAAATATTATGTGATGACATGTTTGATGTCTCAGACCATTCGCCAGTTTTAGCTGTTATAAATGTTCCTCTTATATCTGTTAATATTACATCCAACCAGGGTGTTGCATGGCATAAGATAACAGATACTCACATTTCTGATTACCAAAACAATTTGTTTACTATGTTAAATTCTGTGAGCAAAGCCGATGTCGATTCGATTTACAATGACATTGTCAATGCCATTATAACCTCTGCCAATTCTACCCTTCCAAAAGCAAAATTTAATAAACACGCAAAATCTTACTGGTCAAAGGAATTGAAACAAGCGCATGATAAACAAAGGTTAGCACGCCGTGCCTGGCTTGCTGAAGGTCGACCGAGGGGCCGCTCTCATGCATCTTTCATAAATTATAAGTTGTCAAAGAGAATGTTTATAAATATTCAAAAGAAAGCCATAGAGAATGTAGAAAAGCAATTTGTGGATGAACTTACCCAAGCCGCTGAGTGTGACAATAGGTTATTTTGGGGAATGGTTAAAAATCGTAAAGGTAAGAAGTCCTCGACATGTTCGCAGTTAGAAACAGATAATGGCATGTCTCGAGACCCAGAAGTCATAACAAATCAATTTTACAGTTCTACGAACAATTATATTCACCACTGTATAATGAAGCATTTGATGATGACTTTAAAAATTTGGTTGAGAATGAGCTGAAAAATACTCGATCAACAAACAGTGAATGTCCTAGTCGTCCACAAATTGTTCCTAACCTTTCACCAGATGATATCGAAAAGTATGTTAAGACCCTCAAAATGAAAAAAGCCCCATCTTTTGATATGATATGCAACGAACATTTAAAGTATGGGGGGAAAAGTTTATTCACTTCAATTCCCGAACAGATCCGAACAATTACCGCCCGATAACCCTCCTCCCAGTTATATATAAATTATTCGAAAGTATAGTTCATGATCGGTTATCTTCCTGGATATCAGAGAGCAATATCCCCTTTCCAAACCATCAACAGAACGCGTACCAAAAACATTCTGGTGCAATAACTGCTTCCTTTAACCTTCAAGAGTCTATATACCATAATATCGAACTAAACTCAAAAGTGTATGTAGCTTTCCTTGACACTAAAAAGGCTTTTGACACTGTCTGGTTAAATGGAGTCTTTTACAAGTTGTCCAAGCTTGGTGTACAGGGAAAAATTTGGACCCTACTCGTTGATGCCCATACAAATATGTTCAGCTGTGTGGCGGCAAACGGTTTACAGTCAAATTTCTTCCAAGTTCGACAAGGAATTCGACAGGGAGGAGTAATTTCCACCTGGATATATAACTTGTATATTGATGGCCTTATCGAAGAACTAGAGAAAAGTGGTCTCGGCACATTTATTCTAGATACTATAGTAGGAAACACCACATTAGCAGACGATATTGCCCTGTCAGCAATATACCCTGTAAACTTGCAAGGTATGCTTGACATTACATACAAATATACATGTATGTATAGATACATAATTAACCCATCAAAAAGTTGTGTGGTTACCTTTGGAGACCGTTCAAGAATTAGAACTCCAATGACCTTCAAGTTTGGTTCTGATAAAATTGAGATTGCTCAGAATGTCAAACATGTCGGTATTTACCTGAATAGCAAAATGACCGACAGAGATAAGGTTAACAATGCTTGTCAAAAAGCCAAATCGTCACTTTTCTCCTTATTGTCCCTTAAAATTGACCAGTCGTATTTAAATCCAATCATATCGGCCGAGCTTATCCAAAAGATTTGTATACCACGCTTATTGTTTGGTTGTGAGTTGTGGAACAGCCTTAAAAACTGTGATTATGAACTCCTAGACAAATTTCTGAAATTAGCAGCAAAAAAGATTCAGGGTTTTATCATGAGAACACGTACTGATATCTGCCTAAGCATGCTAGGCTGGAAAAACGCTCTTTCTCAGATAGAAGCTAGAAAGCTGGGATTTTTGGCTAGATTATGTAATATGCCGACTATTATGTTATCTAGGCGATTTTTTAACGCTCGCCTTTCTTTGTATATATGTAGAAACTATGAGCAACAAAAAGGTTTTGTTCCTGACATAATCGGTATTCTTGTTAAATACGAATTATTCGAATACTTAATAAATTATATACAATTAGGTACTTTCCCTTCTAAAGAAAGGTGGAAATTAATATGTAAATATGTTATCCATAATTCGGAAGTTTATAAGTGGAAAGAAAGAATGAATACCGACAATGACTTTGTTAGATTTCGTCTCTTGCATACGAACATTGAAAGAGCCATTTTATGGGACTGTGCACTGGATTCTGAGTCATTATCAAACGCATTTCAAATAAGTAAATTAGTGTGTGACACAAGCCACGATGAAATATTTCTCTGTGATTCTTGTGGAATTTTATGTAACAACAAGCTAGTGCATATAGCAATTGATTGTGATAAAATGAAACCTAAACGAGATGAATTCTTTTGCAATATAGACTTTAGTTTTGGCGATAATGTATTGCATGAATTATTGAACGACGACAACGACACAAAATTTCAGAAGCTTATTGGTAGACGTTTGATATCAATTACTTGTAAAAACGTTCATAAGCATTTTCTAAGAATTGCCATTCGATATGTTGTTTCATGTATGCATTTTACTTGCAAAATTGATTAATTTATAAGATAATTTAATTAGTAAATGGCCAAATGCAATTATTGCACCATGCATATGTATGCTGTAATGAATCGTGACCATGTTTGATATAAGTTTTACACCTTTTTCTCTCTTCATATATATATAAACAAGATAATTTTGATTAACCTTAATACTCCTATTACAATTCATATTGTTTGTGTACATTTGTTTGCTACATTGTTATATTCCTTCTCATCTGTATTTATGTTGTATTTGAAATGTATGTCACTGAAAAGTGGAAATAAAGAGTATATATATATATATAATGAATAAATGATAAATAGAAAAAAAAGAAAGAAAAAAGAAAATCAGAGTTCAGTGTCTCTAGATACAAATTTCTAACACTGACAGTTTCGTTGTAACGTGACGTGGCACAGTTGTTTCAGTTAATTTCGAACTTTAAGAAGCAAAACAAATTAAAACATATCTTCAAGTAAAGTCCCTTTAAACCGTGAATACGTTGACTCTGTTATGGCTCCCTATGATAGTAGGTGATTGCATCCTTGAGCTGACTTCAGAGGATAACAAAAATCATCGTCTTTGCGGTTTACGGCACAACCATGGGACGAAAGCTCTGCGCTGGGAAAATCACATCCTGGCGAGTGAAACAAATGAACCTCGGGTATTGTACTTCCGGGTTGTGACATCATCACCAGGTAAAAATCGTCTGGCGGAAGAAGCTAAAACATATAACAAATGTAAGCACCATAGCAAAACAAATAAGTCAGGGCATAAAACTACTCCTTTGGGTACACCATACCTCCGTTAGCTCCCATAAATAATACGTGCTACTTATACAAAATATATGTGCTGCTAAGTTCACACGTCACGTGATTAAAATACGTCACTTATTACTTTCATTATTTCTAAAATTGATAATTTAAAAGTGTAAAGTTGTAGTATGAAAATAATATGAAGTTTGATGAAACATTATAGATACGGAAATGATAAACGGCAGTTATTATTTACAACTACAAATTAACAAAATTCCATGAAAATCAAACGTTATACCATAGTTGGCATCACTATAATATCTAATGCCATACAACAAAACGGACATTGTGTGTATATGCCATAGACTGGCACACAATTTCAAATACAATAATATATTACATACATAGTACTAGACTTGCCACATAGATTTAACATTACAATGCAATACAATATCGGCGTTCCATAATTAACGAAAGATTTGACATATGTTTTTGAAAAAGAGTACTTTGCAATTATCATGTTACACAAATTCCAGTACAAATCTTACAGCTTAAAGAAACGAAACATTTAGACTCGACCAAAATTTTTAAAATTATCCCCCTAGGGTCAAATATGGCCCCGCCTCTGGGGTCACATGGTTATATAGACTTATATAGGGAAAACTTTGAAAATTTTCTTGTACAAAACCACAAGGCCTAGGGCTTTGATATTCGGTATGTAGCATCATATAGTGGTCCTCTACCAAGGTTTTTCAAATTATCCCCCTAGGGTCAAATATGTCCCTGCCCCGGGGTCCCAAGTTGTAGATAGACTTATATAGAAAAAAGTTTTAAAATCTTCTTGTCTGAAATTACAACACTTACAACTTTGATATTTTGTTTGTACATGTTTGTAGCATTGTCTTATGGTTCTCAACCAAAATTGTTCAAATTGTACCCCTTGGGTGAAAAGAGGCCCTGCCCTGGGTGTCCCAAGTTTTATATAGACATATAGGAAAAAACTTAAAAAATCTTATTGTCTGAAACCATACGACCTAGGCTTGTGATATTTGGTATAATGCATTGTCTAGTAGTCATCTACCAAAATTATTCAAATTATGCCTCTGGGGTTAAAAGAGGCCCCGCCCTGGGGTCACTTATCTATTATGTGAGTTGTATAGGAAAAATACTTAAAAAATCACCTGATCATATTTCCAAGACTGTTTAATTATAATTACCTGATGACCAAAAGTAATATGATGTCACTTGACTGTGACCTTTACCTACTGACCTATTTTCTTGTTTTTAAAGATACAGTCTTGAAATTTTGATGATATACACAGTTTTGCACACCAATGGTAAAACTGAATTTCATTGACCATGAATGTGACCTACTGACTTTCTTGATATTTTGTCATCATTTGAAACATGTAGCTCATATTACTCAGGTGAGCGATCCAGGGTCATCATGGCCCTCTTGTCTTTTCTCAAACGCTTTCAACAAATATTTGGCAAGTCTGTATAATAGTAGACTGGCTCCCGTCCCTATGTTTGTTCTTATTTACATATATCAGTTTTCTTCATTAAGAGGGAAGTAACTCCAGAGGGTTGTTTCTACATTGACATTTTTTTATTGCCCCTGGCTTCAAACATAGGTATGGTTCAGCCATCAGATAAAATTGTGCTATTTTAGAGGCTTAAAATTTTCTAATAAAATGTTTTCTGTATTTATATATAAAATAACCATGCAGCCAGGGAGCCAGGCTAGTATAATAGTTCAATGTTACAAGATGACAGTAATTCGACGAATTTAACCATATTTGGCCTAGTTCTATATCTTTATGAGTACCCCTATTGACTTTGGGGTCACCAGGTCAAAGGTCAAGGTCAAAGGGGCCAACGTTAACTTTTTGCATCAAGGCATTTTACTCGCGAACCACTTCACCCAGGACCTTCAAACTTCACATGCTGATAGTACTTTATGAGTACACTACTCCTACTGACTGGGATCACCAGGTCAAAGGTCAAGGTCACAGGAACCAACGTTAACTTTTTGCATGAAGGCATGAAGGCATTTTACTCTCGAACCACTGCACCCAGGACCTTCAAACTTCACTTGCTGATAGTATTTACTGAGTACACCACCCCTACTGACTTTGAGGTCACCAGGTCAAAGGTCACGGTTACAGGGGCCAACGTTAACTTTTTGCATGAAGGCACTTTAGTCGCGAACCACTTACCCAGTACCTTTAAACTTAACATGCTGAGAGTTCTTATTGAGTACACCACCCCTACTAACTTTTGGGTCACCAGGTCAAAGGTCAAGGTCACCAGTTCAAAGGTCAATGTGCTGCGGGTGCATTTGTCACCATTAGTGACAGCTCTTGTTATTGTTGCATTTATAAAACAAATACATTTAGCGATGTAGAAAATGTGTGAATGTTTAATGTATGTGAATCTTTCTAATAACTTGTAATGGTAAATGATACTCGGTTGAAAAGAGTAGTAAGTATCTATTTTGATTTAGAATATTATTCATATAATTTCGTCTATGAGACAGTATCGTTGCTTTTGCAATTGAATAGTAGAAATATTGATTATTGCATGGTAAAATATATCAACTTATGGATTTTGTGGTTCTCAGGCTTCCCCTTAGTAACTTATAATCTGTCTGATTTTCAAGGGACAAAAATTTAACAGTCACATTTTATGCAAGAGCCTTTTTATATAGATAGAATTCCTTTCCACTTAATTTTTGAAACTAATATGTAAAAAAATTAAGTTTATTATTTATACATAAGGCTAGAGAGATGTTATTTCAACACAAGTGTATGCATCTGAGTGGCATACAAGGCAAAATCGTCCATATGAAGATCATAATGTAATTTGCTGTACGATTGTTAGACACATATGAATGGCTCAACATACTTTTAAAATTTCATTAGCAAATACACACGTGGGATTTTCACAATTTTGCATGTTTAGTGGAGAATCAATTATTATGTACATAATGGCGGGTGCAAGTTGTCTTATTTAGAAAATGCTGTTAATCTAACTACGACGTGTAATCTAACTACGACGTGTACGTGTAATCTAACTACGACGTGTAAGCGCCGTTGTATGTTGGTAAATAACAAAATCAAAGTACTGACAGTGCAATACTGATGGAAGGTGATTTATGAAAAGAATCCGTTCCAAAAATGGCACAAGTGCTTTGATAATTAGAAAATCAACTATATTTAGAATTTGATTCGGCTAGCCACATCGCCAATATGATAATACACTTTGGTGATATACAGTTGTTCAAACCCCCTGTAAAGTAAAAAGATGTAAATTTAAGGCGGCCCTTGAAATAGCCAAAATAGTGGATTTTTTGTTTGTGATGCTGATAGCTCAAAAAGTATATGGTATAGAATAATGAATCCATTTCATAATTGTTTTTTGAGGCTATACTCCATTAAGACTGCAGATATTTGAATGATTTCCCCTTATTTGTGACAAATGCACCAGTGGGGGTGGGGGGGGGGGGTGCACACCCTGTGTGCTACAGACACATTCTAGTTGTTGCAAGCTTCTCAATGTCATTGTTTCTTATCAAAATTACTTACTCCAAACGCGCCCGCCCGCTTAGCTCAGTAGGTAAGAGCGTTGGTCTACGGATCGCGGGATCGCGAGTTCGATCCTCGGGCGGGGCGTATGTTCTCCGTGACTATTTGATAAACGACATTGTGTCTGAAATCATTAGTCCTCCACCTCTGATAATTCATGTGGGGAAGTTGGCAGTTACTTGCGGAGAACAGGTGTGTACTGGTACAGAACCCAGGAACACTGGTTAGGTTAACTGCCCGCCGTTATATGACTGAAATACTGTTGAAAAACGGCGTTAAACCCAAACTTCGGCAGTTGGACGCTACGCTTCCTTCTTTAACCCTTAGCATATTTGACACGATTGATTCTTGCTTTGCGATTAGTGCAGATAATGATCAGCCTGCACATCAGTTCAGTCTATTCATGATCTGCACTGTTCAGTATTTAGTCAGCATCTTTGAAGTAAGCGTCCCATTTAACATTTAATGGTTCTGTCCAAACTGAAAGATGGACGAAAGAAGTTTATTATAGAAATAACAGGGTATGGGTTAATTCTGACTGACGGAAGAGATGAGATTTTTTTTTAATCCCACCAGGACTAAACTGTTTTGATTTCTGTCGTTTGACCTGTTTCGTCGGGTCCTTAAATGTGTTTCTCTTGTTGCTCTGTCTTCTGCAAAAGCACTGAATACTAGCTTGGTACCCGACTGTATATCGAGAATCATTCTCTCCAAACATGGAACGTAGAGAGTAAACACGGGCACCAGTCTAACTGAATACATGCGTTTTTGCTTCTTAAGGTTTGCTCAATGTGACTGCTTGATGTCCGTCGTGCGTTCGTCAACAATTTCTAAACAAATCTTCTTCTTTAAAACTACTTGGCAGATTTACATCAAACTTCACAGAAATGACCTTGGGTGGTCCACTTTCAAAATTGCCCAAAGAAATAAAATCTATTCAGAATTGTGGTTGCCATGGCAACAGAAAGGAAAATCTTTAAAAATCTTCTCTGAAACCGGATTTCAAAAATATTTTGTAGAAATGATCTCTACCAAAACTGCTTATAATTATATTATCCAGTTTTGAAAAAATATACGGAGGGGCACCTGGTAACTTCCTCCACCATCAAAGCTTGAAAGTGGCAATGTGACGTATAATTGTGTCTGTGCGACGTTAAACCCAACAAAACAAAGCAAAACATATTGTTGCTCACATCCCCTCATACTCTTCTACTTCTGAATCAACATACCATTTCCTAATCCCTTGCTTTCAAAATTTCTCATTAATTAGCTCGACTATTCGAAGAATATGGGAGCTATCCTACTCGCCCCGGCGTCGGCGTGAGCGTTAGCGCGAGCGTCACACAAATGTTAAAGTTTGCGTACCGCCCCAAATATTTTTAAAGTCCATTGAGATATTGCTTTCATATTTTGCGTACTTGTTTACCATCATGACCCCAGTCTGTAAAAAGGAGGAGGCTACTCTATCAAGCATCTTGACTGAATTATGACCCCTTTTCGACTTAGAATAAATGTTAAAGTTTGCGTACCACCCCAAATATTTTCAAAGTCCATTGAGATATTGCTTTCATATTTTGCATACTTGTTTACCATCATGACCCCAGTCTGTAAAAAGGAGGAGGCAACTCTGTGAAGCATTTTGACTGAAGTATGGCCCCTTTTCGACTTAGAATATGCTTATTGTAATGTTAAACGTTTACTCATTGCTTTTATTATACTATCAAGCACTGAGACTAGTCGAGCACGCTGTCCACTGACAGCTCTTGTTATTCAACATTATATCTCATTTTGTCTTATACTATCCCGTTGCTTTTCAACCCAGTCATGTTGAAGCTCTTCATTTTCTTCCAAAATTTGAACGCTTGTAAACCAATTCTCCCCTTCAATATCACATGTTTACTTCCCATTGCTAACCCGCCTCCCAACCTGTCCGCTTAGCTCAATAGGGAGAGCGCCGATCTACGAATCGTGGGGTCGTGGGTTCGATCCTCAGGTGGGCCGTATGTTCTCCGTGACGATTTGATAAAATACATTGTGTCTGAAATCATTCGTCCTCCATCTCTGGTTTATATGGGGAAGTTGGCAGTTACTTACGGAGAACAGGTTTGTACTGGTTCAGAATCCAGGAACACTGGTGAAGTTAACTGCCCGCCGTTACATAACTGAATTACTATTGAAAAAAGGCGTTAAACACAAAACAAAAGAAACAAATAACCCGCCTCACTCACCAGCAATGCTTGTGTTGTTTTCTTCTTGCTTCTCAGCACATCTGCCAGCAGCAAACAGTCGGTATTAAGTTTGTAAAGGAGTATCTAGAAGTATGTTTCTGTAATCCTCACAGTTGCTCTTATGACATCAAGACTACACATTTGTACAAATATGTTTCGTTATATAAGAATGAATATCTGAGCAAAAGTTGATTACTTTTAGGCACGAGATGTTGGTCGTTCTGTTCGACATGCATCAGACATGTCAATCTCTGATGAGGATTTGTCAAAAACCATTGAAATCCTGACTGATCTCCTATCCGATGCAAGATACCTAGCAAATGATACAAAGGCAAAACAGGCCGTGGAAAAATTGAAACAGGTAAATGTATCGTTATAACGTATATTCAAGGAAGTAGTGAGTTTTATATTCAATTTAACAGTATTATTTGAACATTTCACCATATGCTCAGCATAACTTTTGTCTTATTAAGACTTCTAAATTTCTATAATCAACTGGTCCATCTTTCAATTTGGACAGTAAGATTGACTGTTAAAAGGGGTGTTTACCAAAAAGATACTGACTGAATGGCGAACCGTGCAGACCATGACCAGACTGCACGGATGTACAGGTGATTTTGGTCTGCACTGGTCGCAAAGGCAGAATAAATTTGCGCCAGCAGACTAAGGGCTAAGACGAACACGTACATATTATCATGCATTTATTAAAGGCCATTATCACATATTTGGTGTCGCGGCTTTGTAATAAAGTCATCACATGTTTCAAAGAGCAACGTCAATACGAAACGACAGGCATATTATAATATCCTTAAAATATGTAGTTGGTAAAATAAAGTTTGTTCATTCGCAGTACCAAATTTTAGTACTATTTTATCTTTTATGCAAGAGCCACAAAAACTAATTCATTGATCTTTTCATCTTCCTACAGCTGGAAGCAAACACTTTAACAATAAGTACCTCAGACATTACTACAATACTAGATGAGGAATTTAAAGTACTTGTTGCAAGGCAACAAGAAAATGCTTTAAAGGCAATTAGCACAGAGAGAGAAGAAGTCCAGAAAAAGATGTTAGATGATGTAAAGAATGCATTTGCCAACATGCAGACAGTAACACTTCATCATTTAGATCAAATTGTTGCTACGAAAATGAGCGAAATTCAACAAGTTGCCGAAAAGGAAAAGAAGGAACTTACAGAGATTAGCGCGAAAGGAAAGCAACAAATTGAAGAAGAAATTCGCAAAGGAAAGGGTAATTGCTTCTTTTTAATTCACACATTTTAACTTCTTTTACAAACTGTATGACAAAATAGAAGTAAAGGGAAACAAACAACACAAAAATATGGTTAAATTGAAATGAAAAGTACAAGTGGTATTTGATTATTCGCAGTAAATAAGATTTACTCTACTGCAGTAAAGCGCAACACCTTATATGCCGTTCATCTGAATATTAATTGGATTACCTGAAATAACATTTTTCATAAAATTCCATAGTTAAAAACCTTAAAGGGGTTAGCTTTCATTATGCCATCCATCGAGAAAGGTGGGGTATATTGTTTTGCAGATGTTGGTCGCTCTGTCGGTCGGTATGTATGTCGGTCCGTAGACCAAATTTCCGGATAATAACTCAAGAACACTTGGGCTTAGGATCATGAAAGTTGATAGGGAGATTGGTTATGATCAGCAGATAACCCCTATTGATTTTGAGGTCAGTTGCTCAAAGGTCACAGTGACCCGGAACAGTTAAACGGTTTTCGGATGATAACTCAAGAACGCTTGGGCCTAAGATCATGAAAGCTGATGGGGATGTTTGTCATGACCAGCAGATGACTCCTATTGATTTAGAGGTCTGTAAGTCAAAGGTCAAAGACACAGTGACCCAGAACAATTAATTAGTTTTTGGACTATGACTTGAGAATGCTTGGGCCTAGGATCCGAAACTTAATATGGAAGTTGATCATGACCAGCAGATGACTCCTATCGACTTGGAGGTCAATAGGTCAAAGGTCAAAGTCACAGTGACCCGGAACAGTTAAACCGTTTCTTGATGATAACTCTAGAACACGGGCCTGGGATCTTGAAAGTTGAAGGGAGGTTGGTCATGACCAGCAGATGATCCATATTGAGGTCAGTAGGTCAAAGGTCAAGATCACATTGACCCAGAACATTATAACTTTTTTTGGCCAAATAACTGGAGAATGCCTTGGTTTTAGATCACATTTGATACAGGGTTTATTTATGACTGGTAAATGACCCATAATTTTTTATTTGAGGTCAGTACATTAAACATCCAGTGCACAGTGACCAAATAATTTCTATTCCTTGTGCAATTACTGAATGCATCAAAGGGGGGTATTTCGTGTTCTACAAACTCCTGTTTTCATTCATGAAATATTTATGTCTCCCACCACATAGTGGTGTGGGATATATATTGATTTACTGCTGTTTGTCTGTCACAAATCTTGTCCGCGCTCTAAGTTGAACAGTTTTCATCCGATCTTCACCAAACTTTAACAAAATTTGTTTACCAATAAGTCCTTGGACAAGTTCGATAACGAGCCAAATCGCACAGGCACTTCAGAATTATGGCCCTTGAAATACCGAAAATTGGCCTTTCTTCTCTTGAATATTTCTCATCCGATCTTCACCAAACTTGAATAAAATGTGTTTGCCAATAAGTCCTCGGCCAAGACCGATAACTAGCCAAATCAGCCTAGGCTTTTCAGAATTGTGGCCCTTGAAGTACCGAAAATCGCTCTGTACACTTTTTGTTCGCACTCAAAGTCGAAAATTTCTCATCCAATCTTCACTTAACTTGAACAAAATGTGTTTGCCAATAAGTCCTCGTCCAAGTTCGATAACTAGCCAAATCGGCCTAGGCACTTCAGAATTATGGATCTTGAATTACCGAAAATCACTCTGTACACAGATGCCAGTGATATATGTATTAGTGCATTGTTGACTCAGATACGTAACTATTTAGATGATTAGGCAGTTGTTGGAGACATGCGCTTTTCTCAAAAGCAGCTCTAGTTTTTATGTAAAAAGGCGGTTAACAATTAAGACCTTGTTTTCCTTATTTCGGTCACATATAAATTTGATGTAGCAGAGTGGCCAACCGATGTGACTTTTGGATTTTCGTAGACAAGGCGAAAACGTCTCGATTCAGGTAACACTTTCGTTGTCGGATTTCCATGACATAAAGATTGTCAAAAACAGCAAACTGAGTGTTTTCCTTCGCACAGAACGTCTGCAATCAGTTGCCAGTATTTTTCTCAAACACGTCACCCAGTTGCGAAAGCGGTAAGTTATTTGCACAGTTTGTCCATGAAAAGCAGTTTGGCGATTGCGAAAAGGCGTGATAACTGATGGCAGACCCTTTATGTGGAATAAAGCACTCATTTTACTGCCTTCGACGCACTTTATTTTATGAAAATACATCATGTTATAAGGAAAATATAGACACAAAATGTTACCTGAATCGAAACGTTTTCTCCTTATGTGCGGTAACCAAAGGTCACGTGGGTTGGCCACCCTGTTATAGTACGGAGATTAATGATAAGAAAGATCGCTTTTCTACTCACTAACAGTGTTAAGAAAACCATTTATTTTTTATTACAAGAGGTTAAGGGATTAATTCAAGAAAATAATTTCGAAGTACAGCGATCTAAGAGGTCGGATTTTATACACATTTTGACGTTGTTTGCAGAGCAACAAGGATTAAGTCTGGCTTTCAGTGCAATAGTCAAACGCAACGCCTTTGTTTAGGACTCAATGATTCACAGCCAAAAGTCAGTTTTTAATACCCATGAATATTAGATGCTTTTATCTTACAATACTTGAACTAGTTTAGATCATTGATGAAAAAGATTTGCGACAAACCTTATGTTACTAAATTTTATCACTTTATAATTTATTTATGTAATTCATGTCATGTGAAGAACACAGTTTTGTGAGTTATAGAATTTGTGTCACGTTCCGATTGAATATGGTCACATATTCTTGAATGAGTCTTCACATAACCTGTACATTTATTAGGAGCTATTTTTAATTATGTTAGATTCACGTTTTAAAGTATAATATGATTGTGTAAATTTTAATTCAGTCTGGCACATTTTCAGGTGTAGCTCTATCCGAAGAAGAAACAGAAACAAACACGAAGCAGCGTGAACTGGAGAAATGTAAGAAGAACTTCCAAACTTCCAAATCAGAAAATCCTGCGAAATTATCTTTAAACAACCTGCTGCTTTCTTAGATGTAATAATTGAATTGCTTTGTGTCTAAGTTAAGTGTTATCAAACGTTTTGTCAGTTCATTAATTTTGTTAAGTGACGAATGAGATACGATAAGGAATGTCGCGTTTCACCCCAGTTTTCAATAAAAAAAGAACCCAAACAAACGGAAACTCAGCAGGTCGACACGAATAAAAAATGAAAATGTTGCATTACTGTATTTGAACAGACCTGTTCATGGAGGACAGTAGAAGCTTCTTTCTTCTAAGGCATGTTCTTAAATGCATCGACTTTCTACATGCTATTGAATTGTACGGATAATGGTAATATTTATTCAAAGTTTCACGGAATGTAAAGCAAGGGTCATCAATATCTTCTAAATAGTTTGTTAGCCCACCATCATCAGATGGTGGGCTATTTAAATCACTCTGCGTCCGTGGTCCGTCCGCCCGTCATTCCGTCCGTCCGTCCGTTAACAATTTCTCGTTATCGCATCTTCTCAGAAACTACTGGGGGGATTTTGACCAAACTTTGTCAGAATGATATATTGGTACCCTAGTTGTGTCCCCCTGAAAATCAGACTGGTTCAACAATTTTTGAGTGAGTTATGGCCCTTTGTTTATTTCTATATTTTACATAGATTTATATAGGGAATAACTTTGAAAACCTTCTTATCCAAAACCACAGAGCCTAGGGCTTTGATATTTGGTTTGAAGCATCATCTAGTGGTCCTCTACCAAGATGATTCAAATTATTTCTCTGGGGTCAAATATGGCCCCGCCCTGGGGGTCACATAGTTTATAATGACCTATATAGGGAAAAACTTTGAATAACCCCTTGTCCAAAACCACAGGGCCTAGGGCTTTGATATTTTGTATGTGACATCATCTAGTGGTTCATATTATACCCCTAGGGTCAAATATGGCCCCGCCCTGGGGATCATATGGTTTACATAGACTTACATAAGGAAACACTTTGAAAATCTTCTTGTCCAAACCACAAAGCCTAAGGCGTTGATATTTGTAATGTAGCATCATCGAGTGGTTCTCTGCCAAGTTTGTTCAAATTATCGCCCTAGGGTCAAAAATGGCCCCGCCCCGGGGGTCACATGGTTCATATAGACTTATATAGGGAAAAGCTTTTAAAATGTTCTTGTCAATAACTACAACATTCAAATTTGGACCACATGTATATTTTTGAGTGGCAAGATGAACCTTGACATGAGTTGACCTTGATTTTGACCTAGTGACCTACTTTCACATTTCTGTAGCTACAGCCTTCAAATTTGGACCACATGTTATTTTTGAGTGGCAAGATGAACCTTGAACATGAGTTGACCTTGATTTTGACCTAGTGACCTACTTTCACATTTCTGTAGCTACAGCCTTCAAATTTGGACCACATGCATAGTTTTGTGCACTGGAAAAACTTTGACCTTGATTTTGACCTAGTGACCTACTTTCACATTTTTGAAGGTACAGGCGTCAAATTTGGGACAATATGCATAGTTCCATGTTTCAAAATGAAATTTGACATTGATTTTGACCTATTGACCTACTTTCACATTTCTCAAGCTACAGCCTTCAAATTTGGACCACATGCATAGTTTTGTGTACCGAAAAAAACTTTGACCTTCACATTGACCTAGTGACCTACTTTCACATTTTTAAGGTACAGGCTTCAAATTTGGACCACATGCATAGTTTTGTATCCGAAATAAAATTTGACCATGATTTTGACCTAGTGACCTACTTTTAACATTTCTCAAGCTACAGCCTTCAAATTTGGACCACTTGTATAGTTTTGTGTACCGAAATGAACTTTGACCTTTAATTGACCTAGTGACCACTTTCACATTTTTAGGTACAGGCTTCAAATTTGGACACATGCATAGTTTTGTATTCCGAATAAAATTTGACCTTGATTTTGACCTAGTGACCTACTTTTACATTTTTCAAGCTGTAGCCTTCAAATTTTGGACACATGCATAGTTTGTGGTACCGAAATGAACTTTGACCTTTACATTGACCTAGTGACCTACTTTCACATTTTTGAAGGTACAGGCTTCAGATTTGGACCATATGCATAGTTTTGTATTCCGAAATAGAATTTGACCTTGATTTTGACCTAGTGACCTACTTTTACATTTCTCAAGCTACAGCCTTCAAATTTGGACCACTTGCATAGTTTTATGTACCGAAATGAACTTTGACCTTAAGATTGACCTAGTGACCTACCTTCACATTTCTGTAGCTACAGGCTTCAAATTTAGACCACATGCATAGGATTGTGTACCGAAACAAACTTTGACCTTGACATTGACCTAGTGACCTACTTTCACATTTCTCAAGCTACAGCTTTTGAATTTGGACCACATGCACAGTGTTGTGTACGGAAATGAAATTTGACCTTGAGGTAGTCAATAAGTCTTGAAATTTGGAACACTCAAAAATGGCACATTGCTGGGCGCCAAGATCACTCTGTGATCTCTTGTTTAGTTTTATTATACTTTGCAGTCTAGGTAACGTTTGAAACTTGCTCTTAACCTTTACATCAGTTTCAAGTTTTCGTTAATATTTGAAACAAATTTAATGTTTTAAGAAATGTGTTCTCTTTTTCTGTTGTAGATTTAAGAGATGACCTCGTCAGTTTCTACAGAAAATATCATAGTACCATTCCTGTGTCTCCTTTAGTAGAAGAACATGATGTTCCACTTCTCGACTTCTACGTACAACCTCCACTGTCTTCAGTTGACATACAGAAGAAGTTTGGACGAATTCAGGAATCTCGTACCAGGAAGCAAGTACATAATTTGAACGATATATTTCTGAAACCTGATGGAAAAATATACAAGGACATCTACATCACAGCCAAAGCAGGAGTTGGAAAAACATCGTTTGTGAATAGAATTTGCATGGTGTGGTGCCAAGCACACTGCCCTCAGAAAGAGTTGGAAAACAAGTTCAAACCAGAAGAGGTTACCGTAATGAAATCATTTACGTGTCTGTTTATGATTACATTAAGGGACATTGACACATCATTGTGTAATGTTGATGATATGATTTTCAATCAAATTATTAGAAACCTGTCAAGATTTCGAAGATATAACGAAATATTTATAGAAGATATACTGCAAGAAAAGGATTGTTTATTATAACTAGATGGACTTGATGAATGGGCCCACCCTGAAAGCTGCACGTATGGCCGTAGAAGTGAACCATGGCTTACCACATAGACCTGCGCGGGAAAATTGTACAATCATGACAACAACACGGCCATGGAAACTAGATGTTCTTATGTTGAGTACAAATCAGATCGACAGACATGTAGAGATTACTGAGTTGGATCAGTCTTCTTCCAAACAGCTGATATCAAATGCAGTGGCTTTACTAAATAAGCGAAGCTTATCCAGAGACCTTAAAACCGTTGAAGGGTTTCAAGCGACTGTGTCATCAACAATGCTTGACTCTGTGCGATATATACCATATATTCTTCTGCAAATGGTATGTCTTTGGTTCGACGGTGAATCTATCGGAAAATCGAAGTGTGAAATATATAGCAATATACTTGAATTAA
Organism: Mercenaria mercenaria; assembly: GCF_021730395.1. Taxonomy (NCBI): domain Eukaryota; kingdom Metazoa; phylum Mollusca; class Bivalvia; order Venerida; family Veneridae; genus Mercenaria; species Mercenaria mercenaria. The sequence goes on along the minus strand of NC_069374.1, from coordinate 49,510,705 downwards.
CTCTTTCAAGAGGGCTCATGAAATTAGGCAAACAACAGTGGAACTCCAGGAGTAGAACCGCCCTGGATTATGAAAAGTATCCTGCATGTGTCCTTTCCAATGAGCTTTGCCGAGAACATTACGATTTGATACTCAACTTAGGCCAAATTGCTTTTGAAACATTATTTTGTTTGCAAAAGGAATCGACCATTGTTTTTGATGTTAGCAAGGTACTTGAAAGAATTCCGGAGTATTCTCTTCGGTTCTGCCTGCAACTCGGCCTTTTGACTCCGAACAAAGATTGTCATCAGGTAGCGAGTAGGCGCAGGACCTTTTCATTCCAACACAAATCTGTCCAGGAATACATGGCTGCATTGTACATAGAATCAGACCCTGACTGCCACGCTGTAAACGACAGGCTTTTAAGCGTTTGTTCTTCATTATCAGCTATATTAGAAATGTCGAATACCTTTGTTTTTCTAGGTGGATTAAGTTCATCAGCATGTGGGAAAGCTTTAGGGCTGCTAAAAGAGAAAGTGTCGAATGACGATTCAATCCTCTTTTATCGAGAAAATTTGCTGATTAAAGAATACGGTTTAACTGAGTTTTGGAGGCTGAAAGAGGCAATTAGAGCTTTTCAGTACATGCAATCAGACATTGCACAAGAAATTAAAAGCTCTGGACAAATGGACTTTCCTTTGTGTGTCGAGGATATCATTGTTGACAGTACTACTGATAGGGCGTCTTACCCCTCCACTTGAATTCTCATAGATAAGAATAAGGACAATATAGGTCATTGTATGTACGAGATGTTCAATGTACAGATGATTTTACGGATATTCTTGAAGCAACAGGACTGCTTAAATTACATACTCTTCAAAGTTAGTAATCATCGCTGTCCCTAGGCCAGAAGATATCCTCAGGCTTATGTCAAACTCAGTTGGGACTTTAGAATGCATACGTCTGTCTTCGTGGAATTTCGAGATAATTTGTATTACCCAAAGGTTTACGACACTGTCTCCAAATATTGTACGTACAATATCTAACATAGACCATTTACGGGCACTTATGTTAAGCAATGTTTCCCTGACACACGCTGACGTCAAGGCTTATTCAAAACGCTGAGCGAAAGAACACATATGGCAGAGATCGGATTGTATAACGTTCAGTGTAGTAACCATAATGCTGAGTGTGGCGGCGAACTACTAGACCTGTCTCAACACCATAATCTCAAGACTCTTAACCTTGACAGGATACCAGTTGCAGATATCCGTGTCAATGCATTATCACTGAACGAATGCTTGATAGGCGAGGATACGTCTTCCGTTTTTCCATCGTGGTTCCGCGATCTTAAGAATGCAGCAAACCTTCACTCGTTATGGTTTCGCCGAATGACCCCACCTTTGTTGGATATGCTCATGGTGACACTACCACAATTAGTACAGTTGAAAAAGTTTGGTATTGAAATTACAGATCTTGGAGATAGGTCTTTGAGTCTCATGTCTGGTATAAATATTGACTCAGTGTACCTGTATAAGGTAGCCATGTCATCAATGACCCTCAAACGATTGGCCGAGAGTGCAGCGGCACTGTCGCATCCTGTAAAGATAACACTCGAATGGTGTAAGGTGACACCTGTTATGGAGTACTATCAAATTAAAGACTACATCAGGGAATCTCAGAATTATATTGTGAAATTAGATGGAGTGAATTTTCGACACCTTGATCAGTTTGAATTCGAGACTGTTGGAAATAAACCATGAGAAAAAGTTTTGCCCGGGGATGCAGAAACTGTCAAAAACGTAGAAGAATTGTGCATTATACGTACAAAGGAAATCAAACAGAATACATAATGGACATTTGTTTGTTTCTTTGTAGGATCAAATTATCTTTCAATGAGTGAACATCAGACGGTATACATGTAGTTTCGCTTATTGCGCAACCACGAATGAAAATTAACAATCTGGAGTTCAGGAATGAAAGATATTTCAATCTATATGTTATCTTTATTTCATTTTATGATAGTTTTTAACTCGTCTCTACGAGGTATGGTCGTCACTTGATCGTCGGTGTTGGTTAAAGTTTTTGTTTAGGTCCACCTTTTCTCAATCACTGTAAAAGCTTCAGCTTTGAAACTTTGCTCACTTGTTTACCATCAATAAGGGACTATGTAGGCCAAGACCCATAACTCTGATATGCATTTTCTTAGAACTGTAGCATTTTTTGTATTTAAGAAATTGAGTTTCTTGGTTAAAATTTTTGTTTATGTCCATCTTTTCTCAAAAACTTAAAGAGCTATAGCCTTGAAACTTTGCGCGCTTATTCATCATCATTAGGGGACTGTGCAGGTCAAGACCCATAACCCATAACTCTGATATACTTTTTGTCAAAATTATGGCTTTTTTGTACTTAATAAATTTGAGTTTATTGGTTAAATGTTTTGTTTAGGTCACCTTTTCTCAAAAACTGTAAGAGCTACATTTGAAACTTTGCATACTTATTTGTCATCATTAGTTGACAATGTAGGTCAAGATCCATAACTCTCACCTGCATTTTGTCAGAATTATGTCCCTTTTTGTACTTAGAAAATCTGAACTATATCTCTTTTCTTACATACTGTCCAGCACTTGCAGACGAGCGATGGCACCCGTAGGCGGTGCTCTTGTTTCAATATTTTATGGATTTAAACAAGATATATACATTTTAAACATTTTACTCTTTCAACGCCATGTGCATTACGATATTACGTCAACGTGCCAAGCCGTCACACCACTTTAAAATTTGAAAAAATGTTAAATAGTTTTTATAGGAGTTCTGCATTACCTTGAAAGTGTGATAGTTTTTAGGCTGGCGATCTTCGCCAGACTATTATAACCATATATTGAGTTTCCTCAAAGGTGCTGAGACTGACAACACAAAGTATAATTTCATGCGCAATTCAAATAGTCCGCCACGTTTATCAGTTTTCCAAAGAGTTGTATAAAGATTGTTAAACTTACCTGTTTCAATAGATCTATTTGCTCAAACATGTTATAATAATGTTTTATTTTTCTGACGGTAAATACTTGAAAGATAACATTAGAAAATATTACATAATGATGGTAAATTAATTCGCCTCTATGAATGAAATGTCTGTATGAATGGAACTTTTTCGTAACTCAACACTGTTGACCGCTTCTTTATAGGTTATGACCACGGTCTATAAATAGCTAATTAAACAACTCTGGTTCCGAGAAACAATTGTCGATATGAGTTATACTGCGCATTATTCGACGACCAGGCATAACATTGAAAATAATTAAAGAAATATGAAATATCAATTAAAATGAACTTATAGTGATATGCGTTATGTCAGGTCTTATATTTAGGGCATAAGGTTTTAGAATCTGTTCTTTCAGATCATTTGCTATAGGTATTATTCGACTAGGGATACCCGACAGTGACGTCATATTGTGTTTAGTTTCCAATGTTTACCTTATATTGTACTGGATTTATGATTATGTTTGCCAAGTTTAAAGTTTGCTTTTATGGAAACGTAGCTCAGCTGATAACGGTGCTGTCTTTATAACCGAAAAAATACGAGTTCGAATCCAGTCGGCGGAAATTTTTTCCCCGCACGATATTTTCTTACTCAGCTGTGCTGTTATTATTCCTTCTCTTGAGAAGGAATATTCCAGTTTAATAATTCACACTTGACTGAGCTACTGGTACCTAAAGCTGTTGTCATTACAAGCCGGCCAATAAAACTCCGTGACCTTAGAAATAACCTCTGACGTTAAACTATTCTTTCTCAATTGGGGGAATCCATGGGTTACACAATACTAAACCCGATGATGATTAATTGATTCTTTTATTTCCTCCTGAACATAACATATGTACATTCACCAGATAGACATATATCAGCAAATTTAAATGTAAACAACCAAATATTATCGTTACCTTCAAATGCATGGTTAGTATATGAAAACAAACCCCATTGCGACCCACTATAATTATGTGTAACAAATTCACACACGAATACTAGGTCATTTACTCTATTGAAAGAGGTAACAGATTTAATATGTTGTTGGATTTAACAATTTATGTTAAATAACTAGCGTAAATACTTACCTAATATTTTTTGCAGTATAAAACAGACATTGCAACCAAAATTTTACAAGATGGTCATTTTATATATTTATATAGATGTGCCCTAGAAGGAACTTTTGGTATGCTTTAACTTGTTTTGACTTTCTAGTGCTTCACAAATTATGCGTACAGATAAAATTGTGTAGAAAACGTGCGTCATTTCACTCCAAATAAAAAGTGGCTATGAGCAAAATTTTTAACTGTAACGAGCCTTTAGAGAACAACAAGAAAGCAATATCTATTCTAAAACACAATGGACTGACATTAAGACAGGTATATATGACGTATGTTGGTATCCTTCACAATAAAATAAATGGTTGATAATTTAAAAAAAAAATACTAACAAGAAAAACATATAAAAACAGCATTTGTTTTCCAAATCAAGGACAGCAAATGTAACTGGTCTTTAAAACAATATATTTTTTGCTACAAAAATATATAAAATATACATCGCCTACCACTGGTTTCGAACTTTACATCGCCTGCGTGACAAGTAGCCAACACATCCACTGGGCCATACTTTATTTAAAATTTATCACATGATAAGGACATATTTCTATCAATTATAAGTATACATCTGTTTGAGGATATACCGTGGTTATTTATTGTTTGTTGACAAAACAACATCACTGTCAAAAATTGTCGGTGGATTAGTACTACCGGACGTAATCGCTGCGTGGAATCGCCAAAGTAACGTGAAAAAAATGACCACATTCTCTGTGTTGTATACCTAAACAGCGTACATGCTATATTTTGCTACAGAAATAATGTTTACATTTACAATTATTATAGAAACTATAATATTATTTGATTTAACAGCAGTTTGTTTGTTTGTTTGTTTTTTAGGCTATTTTATACTAAATTCGTTTTAAACATTCTGACGAATACTGAAAGATATAATGTAAAAAGTGCTTTGTCACCAATTTGCTTAAAGGTGGGGGCGTAGATGTAAGCGAGTTTTGTTTTAACACACGTTTTCAACTGTATTTCAGGTTATATTAATGCGTATTAATACGATGGTTAGGAAAATTGACGTACCTGTAAAGGAGTACATTATTATGGGTACGTCAATTTTCCTTACCATCGTATTTGGGAATGAACATGACTAGACCATACACATTAACAGTCCGGCTTGTAGCGGGGTTCGAGCCCAAAATTTCCGTCATACCGACAAGAAAATCGCCCCATCTGATCAGTGTATGTTCTGTTTGTTACCTGTATATTTTATCTGATATTATGTCCCTCCGTGTATATTATCGCTTCTTTAGAAATACAATTATATAAACGGTTATGGCACGCCGATTGTCCAGTGATAACGTGAACCCAGGTTCACGGTCGAAAAACTAGGAATAACAATCAATAAACTAGGTTTTTCGAACGTAAAACCAAGTTTTTCTAATACTTACCCATATTTTCGAGCGAACACACGCCCGTGAACTCAGGTTTAAACTATGTTTTTCAATTGAACTTTGAATTTCGGTCGTTATTATAAGTTCACGAGCGTGAACCTGTGTTTACGGGAGTTATCCAGGGTTCACGAGTGTAAACCATAGTTTACGAACGTGAACATATGTTAACGATCGAGAACTTAGGTATACCGTAAACATAGGCTCACGCTCGTGAACATAGGATAATGACCAAAAATCATAGTTTTGTTCGGGAAACCAAGTTTATCAAACGTAAACCTAGGTTAACGTTCGTAAACTATAGTTCACGCTCGTAAACCCAAGCTCATGGTCGTAAACATAGGTTCACGTCCGTAAACAATGGTTTTCGGCAATCAAATTATCCAATAATTACACTCTTGGTCGAAAAACTAGGATTATCGAAAACTAACATAAATTTTCGAGCGAACACACAGGATAACGGGCGTAAACTATAGTTTACTCTCTTGAACCCATGTTTACGTCCGATTAACTAGGTTCCTCGATTGAACCTTAACTTGGGTATACAACGTGAACTATGGTTTACGAAATAATCTTGAATGTTTTCGCTCGAAAGAATAGGTTTACATGTTTTTACGTTCGAAAACCTAGTTTATTCATAGTTAATCCTAGTGTTTCGACTGTGAAACTGGGTTCATGTTATTATTGGACATTTTACATACATGTCACGTCCGTTAACTATGGTTCACGATCATAAACCTTGACTCACGTTCGTAAACAGGGGTTCATGTTCATAAACTCGTAAATATAGGTTCACGGCCGTAAACCATAGTTGATGTTTTTACTTCTAATATATCGACCGTACACCATGGTTTACATTTGATAAACTAGGTTTCCCGAATAAAGAATGAATTTCGCTCATTATCCTATGAGGTTTGATTGGATTATGTTCTCGGAACCTGACTTTTTTTTATAAGATTTTGATTTTGCGGTTTCAGATTCCCAAGTGAGAATTATGTACCATTTGTATCACTTATGAAGCAAACACAATATATTTTTTCACCATCTCTAGTCTGTAATATCCTTACACTACCTTCACAAGTTTATCAAGATGGTTCATCACGTCAATACCCTATGCTTGCCTTAGTTTGATATGGAAAACCTATAATATCTAAGACTTTGCAAACATCTTTTCCGCACAGTTTTCGTTCAGAGTTTTGTGGTAGACAGCCTTTCTGTACTTTCAGTACTTTGATTAATATTTAAGATAACCTAAAATGTTGATTTTACGGACAAAATAAGTTTTCTCCTGTGTAAAGTTATGGCCTGTGACAAAATTTGATTTTTTGTCTACACAATAGCAATTTTGTATTGAAATGCTGCATTTGTGATTACATAGATATTATAGTGATTTCGTTTTTATTTGAAACATGGAACAGTTGTGTCAAAATTAGCTGAATGTATTTATATAATATATACTTTCTTATATTTCAAGAAAAATCAGAAACAAAATCTTGATACTGGAAAGATGGATTAATAGTAAATTGAGCTCGCTCATTTCTGATTAATGTCAATACTTGATTGTGAAATTTATCTGTAGTTAGCTCACCGCCGGTCGCCTGTCCAACCAGGCTAATTTGATGAAACTTGCAAGGAATGTTTCGTGGATGGTTTCCTTTAAGAAGTGTTCAAAGAATTGAATTCCACACAGAACTCTAAATGCGGAAAAAACTTTAAAAAAAACTTCTTGTTCATAATCACAGTTCCTAGGGCTTTGATATTTGGTATGTAGCATCATCTAGTGGTCCTCTAACAAGATTGTTCAAATTATCCCCAAAGGGTCAAATATGGTCCGCCCCAGGGGTCACATGATTTATAAAGACTTATATAGGGAAAACTTCGAAGATATTCTGGTCCAAAACCACATGACCTAGGGCTTTGATATTTGGTATGTAGCATTATCGAGTGGTCCTCTACATTGATTGTTCAAATTATCCCCCTAGAGTCAAATATGGCCCCGCCCTGTGGGTCACATGGTTTATATAGACATATATATATGGAAAAAATGTGAAATTCTTCTTGTCCAAAACCACAGGGCCTAGGGCTTTGATATTTATTATGGAGCATTATCGAGTGGTCCTCTACCATGATTGTTCAAATAACCCCCCTATGATAATATATGGCCCCGCGATTGGGGTCACATGGTTTATATAGACTTATGTAGGGAAAACTTTGAAAATCTTCCAGTACAAAACCATATGGCGTAGGGCTTTGATATTTGATAAGCAGCCTTTACCAAAATTGTTCAAATTATCCCACTGGGGTTAAAACTGGTCCCGCCCCAGCGGGGGTATGGTTTAAATAGACTTGTATAGGGAAAAACCTTTAAAAAAATTCTTGTCTTAAACCATAAGGCACAGAGCTTAGATATTTAGTATGTGGCATGCTCTAGTGGTTCTCCTCTACCAAGATTGTTCAAATCAAGACCCTGGGGTCAATATATGCCACGCCCGGGGGATCTCTTTTTATACGCCCGTTTGAAAAACGGGACGTATTATGGGAACGCCCCTGGCAGGCGGGCGGGCGGCGTCCATAGACATTTTCCGGAGCTTATCTTCTTCATGCATGGAGGGATTTTGATGAAACTTGGTACAATTGTTCACCATCATGAGACGGAGTGTCTTGCGCAAGAACCAGGTCCCTATATCTAAGGTCAAGGTCACACTTAGAGGCCAAAGGTCAGATACAAGAATTACTTTGTCTGGAGCTTTTCTTCTCCATGCATGGAGGGATTTTGATGTAACTTGGCACAATGAGACTGAGTGTCATGTGCAGGTCCCTTCTTTAGAATTACTTCCATTTGTTGTTACTTTAAATAGCCTATAATGTGACTTTTTCATCACTAGTCGTAGGGAAATATCGAGACTACTTTTCTGTAGTACAACATGCATGTTACATTTTGAGGTGTATTTTGTCCTATCTCTACCTGGTAAGGATTTTTGTGTGGACTTACAACCTTTTTTTGTATTTTTAGCTCATCTGAGCCAAAGGCTCATGGTGAGCTTTTGTGACCGCTCAATGTCCGTCGTGTGTCGTTCGTTGAACATTTTAAAAAAAAATCTTCTTCTTGAAAACCACTGGATAGAATTACATCAAACTTCACAGGAATGATCATTGAGTGGCCCCCTTTTAAAATTATTCAAAGAATTGAATTCCATGCAGAACTCTGGTTGCCATGGCAACCGAAAGGAAAAACTGTAAAAATCTTCTTGTCCAAAACCGCAAGGCATAGAGTCTTGATATTTGGCATGTGACATCATCTAATGGTCCTCTATGAAGATTGTTCAAATTGTGCCCCTAGGGTGAAAAGAGGCCCCGCCCCGGGGGGTCCCAAGTTTTACATAGACTTATATAGGAAAAAAACTTTAAAAATCTTCTTGTCTAAAACCACAAGACCTACTTTGATATTTGGTATGTAGCATTGCCTTGAGGTCTTCTACCAGAATTGTTCAAATTATAACGCTGGGGTGAAAAGAGGCCCTTTCCCGGGGGGTTTTAAGTTTTACATAGACATATAGGGGAAAAAAATTTTCTTGCCTGAAACTGCAAGGCCAAGGCTTTTGATATTTGGTATGTAGCATTGCCTTGTGGTCCTATACTAAAATCGTTCAAATTATGCCCCTGGGGTGAAAAGAGGCTCTGCCCTGGGGGTCCCAAATTTAACATAGACTTATATAGGAAATTGTCTGAAAGTTCAAGGCCTAGGCCTTCGATATTTGGTGTGTAGCATTGCCTAGTGGATGTATAACAAGATTGTTCAAGTTATATGGGGTGAAAAGAGGCCCTGTCCTGGGTGTCACTTGCTGTATTAGTTATATAGGAATAAAAACTTAAAAAAATTATCAGATCATATTTCGTAGACTGTTTAATTATAATTACCTGATGACCCCAAGTGATGAGGGGTCACCTGACTGTGACCTTGACCTACGGACCTACTTTTTTGTTTTTTTAAGATGCAGCCTTGAAATTTTGATGACTTGTACAGTTTTGCACACCTATCTTAAAACTGACTTTCAGTGACCATAAATATGACCTACTGACCTACTTTGTAATATTATAGCATCAGTTTGCCATTTTAAACATGTGGCTCATATTACTCAGGTGAGCGATTCAGGGTCATTATGACCCTCTTGTTTTCTTTTTATAATTGACCGTAGAGAAAAACTAAGACCACTCTTCTGTAGTACAACACAGATGTTACTTTCAAATTTTAGGTGTATTTTAAGGTACCTCTACCTGGTAAGGAGCTTTTTGTGGACTTAGAAAAACAAAAGAATTACAATAATTACTAAACAACCACAAATTTAAAATTCCATTTGCAAATACAGGTGCTATTTGCTAATTTGCTGTGACAGGCGTATATTGTGACATTCTGGGACTTTTGTTTACATTGACTTATATAGGAAAAATCGTTTAAAATCTTCTTGTCCAGAACCAAAAGGCCAATACCTTAGATATTTGATATTTAGTATTATCTAGTAGTCAAATGTGTTAAAATCATGACCCTGGGGTCAAAAATGAATGCGTCCTCAGGGTCAACACAGTTTTTCTCATTGGCTTATATAGAGAAAACCTTTAAACATTCTTTTCTGAAACCATAAGGCCCAGTGCGCAGATATTTGATATGTGGCATGCTCTAGTAGTTCTCTTCAAGGTGGTCCCTGGCTTTACATTTTTGAAGCAATGGCAAAGAAATTTTGACCGTAAGTATAATGTTTGATACAGGTTTCAATACTTATCTCGAATAGTCTTAATTGTGACCTACTGACCTACTTTCTTGTTTTTGAAGTTACAGCATAGAAATTTCGACCACATTTATAGCTAATGATTTTTGCAATATTCATCTTAAATAGTCATAAATTTATGGCTGTGACCTACTTTCATGTTTTTCAAGTTGCAGCAAAACAATTTGGACCACATGTATAACTTCTGAAACAGATTTCAATAATCATCTTTAATATTCTTAACCCTGACCTACTGACCTGCTTTGTTGTTTTTTCAAGCTACAACAAAGAGATTTGGACCATCTATATAATTTTATAACAGGCTTCAGTAGTTATCTTGAATAATCCTTACCATGACCTACTCACCTAGGTATTTGTTTTTGAAGCTTTAGCAAAGAAATTTGTTCCAGCCAGCAACTAAATTCATTTGAGCGATATAGGGCCATCATATCTTGTTTTATAAGGTCGAGTTTTACTTTGTTGATAATATGATACATTTGAAGTCGAATACTCGTTTTGTCACAATGTTAATTGTGTAACAGAAAGCATTAAATTTATATGGTGCAGTTGTGTTTTTGTAAGTATTTCCTTACCTAACTGTTCCTTTAAATACCTTTGAGACAATGTATTAAATAAAGTGGTGTCCATGGTTTTGACAAATGGTCTTTCTTTGAAAATTGACGTTTGGTCAAATATCTTTGTTTGAGTCAGGAATCGAACCCGATTTGCTTCGGGAATAAAAAAGCTTCCCTACCACCCTAACCAATATATCCCGAAGGAATTCGTACTTAGCGGTCGTACCATCCTAACCAGTGTATCCCGAAGGAATTCGTACTTAGCGGTCGTACCATCCTAACCAATGTATCCTGAAGGAATTCGTACTTAGCGGTCGTTCATATTAAGCTCTATTATAATAATAAAAGCAGTTTATCTTCGGTACTCCTTGATGAATGCTTTTTAATTTTAAATAGAAAAAGTAATGAATACAACTAATTTTCATGTGTTTCTTTAACATATAATAAATTTCAAAACATTGAAGAAGAATTATCGCAACTCGTGATATCTTAAATATTTCTTTATTCTTTCTTGCCGTACGATCCATTCTCATTAACAGCCACCATGCAATTTAGTCAGTGATTTGGTTGTCGAAATATATCCTTTTGATGTACATGATGTACATTATTATGTACAGTAACTGTACAAACATTGACAAGGGATTGCAAAAAGTCTAAGATAAGGATATTTCTTCCAGGCAATGCAAAGTTGTCTACTGAGCAAGGGTGTTAAAACTAACAGAAGTTATATCTTAATTGACAAATATTTACAGATGCAAATCTCTGTCAAGTCTGTTGCTCGTGTATGGAATGATATTTAGGTAAATATTACACAATGCCTGCTGACTGTTACAATTTACTCACTGACACTCCCATTGTGCTTACTGGTATAGTAATCATGCATGCTGGCACCTTTAACACGCTTGTTGACAATGATACCACGCTTGTTGACAATGATACCATGCGTGTTTGAAGTTACAACTTCTTTGCTGCTTAGACCCTGATGTCTATATCATAATTTCATTTGGCAAAATGACAGTGCCGTGTACCGTATTGGAATATTTCAACATGCCGGGACTGTATATAAGCAATATTGCACAGTTACAATGCTCACAGAAGAAAATACACGATGTGACCACATAATATGAAAGATGCAATCAGCCACAAAGCAAGTTGAAAGTAAGCATAATGCAAAGTGCAACATTGCACGTCACATTTTGATACCAGGGGGCGCAAGTTTGTAGTTTTCACGAAAGGTAACGGGAATATCCGGCCTATAACGGATTTTAATTAGCTCTTGGCTAAGTGTCAAAACAGTCATCACTGACTCAAGTTCATATTCTACATTGTTCAAAATGACAGTTTGACACATTATTAGCAATCTGCAAAATTCTGTCCTTAACAGCCAGTTTAATTTGTGAAATCTCAGGAATTTCAAACTGTAAGTCTTCCATTTATATAACACGTCACTTGTAAATAAACGCAACATTAAAAATAAACAAGCAATTTCGATGAATTGGTATCCCCCGCCGAAAGGGCTTGAGGTGAGGAATGGCAAAAAAATATTTCTGGCAAAAAGTTAAGGATGTTACTAAGAAGCAAATAATTTCGTCAAAATCATTTTAACAGAAAATGAATATTTTTTCTTTTTGGGGTTTGGTGTGGGGGGGGGGGGGCGGAGGGGAGCAGCGGGGGTGACCGGGTGAGGGTGCAAAATTTCACCTGTTGATGATTATAAATATTGATGGAAAATTAAAAATGCAAAAAAACAAACAAAAAAAAACTGGGTTGGGGATGGGGACGTATGATCGGGGTGGTGGGCAAGACCGAGTGGAGAGTGAGGTGGGGGAATGGTACAACTCTGCATGCTAGTAAATATTCATGGAAGGTTTGAAAAATAAATAAATAAAAAGGAATGATTTTTTTTGGGGGGAGTATGTGGGGTGGGGGGGGGGGGGAGAGGGGGAGGGTGTGTGACAAAGGCAAGGTAGTGACCAGGTGTGGGTACGAAACTTCACATGTTTATACTAAATGTTCATAGAAAATAATGAAAGAAGTTTAATGAAATTCTACCAATGGGTTGGTTTGTTATGTACAAATCTGTAGATTTTTAAACAATTAAAGGGCAATAACTCTAAGGAAAATTGACCAATTGAAAAAAAAAATATGAACGGCATCATCGAAGTAAGTTGGTTCATATTAAATTCAAATTTCATGAGGTTCTACCAGCTTGTTACTGAGAAATGGCTGCAGGTGCAGATTTTTCATTAAATCAAGGGCAATAACTCTAAGGAAAATTTACCAATCCGATAAAAAATTTGACGGGCACCATCGCAGTATGCTGGTGTATGTTTATGTCAAGTTTTATGAAATTCTACCCGATAGTTACTGAGAAATGGCTGCGGACGGACATTTTTGGGCATTTTTCATTAATCAAGGGCAATAACTCTAAGGGAAATTGACAAATCTAAAAAAACTTGACGGGCATCATCGCAGTATGTTGGTTCATGTTTATTTCAAGTTTCATGAAATTCTACCTGCTAGTTACTGAGAAATGGCTGCGAACGGACGGACGGACTGACGGACGGACAACGCCATTTCAGAACCCCATCCCAATTTCATCGGCGGGGGATAATAAAGTTAAGACAAATGGCGATTTGCAAAAAGGGGAAGCAACTATTGTTAGATCTCTATACATATGCGGATATCCTCGATAATCTTTCCGGCAAATAATTATTCAAAGTACGGAAGAACACGACCACTTGAACATAGCGCCCCCTGTTATCAAAATGTGACATATACTTTTGAAATGACATTATGCTTACTCCTATTTTCCCTAGTGCCTGATTACATTTTCCTAACTGGTTGATCAATTCGTGAATTTTGTTCTTGGATGCATTACAGATTAACCAGTATAACCATAACATGTTGAAATATTCCAATACGGTACACGGCACTGTCATTTTGCCAAATGAAATTATGATATAGACATCAGGGTCTAAGAAGCAAAGAAGCTGTAACTTCCAGCACGCATGGTATCATTGTCAGCAAGCATGATATCATTGTCAACAAGGGTGGCATCATTGTCAACAAGCGTGTTAAAGGTGCCAGCATGCATAATTACTATACCAGTAAGCACAATGGGAGTGTCAGTGAGTAAATTATAACAGTCAGCAGGCATTGTGTAATATTTACCTAAATATCATTCCATACTCGTGGCAAATGTCTCATTTTATCATGTCTAGCAATACATAAAATTAAAATACAGATAATTAAATTGCAATTTTTAACACAGAAGATGACATGTGATAATGTTAAATTCAGCATAAAAAGATTTCCCTCCAAACGTTTATCAATATATACAATGTATATTTTCACATTCATACTTAATAGTATATGGGTACAGGTAATAAAATTGCAATTTTAAACATATAAGATGACATGTGATAATGCGGCGACCATACATATGTATACAAATATTCAAGGAAAACTGCTCAAAGCAGACATATTTTTTTACAAATAAAGTAGGTGAAGTGCCACCTTACTGTAATTTTTATCTAAGTAAAGTAATCAAATATCAAATTATACACAATGGTTGATAAAAAGATAAATTTCAAATATTTCCTTATGCCCTCTACAAAGAAGCCACTGGATCTATGCATTTCAGTTTTCGATGACACAGTATATAAATGTTTGTGCCAAGTCATTTGAATATTTTTCCATACATACAGGGATCTAAAATCTAAAATACGGACATGTGTAAGTGTGGATTCAGTTTTTTTTTTCTGGTCATTTTATGTCACGGAATGCATTCAGGTTATGTACATGTATAATGAGTTCCGCACCAGCTGGTGCTAGGGGGTGGAAAGAAATTATCCCCTTGTGAAGAGACTCAATCAAACCGAGTGAGCTATTAGTTTGTTTGTTTACTTTCTATGCTTCCAAGGGATCTTCTTGAAACGTTTTTCGCCTTGGAGTGAGAGGTCGTACTTTGTTAGCTGCACGTCCTTTTGCTATGTAAGTTTAAAGATTCATCTATGCATAAACGGTTTACGTAATGTCATTTTATCCAGAGTTTTCTTGGCGCACTACAATACTGGTGCGAAGAATATTGTTTGTCGAAATGCAGCAATCACCGTCGACATTCGTACACTTATACTGACATCCAAATTCGTTTCTTTGAAAAACAGATTTTGCACATTTGGCACTCCAACCACCACCTCGACCACAGCCTGGCTCGTGTCCGGTGCCACCGTCTGAACCTCCTTGCCCACTCATCTATAAATACAAAACGTACTTTCTCTTTGCTTTTATCCTAAATATAGAATTAGACAGAATATAGAATATGTACCCTAAATACAAAGACAAAGTCGAACAAAAAGCCAAAAAAAAAAAAAAAAGAGATAAAACCCATAATAGATGCAGTGGTATCCCAATAACTAACTTGTTTTATGTAACTGGAGCGCCTTAGCTTCACATTAAAACATTAATTGCAAACTATTATTCATATATTTTATTATCAGCAAACACATTGCAACACAAAACTGCACAACAATCACGAGCATAAACTAAGTGACAAAAATATTTCTACGGTATGTTGGCATAGAAGAACATGCACCAGTTTTTTATAATAGAAAACTTTTTTTTAATATTATATTGTGTTATTTCGGTTGAAATTAAATCGTGAATTTATCAAGTGTTTTATGTTAACATGAAAGATAATAATTACCGAAAGTTATTTTGTTCTTTTAACGTTGACACCAACTCAAAATTCACATAACCTCGTCTCTGAGATATATTAACCCTTATCATGCAGAGCACGATTGATTCTGCCTTTGCGAAAGGTGCAGGTCATGATCAGCCTGCGCATCCGTGCAGTCTGATTATGATCTGCACGCTTCGCCTGTCAGTCGTATCATGTTGGTATGCACCCCTTTTAACAGTTAATGGCACTGTCCAAATTGAAAGATGGGCAAGTTCATTTTAGAAATTCAGCAGCGTAAGGGTTAATGTTTAAGCAGTATTACTAGTATCAGTAAACAATATTATTGTACTGATAGCCCATAATTGTATCCACAAATAAATGTATGAATCTTCCCGGATAACACACATATAACATATATCATATATTCGATTAATATCCTTACAGCGAGTAATCAATGATAAACATCTTTTTTTATTAACTACGTTTCATTCGTTACTAGATCTATATTACTCAATGTGAAAAGGGCATACTGTTCATTTGAGTAAAGTTTGTACATAATTACATATTTTAATGCATTGAGATATTATAAGCTTAACACTTCATGAACTTCCAAATATGAAAATATAAATATTTCTATAATAGAATAACGCTGTGTACCGATATGCTTTCCCTATTCTGTATACGTACATGCAATTCGTTTTCTTCTGCACGCCATTTGAAAATATGTTATGGTGATAAGCTTTAATACTTTAAACTAATTAAATATTTAGTGCTGTTCTGTTCTGCGTTTCTCTTGATGCTATTGAATATGATATATCCTGATGTCGTGCTACTGATACCATTATTTGAACCGTGCCATGAGAAAACCAGCATAGTGGCTTTGCGACCAGCATGGATCCAGACCAGCCTGCGCATCAGCGCAGTCTGGTCAGGATCCGTGCTGTCCGCTTTCAAAGCCTATTGTAATTAGAGAAACTGTTAGCGAATAGCATGGATCCTGACCAGACTGCGCGGATGCGCAGGCTTGTCTGGATCTATGCTGGTCGCAAAGCCACTATGTTGGTTTTCTCATGGCGCGGCTCATTTTTTATGTAATTACGAAGCACCTATAGATACTACACTACTAGAACGTACATACTACATTACAATATTGTTTACCTTTTAGTTTATATACCGTCAACTTCACTATTGATCAAAATGTACGCATGCTCAGTATCTAACTGTGGAAAACCAATATCTAATTATACATTTCGGTAATAGCAGGGGAAGCCCAATAATCCATCTATAAATAGGTTTCTTGAGTCTTCTATTAGGTCAAAAGTGGTGAGTATTTAGGAATACACTTGCACCAAATAATTTATAATTGACATAAAACAGTATTTTTTAATGTTTAAATCATAAAGTGACAAAGTAAAGTTTATGTGCGGTCTGATTACAGAAACTGTCAGTTGATTTGCGTAAAACAGGTCAATGACTGCCAAATGATTTAGAAAAAAAGTACCAAACATAACCCAAAAATGACCCTGTGCTTATGAAAGAAAAGGCGATTTGTTTACAGGTATGCAAGGGATAAGAGTTAATACTATGTAATTTTCCAACATTATCAGCAGACAGAATGCCAACATATTAATAAATGGTCGTTAAATTTAATGTTTTCAACACAACATTTACACTTCAGTTACAGTATGGAGATCAATGAAAAAAGCATGTTTCAGGACATTTTTAACTCTGGAAGCTCTTGTAGACTGAAGACAGGTTATATATGCCTTCATCAATCCATGTGTTAGGGTAGCGTACGTATAGCCTACACGTTTAAAGCAAATATCTGACAACTTCGTCAGAGAGAGAGAGTCGACTCTTCGGTTCAGTTATTAGAGCATTGGACTTTATAGCACCCGAACTACACGGGTTCGAATCCCGTCACAGGCAGTTGGGATTTTTCGTTGCTCTTTTATTTAATACGCCCAAAAGTCGTAAGACATGTTACTAAATCGTTTGTGCCAAAGAGGGGATGGCTTCGAAATTAATCTGAGGAGGTTTATTGTATAATGTGTGAACATTATTTGAGCCGCGCCATGAGAAAACCAACATAGTGGGTTTGCGACCAGCATGGATCCAGACCAGCCTGCGCATCCGCGCAGTCTGGTTAGGATCCATGCTGTTCGCTAACAGTTTCTCTAATTGCAATAGGATCTGAAAGCGAACAGCATGGATCCTGACCAGACTGCGCGGATGCGCAGGCTGGTCTGGATCCATTCTGGTCGCAAACCCACTATGTTGGTTTTCTCATGGCTCGGCTCATTTTTAGTGTGTTTCCCTATCCAGAGTCAATGTGCGAAGTGCTAAAAGTTTAAACGCTTTGACATAAGAACAGAAAAATATGCTTACATGAACAAATTAAGCCTCTTTAAGTCTAAAACATAAGCAGAATATACAGTAGACGCTGATGATTACTTGGGATACATTGAAAAACAAAATAAAAACACTTGAAAGTAACTCTTAACTATGTACAAAATAAAATCAAATTAAGCCTGCTTCCAAAAAATAAACTGTTACGCCACATTTCGCCATTTGTGAAGTCACGTTATAATTATGTTGAATAAGGACTTATTAATGCACTTGTTAAAAAAACGTTGTTATTCCATTATTTCATTTTAAATGTGAGTCATTACTATTTCTTTCTCAGAAAAAGAAACGAGTTTTACTTTTCAAAATATCTCGAATCGTTTTCATTTATTTTCAAAATATCCTTTTCGCGCCTGTAACGTAATAAAACGTATTAATTAACGTCTGCTGGCCCTTTCAAGCTTCCATAGAATCAACATTTATTACACGACTAGGTCTGCTCTCAAATTCAGAAATATCTCACATCCGAGGCATATACTGACACTTTAAGACAACAAAAAGGACATTTTAAACGATTTGACGAAGTTTCAAAAATCTCCATATACCCTTGCTCAGTTACGGACCCCTGTTGAATTTGTGTTTATTCAGAGTTCAAATATTTTTTAGTAGATGAAAAGCTGATATGCTGGGCTATGCCCAGGTATTTTCAAATCGTTCGAGTGCTGAAAAGTGACTACCCATTAGCAAAAAAAAAGAGGAGAAAAAAGTCCACGCGCATACATTTGGACGGGGTGACCCCTACGCGTGACCCCTGACTATAGACCAATGCAAATGTGACTTTCGTTTTCAGGTTTAGCCCGTCTACTTTCATTCTCTTTACTTCCGAAAAAAAATCGCTGAAGGTCGTCTAACATCATTTTCTGTGTTGTCAAAACCATACGTATGCCTGGCGAGATTGTATTAAATTGTGTCAGTCGTCCTGAGGATATGAACTTAGCATTAGTTGTGTCTCCTAAAGACCTAAAACAAATTATTCCGCGCATGAACTGAAAGAAAGTCATTCTGATTATAAAATCGTAATACTGCTATTTATACAATAAGACAGGTGGACCATTTAAAACTCTTCTTGGGTTATTGTGTTTCCAGATTTTTATCTGCTACGTACCTGTTTAGATTTTATTCATTCAGTTTTTATTTAATACGCTTGTATAATGCCCCACGATAATGAAATGTTCACAAAGATTCAAAACTAAATATTTTTGTAACAATTACAAGTTAGCTCTGGAAGTGGTATGCTAAATATATCTTTTTTTTCAGTATGGGTTTGAAACTCCGCGACGACAGTTCATTTTTGATTTATTTTTGTATGAAGTATATTTCGATCCTTCGGGTGTTTATCATTTTCTCTGTCACACAACGACGAAGAAATTTCCCAAGATAACATGGCAGAGGAGAAATGTTAACATTTTATCAATGATGATATTAGCTAAATGCATAAACATACTCTGAGGACATTCAATGAAACATGTAGATTTTACTACATCTTTAAAATTCTAATAACAACTATGCTACACAATTAAGATGATCCTTGGATTATATGTAATATAATTATATAATGTGTTTTATGATGAAGTAAAAGACAAGCATATTTGCTTTAGATATTTTATTTTAGTACATGTATTTCATTACACAAAAGTGATCATTTAATACCCGTAAATGCAAAGAAGTTAACATCTTGTATATTCAGAACTTGTTTTGACACAGTATGTCTAGCTATATTTTACTTGAAGATTCATAAAGTTCAAAGTATTCCAGTGACAACAAGTATGCGATGAAAAATTCACATTATGATGAAATAAAGAATTTGCTTTAACATTTATAAGAAGAATAA
This sequence comes from Mercenaria mercenaria, assembly GCF_021730395.1. Lineage (NCBI taxonomy): Eukaryota > Metazoa > Mollusca > Bivalvia > Venerida > Veneridae > Mercenaria > Mercenaria mercenaria. The sequence goes on along the minus strand of NC_069374.1, from coordinate 49,490,933 downwards.
GTTATCTCTAGTAACACTACGAAGTCAGCATATAACTGAGGTATTAAAAGCGTTATATAAAATAAATTTTCACATAAACATTTCTCTTAAAAGTATATTAATATATATTTGTTTTTTTAAAATGACCATCACTTCAAAGTTCGTTTATCCTGGGTTTCCTTCACTACATGTATATGAGGCATTGTAATAACTGTTCGAAATCCATGGTGTAGTCATATTGCAGCACTCTAAGAAGTCAAACGTGCGATAATGACTTCCAGCTTCATTTCGCTGTAAATTATTTGTTTCGAATTTTGCATGGCCACCGCCACCTCCACTTCCTCCACCGCCGCTACCTCCTCCACCTTGTCCGCTGCCACCGTCCGACCCTCCTTCACCACTCATTGTCAGTCTGTTAAATGTTAATATCTATTTTATAAGTATTAGATAGGATCTGCCCATTAAGCATTGTAAAAGACCGACCGCATGACTACAAACCTATCAATAAAACATACATCTCTTTACAATTATAATGACTTAAAAGGTCGAACGAAGGTCATGCAAGACACAGTTAAAGAATATTGAAAAGACTTTACATTTTAAATAACGTTGTTGATGAACTTTGCTTTTTGTTTTTTTTTATTTAGAACAGATATGTATATTTGAAATAAACAAATAGTTAATATTTTGTGTTGACATTCACACAGTTTATACGTTTTTTTAAAAGAATCTTTTTTCTATGATTTAAGAAAGTAGTTCACTGTTTGAGAGTATAGTCCATTTTAATCGACCTGGCCGGCGTGGTTTCGCGACTGTCCAATGCATTATTGTGCAGGATATGTAGTATATTCGGCAACCTGATTTCTTATTCACTGGCCATCTACCTTCACTGTAACCAGTGTAGCTCTACCTATTTTGCTCGTTTTTTTTTTTAGATTTCCATTATTTGCATAAGCCAGAGATTAACTCCGTCCCACCAGGTCAAATAAAACACAGTTTAAGAGAAATAAACGATTTTAATTTAATATATGTATGGTCTATTGCAGACAAATCACCAAGGTTGTAAGGATAATGTTTCATATCAATGCATTAAAAAAGGAAAAGTATAATTCAGCACTTTAATATTTAAGTAAGTAACTATACCCGTCTCATCGCGTATTAAATGTACGGATGGATTAATATTTTCATAACATAATCAAATAACGAACTACAAATGGGAAGACATGATGATATTTATCTGTGCCTTTAAATAAACTGTTTACTTAATATATGACATACATAACTGATATAGTTACTGGCTTTCGCAATAAAAGTGTACCTGGATTTGGACCTGACCTGCAGGCCATCTGTCTCGCTACTTTTAATCAACACTTTGCCAAACAGAAGATACAAAGTAAAATAAACCTGAATTAAAAAAGAAATAGTGATATTAATGAATTAAACAAATGTTACCTTTAGAATTCTTTTTACTCCGCACAGCAACGGGGTATTGATCCACACTGTTGAAATGTACGCATGCTCAGTCTATAACAATGGGAAACCAATATCTAAAAATACATTCCCTTAATAGCAGGGAAATCCCATTAATCTTTCTGAAAAATACATCCCGTAAATATTCAATTCAATTCAAATTGCTTTGACATTGTATTCTAATTTATAATTACATATGAGATACGAATAGGAACAAACTATATCAACAGAACATGATGATCATCATCCTATAAGTCACACAAGATCTCAAAACCTACATGTGAGATGGTCCATTAAACAGGAAACATAAATCACGGGTATGAAACGTTGCCTGCGGCACAAAATGTGCCGCACTGAAAGGAAGGCATCGCGCCTCCGACGGCGCAGGCATTGCGCAGGATGTTTACAAAAATAACGAGCAAGGTGAGTAGAATTGAAGGTTTTAGGTTATTGTCTTTGTACAGTAAAAACTTTTTAGAAATCGGGGAATGCAGCGGAATGTAGTTTGTCTTGCCGACAAATCCATGCCCAGTTTGTGAAGAAATATGTGATATTGTTATTTTGCGCGTGTTTTTCATCGGATACAGTAACATGAAAATTACAAAAACAGTGAATATTCCGAGTCATTTCATATCTGCTGTAAAAAGGAATGATGTATTTCTGTAGTATATGATATAAAGACATGACATCTGATCGATTGAGATAAAATACATGTCAAGGAAAAGGCATATCCCCACGTTCTGCCGACTATTCAGTCCTGTGCCGCAGGCATCTCGATGGTGCCGCAGACATTGTGAGAGGCGCAGTCATCTTATATAACTACTATTGTAGTTGGTAGTACGTGTAATTTTGACCTTCTAACATGTATTGAAGTACAAAAATATCAATAAAAATGTTGTTCCTACAGTTATTGTGTAAGACAAATCTTCCCAATCCGAACTTTGTAATATTAATAGCTATTTTAAGAAGTTTGCAATATTTTTTCTTGCTCATTTGGGGGATGGGGCCACGTGCCTCCGAGCTGAGAAAATCTCGTCATTTTGTATCGAATTTGAATTATTTTCTCCTAAAAATACATTATTCAATTACCAAACATTCTCATTTGTAACAATTATCGATGCTTAGTTCAAAGCAAGGTATGAAAACCAGCACTGGAGCACAAAAACTGTCATAACTTTTGTCATTTTTGATGTTTTTGTTTCAGCATCAAGTTTTGTTGTTGTTTTTTTTTTCTTTACAGTTTGGGCGTACTATTTTGATTAGCGATGAGCTGAATTTCGCCCCCCCCCCCACCCCTCCCTCCAACCCCCGAAAAAAACGACAAAAAATGGCGAAGAATCACTGTTTTGGCTTTCCGAAGAAAAGGAACGCCAAAAAGACACAAAAAACGTAAAAACACGAAACTTCCCTTAAAACGATACCGTTCCCAAGTTTTGTGTGGAAAAGAAGCAATGAAGTTATCGATAGTTAAATATCTTGTTCATATCATATTTTCAGATGGATGTACATGCATTCAGTGTATATTAAAAGGAAAAAGAAAATCATTACTCCTTATGATCAGACGGAAACTTTATGTGTACAGTCGGTGCACAGACCTAAATCATAGTTGAACGACAAAGAGTGAGTAAAATACGTTAATATTTTTGTAGAATTTCAGAAATAATTAGAACAAGTTAAGCCCCATTTTGGACAATTTTTTTTTCATTGGTTCTTTTCTACAAAAAACTTGGAAACAGTACCGTTTTAAATATTCTTCGTCGTATCTAAATACCTTGACTTAACAGTGAAATTTGTGCTGATATACTGTTACAGAAAAACATGGCGCGAGAAATTTCATGTTTTTATGGGTTTATTTTATTTTTTATTTTTATTTTTTTGTCTTATTGCGTTACTTGTTTTGCGGAACGCCAAAACTGCGAATCTCACCATTTGTTTATTTATTTATATTTTGTTTTGGAGGTGGGGGGCGGGGAGGTGAAATTCAGCTCGCCGATAATAAAAAAAAAGTACGCCCAAACTGTAAAGAAAAAAGAAAACTCAATGCTGAAACAAAAATATTAAAATTGGTTGAAAAATGACAAAAGTTATGACAGTTTTTGTGCTCCGATGCTGGTTTTCATACCTTGCTTTGAAATATAAGCATCAATAATTGTTACAAATGGGATGTTTAATAACTGAATATTGCTATTTTACGGGAGAAAATGAATCCCAAATCGATACAAAATGACGTGATTTTGCCTGGTCCCATTCCCAAAAACAGCGAGAAAAAAATACTGCAAACTTCTTAAAATAGCTATTAATATTACAAAGTTCGGATTGGGAAGATTTGTCTTACTACTACAATAACTGGAGGAACAACATTTTTATTGATATTTTTGTAATTCAATACATGTTAGAAGGTCGAAATCACACGCACTACTGACTACAATAGTATTCAAGATGACTGCGCCTCTCACGATGTCTGCGGCACCATCGAGATGCCTGCGGCACTGGACTGAATAGTCGACAGAACGAGGGGATATGCCTTTTCCTAGGCATGTATTTTATCTCAATCGATCAGATATCATGTCTTTATATGATATACTACAGAAATACATAATTCCTTTTTCAGCAGGAGCTGAAATGACTCGGAATATTCACTGTTTTTGTAATTTTCATGTTACTGTATCCGATGAAAAACACGCACAAAATAACAATATTACACATTTCTTCACAAACTGGGCATGGATTTGTCGGCAAGACACAACTACATCCCGCTGCATTCCCCGATTTCTAAAAAGTTTTTACTGTAAAAAGACAACAACCAAAAACCTTCAATTCTACTCACCTTGCTCGTTATTTTTGTTAACATCCTGCGCAATGCCTGCGCCGTCGGAGGCGCGATGCCTTCCTTTCAGTGCGGCACATTTTGTGCCACAGGCAACGTTTCATACCCGTGTAAATGCATTTATTTCGAATGGGGTCCTTCGCCAAAACTATATTTCATTGCTTAGAATAATATTATATATTCTTGAAAAGGTAATTATACGCCCGTTTGAAAAACGGGACGTATTATGGGAACGCCCCTGGCGGGCGGGCGGGCGGCGTCCACAGACTTTGTCCGGAGCATATCTTCTACATGCATGAAGGGATTTTGATGAAACTTGGCAAAGTTGATCACCATCATGAGACGGAGTGTCATGCGCAAAAACCAGGTCCCTAGGTCTAAGGTCAAGGTCACACTTAGAGGTCAAAGGATACAAGAAAGAAAACTTTGTCCGGAGCATATCTTCTTCATGCATGGAGGGATTTTGATATAACTTGGCACAAATGTTCACCACCACGAGGCGGAGTGTCATGTGCAAGAACCAGGTCCCTAGGTCTAAGGTCAAGGTCACACTTAGAGGTCAAAGGATACAAGAATGAAAACCTTGTCCGGAGCATTTCTTCTTCATGAGGTCAAAGGTCAAATTCAAGAATGACTTTGTCCGGAACATATCTTCTTCATGCATGGAGGGATTTTGATGAAAGTTGGCACAATTGTTCATCATCATGAGACGGAGTGTCAAGCGCAAGAACCAGGTCCCTGGGTCTAAGTTCAAGGTCACACTTAGAGGTCAAAGGATACAAGAAAGAAAACTTTGTCCGGAGCATATCTTCTTCATGCATGGAGGGATTTTGATATAACTTGGCACAAATGTTCACCACCACGAGGCGGAGTGTCATGTGCAAGAACCAGGTCCCTAGGTCTAAGGTCAAGGTCACACTTAGAGGTCAAAGGATAGAAGAATGAAAACCTTGTCCGGAGCATTTCTTCTTCATGCATAGAGGGATTTTGATATAACTTTGCACAAATGTTCACCACCACCAGGCGGAGTGTCATGCGCAAGAACAAGGTCCCTAGGTCAAAGGTCAAGGTCACACTTAGAGGCCAAAGGTCAGATACAAGAATGACTTTGTCCGAAGCATTTCTTCTTCATGCATGGAGGGATTTTGATGTAACTTGGCACAATTATACATCATCATGAGACGAAGTGTCATGCGCAGTTCCTTTCATAAGAATTACTTCCCTTTATGTTACTATAAATAGCTTATATTGTAACTTTTTCATTACTAGTCGTAGGGAAAAATCGAGACCACTTTTCTGTAGTACAACATGCATGCTACATCCAATTATGAGGTGTATTTTGAGCAATCTCTACCTGGTAAAGATTTTTGTGTGGACTTACAATTTTTTTATGGATTTTTTTTTAAGATTATCTTCCCTTAGTTGTTACTATAAATAACTTATATTGCAACTTTTTTATAATTGACCGTAGGGAAAAAACAAGACCACTTTTCTGTGGTACAACATAGATGTTACTTGCAAATTTTAGGTGTTTTTTAAGGTATCTCTACCTGGTAAGGAGTTTTTTTGTGGACTTAGAAAAACAAATGACTTAAATGATTACTAAACAAACACAAAATTAAAATTCCATTTGCAAATACAGGTGCTAGAGTAAAGAAATTTGCTGTGACGGGCGTATATTGTGACATTCTGGCACTCTTGTTTTAAGTATATATTTATTTAGTGATGAAAGAAATACTATTGATTGTAAACTTATGAATTAACGGTAATAATAAGCTATATGATCATTCCAAGATAGGAATGAAAAATAAGTAAATAAAATTATACTTTTATCTTGCCTGTTCTTTTATTACTAGCACTATTTCCTTTCAAAATATTCAAATATTCAGAACACAGTCGAGATCTAACATACAGGTTTTAAGGCTAAACTCAGTCATGGCGGTCGCTTGATACCTGTCCTTAACTGGCAGGGGCCAGTTTCGCATTTGGCCCGGGTACGTTTTTTTTAAATAAAATAGACATATGTACTTTACAGGCACATATATTCAACTGGTTATTTATGATGTTTATAGAACTAAGGATTCCTGCGTACGAATGATAATTGTGTAAAATAACTATGTGCATGTAGGTATACATACACTAAATAGAAAAATGGCGCGAAAAAAAATGGTAGTCGCATAATGGCGAATACAAATAGTTCTCAGTTTTTTTTGCTCTGTAGAGCTATTTTCCTTATTTTCTTTGCAATTATTTTGCTAAAATCACATGACAGATCTATGCTTGACATGTAGGTAGCATTTTCATAATGAAATAACAACATGACAAAATTTTTCATGGAAACTTAGATCATACACCACCAGTGTAATTTGGGGTCTCATTTTTTAGCTGATTTTGCAGTTTGTGTGTTTGACTGAAATTATTTTTCTTGCATCAAACATGACCCCCACTTTTCTTTTGATTTTTATTTAGCATTGACAATACTCTTCAAGAAAATGTAGGTTACAGACATTTAAAATGGGTCCTGATGTGTGCTGCGGCCATTGGAAATAGGTCAGTTTTATATAGAATAAAGAACAGCAACTATTTAGTGTGTTATAACCTGTATCGATTTTCCTAGCTCCATGTAGACGGCCGGGTCTAAAACTTTACCTGAGGTAACGGAAGTCAGACGAATTGGAAACGGTCATCCATCCATCCATCCATCCAGCTTCAGCTCAAATTTGCGGAAAAAGTAAACGGTAATGAGACACTTTTCTTCCCACCATTATTTTCGTCTGGTCACATGCGTTAAAAATATGCAAGTGTTTTAGGTCAGTCATTTGCAGATAATACGGTACAGGTCGTGCAAGGTGTGCATTTTGGGCCATTTTTGTCTCACAATTTAGTGTCCTGATACCTGTGTTTTTACTCGTTTTTTTTCACAGAAGCAACAAAATCGGCATACTGAAAATGTCACATTATGAAGTGCTTTGTCTATGCAAGACATGCGCTTAAAAATTGCCTTGAATTTGTCGAAATTGGATTTTTTATGATTTGTTTTCGCACTGGTATCAGCGCAGAGTTGTGGAGTTTTCAAATTTACTGTCCCTTGCCCCCATAATATTTGATTTGGACCAAAACCTCCAAATCAACATAATAGCTGAAATCCAAGATGGCCGCCAAGATAAGCGTATACTTTACGTACAAGACCTTATTACATAAATAATCGAAGTAAATTTTCATGTTGAAAATAAAGTAAAATGGATTTTTTATCAAAGTTAATTTATTACAAATTTTTAAAAACATAAACTTTAAAAGCATATAATTCAAAATAATCGACAAAATAAAAAAAACCCCTTCTGATTCGTGAATTCAAGTGAAACAATTATGCTGTTACTTCAGCTTTTGTTCGACTTTCTGTTGATTTGATTTTGTAAATGTGTAATACAGTGCATTTATATAGATTTAAATTGCCCGATAAGGCTGATACCAGTCCACCAAGTTTAAGGTGTCTGCCAAGCTGAAATCAGTCCACCAAGTTCTAGGTGTAAGCCAAGATAAAATCAGTACACCAAGCTCAAGGTGTAAGCCAAGCTGAAATCAGTCCACCATGTTCAAGGTGTAAGCCAATATGAAATCAGTCCACCAAGTTCAAGGTGTAAGCCAAGCTGAAATCAGTCCACCAAGTTCAAGGTGTCTGCCAAGCTGAAATCAGTCCACCAAGTTCTAGGTGTCAGCCAAGATTAAATCAGTACACCAAGCTCAAGGTGTAAGCCAAGCTGAAATTAGTCCACCAAGTTTAAGATGTAAGCCAAGCTGAAATCAGTCCAACAAGTTCAAGGTGTCTGCCAAGCTGAAATCAGTCCACCAAGTTCTAGGTGTAAGCCAAGATAAAATCAGTACACCAAGCTCAAGGTGTAAGCAAAGCTGAAATCAGTCCACCATGTTCAAGGTGTAAGCCAAGATTAAATCAGTACACCAAGCTCAAGGTGTAAGCCAAGCTGAAATCAGTCCACCATGTTCAAGGTGTAAGCCAAGCTGAAATCAGTCCACCAAAGTCAAGGAGTCTGCCAAGCTGAATTCAGTCCACAAAGTTCAAGGTATCAGCCAAGCTTAAATCAGTCCACCAAGTTTAAGGTGTCAGCCAAGCTGAAATTAGTCCACCAAATTCAAGGTATCAGCCAAGCTGAAATCAGTCCACCAAGTTCAAGGTGTAAGCCAAGCTGAAATCAGTCCACTAAGCTCATGGTGTTTGCCAAGACGAAATCAGTCCACCAAGTTCAAGGTGTCAGCAAAGCTGAAATCAATCCACCAAGTTCAAGGTGTCTGCCAAGATAAAATCAGTCTACCAAGTTCAAGGTGTCTGCCAAGCTGAAATCAGTCCACCAAGGTCTAGGTGTCAGCAAAGCTGAAATCAGTCCATCAAGTTCAAGGTGTCTGCCAAGCTAAAATCAGTCCACAAGGTTTAAGACACTGCCATGCTGAAATCAGTCCAACAAGGTCAAGGTGTCAGCCATGCTGAAATAAGTCCACCAAGTTCAAGGTGTCAGCCAAGCTGAAATCAGTCCACCAAGTTCAAGGTGTAAGCCAAGCTGAAATCAGTCCACCAAGTTCAAGGTGTCTGCCAAGCTGAAATCAGTCCAAGTTCAAGGTGTCTGCCAAGCTGAAATCAGTCAACCAAGGTCAAGGTGTCTGCCAAGCTGAAATCAGTCCACCAAGGTCAGGGTGTCTGCCAATATGAAATCAGTCCACCAAGTTCAAGGTGTCAGCCAAGCTGAAATCAGTCCACCAAGTTCAAGATGTCTGCCAAGATGAAATCAGTCCACCAAGTTCAAGGTGTCTGCCAAGCTGAAATCAGTCCACCAAGTTCAAGATGTCTGCCAAGATGAAATCAGTCCACCAAGTTCAAGGTGTCTGCCAAGCTGAAATCAGTCCACCAAGTTCAAGGTGTCTGCCAAGATGAAATCAGTCCACCAAGTTCAAGGTGTCAGCCAAGCTGAAATCAGTCCACCAAGATCAAGATCTGGACTGTTCTCCTTTCAGTCAGTATCGTTTTGGTAAGCACCTCTTCTAACAGTTAGTGGTACCGTCAAAATTGAAAGATTACAGAAATTTATATTAGAAGGGTAAGTTTTAACCAAAAAGAAAAAAGGTCACAAGACTCTAGTCCTCAATGTACGTGCAGTTCATATGGTAAGGTAGAGGCCTGCAAGTACATGTACACAAGAATCTTTAAAACACGTTACCTTTTTGGAATGAAATCGTCCTGTGCACATGTTAATTATGTGTCACTTCGATATTGCAACAACTGCGTTATCGTTCCTATGCGCTGAGCAATAACGATGAAACAGTAACTTGCGCATATTGATTCATGAATGGGATGGAATTTCGTCATATATTCAAATAAACCCAATTTGACAATTTATCATCCCGTATAGAGAATTTATTTAAAATGCATGAGCGAATTCTCATATCCAAAGAATGATTAATTTGCTCATGCAAAGGCGTTAAAATTCTTTTGAGGATCGCAGAAGATGAAAAAAATGTCAACGGATTATTTTAAGAATATATTATGCAAATAACTTTATGTTAAACTGCACATGACGTTAATTAAAGAAAAAATAAACAAACCTCCAACATATTTGAAATAAAGTTGCATAAATTTGACAGTACATTTATATGTCGTTCGCATGATATTAAATATTGAAGAAATCAATAACAAAATCCTTTGCACCGATAAAAATGGCGTGTGTATAGTAGCACTCAAATCATAGAATTATTTTTCTCATTCATATTTTATAGTGTCGTAGAACTAGTCAATATTAATGAATATATTTCTAAGTTAATCCGTCGAGCGTTCATCGAACTCTAGCATTACCTTTTATTCCTCGAAGTTAGCGGTCCAGGCCGATGCGCAAGAATCTGGAACTATTTGTGATCGGCATAAGTGGTCATTTATATATCATCATCAACATTTAACATAAGAACAGAATTTATGTTGAGCTTAGTACAAAGATGTATACTATACATATTCACAAAGAATTGCTAACTAGTTAATCAAAACCATGACAAAATACTTTGTACTGAAAAAACCTGGTGTAAAATAGGTCTGAGGATTGTAGTTCGCACATAACAAAGTATTTGTTTTTATTCATATTTGAAATATCATTGTCTTAAAACTAATCAATATTTAACAATGGCGGGCAGGGATTCGTGACGGTCCACTACATTATTGTGCAACGTATGTACTACATGTAACAAATGTAGCGTTGAAATCTAGCCGTTGGTTACCGAAGAGTAGGGAAATAAACAGTCATATTTCTCTTCCTATTTTGCTCGTTTTTTAAGATTACCTTTATTTGCATCAGTAAGAGATTAACTCCGTCCAGCCAGGTCAAATAAAACGCACAATACTTTGTTTAGCGCCCATCAAACAACGGCTTTATTTTTCTACTCCTCGAAGTAACCGGCCCAAGCCGATGCGCATGAATCTTGAACTATTTGTGATTAGCATATTTAGTGGTCATATATATGAGCTGCATTAAACATCAGAACAAAGATGATTATTGCACACAATCAAAGGGAATTGCTAACTGAGCCGCACCATGAGAAAATCAACATAGTGGCTTTGCGATCAGCATGGATACAGACCAGCCTGCGCATCCGCGCAGTCTGGTCAGGATTCATGCTGTTCGCTTTAAAAGCCTATTGCAGTTAGAGAAACCGTTAGCGACCAGCATGGATCCTGACCAGACTGCGCGGATGCGCAGGCTGGTATGGATCAATGCTAGTCGCAAAGCCACTATGTTGGTTTTCTCATGGCGTGGTTCCATTAGTTGATCAAAACCATAACAAATTCCTTTGTACTGATGAAACCTAATAACAAAACGGTCCGATGACGGTACTTTGCAAATCATAAAGTGTCTTAAAGCTTATCAATATTAATGAATATCACTTTGTTAATCGTCAAGCGTTCAACGAACTTCAGCTTTATTTTGCTAGTCTAAAGTTTGCGGTCAAGGCCGATGCGCAAGAATCTGGAACTATTTGTGATCAGCTTAAGGTCGGCATTTAACATTTAAAAAGTTGTGGAGCATATTGCAATGATGTATACAGCACATATTCACAAGGAATTGCTTGTATTAATTGTTTTGTTTTATCTTGGAGCAGTCGAATTACATGTTTTAGGTAAGACATTGTTTTCTTACACACTGGACGGGAGATGTACCATAGGCGGGTTGCAGTCATTGTAAATTTGATAGTTTGACTTAAATAGTTTACTTTTTATCCATATGTACTTTTCTCTTCAGGTGATTCCAGAATCACAGTTGAAGTATACTTAGATAGTTCCAGAAAACTAGAGAGAATACAGAAACTATGTCTCGCTCCAATTATAAATAATATCAAAATATGCATTATATTCATAATAGATATTTCTCTATAGTTATTTAAAAGTTTTTAGCTTAGTTTATACTAATTTGTTTCAGCTCTATTGTGATAAAAGCTTCAAGCTTATTGTAACCACTTTCGAGTCCACTTTCTGGAAAAAGCAGTACTGGTGTCATATGAGATGTCATGGTAGTGACACCAGTGGAGCTCGAACCCACGACACAGGGCGGCCGACACTTTATCCACTAGACCATCGCTCCTGTTTAATAAATACATATATCTTGATAGGCATATTCAGTTAATATGGTGTTATGTTGTTAGTTTAGACCAGATTTTGAATGCATTCTTTAACCTGTAAACTTTCTAAAACGGACTGGCCCATCATTCAATTTAGGCAATACCACTTGTTTAAGTTTGTTGGAGTGTTCACTGAAAATTTATTGACTGAATAGCGAACAGTGCAGTGCATGGACGTGCAGTCTGATCTTGGTCTGCACTTACTGCAATGGCAGAATCACTTTCCGACAGCTAAAGGATAATAATTAAATCATCAATTTTTTTCGTGGTTTATTATCCATGAGCAAAACTCTTCTGTACATTGTAAGTTTTTCATCTTCACTGAATAAATCAGTCCAAGAAACATTAATATTATGATATGTTGCAGATATGTTTTGTAACAAAATTAACATTTTTTTCTTGTAACTGTAACAAACTAATTAAAATACTGAGAAGAATGTTCGGAATGCTGATTCGCCGGTAATTCGCGAAAGCACTTGTGTCTTTTATGGACATAACATATAGTTATATAAAATAATTTCTTATGAATAATAGTAACTGTTTAACAGGATGATTGGCATGTTTTTATATACATTTATTAATCACGACAGATGTTGCATGTCGAATTTGTTATACTGAAACTGGAAGAATTTATGTCGTAGAACCTGAAGAACTATTATAAATAGAAAAATTTATGCAATAAAAGTATAGAAAATATAGACTGGTTGTTGGCTTTAATTTATACGCCGGCCACGCTACAGTTTACAATGGCTAAGAGTTAATGTTTGAAGTTTATGATAAATGCAGAAAATATGCAAGATAAAACTGAAATATTTATTCGTTAAACGAGCACACACCTAACCAAAGAGTCACAAAATAATTTAATGTCTTAATCTATAAAGTTTTAACGTAAACGAGAGGATCTTATAATTAGCATAGGAAATCCAGTTGAACCTGCAGTTCCTATAGAGAAGTGAATATATCACTAATATTCTACCACCATATTATTTGCGTGAAAGTGAAATGTCTACTCTCTGACAATATTTACTCCCTGACAATGTATACTCTGACAATGTCTACTCTCTGACAATGTCTACTCTCTTACAATGTCTACTCTCTGACAATGTATACTCTCTGACAATGTATACTCTGACAATGTAGACCTACTCTCTGACAATGTTTACTCTCTGACAATGTTTACTCTCTGACAATGTTTACTCTCTGACATTGTCTACTCTCTGACAATGACAATTTTCGATTTAAGGTATACTAGACCCAAATTTCACATTTGGAAATATGAACAATTTACTACATATAGTATATGTAAACATAAAATTAACAAGCTTTTGTGCATAAACAGTACTGTGCATTATACTTGTATAGCTAAACACTGTATAAATATACTGGAAGTTTTTTTTTTCGTTTTTTTAATCGACTGTTACCTCATTTCATTTAATGCTGAATGTATATAAAACACATCTGATGAGGTGTCTATACATTTTGAAGTAAATATCAAAAGACTGGTTATTTTAGTGTAATGTGAACAACGAATCTCTTTAATAGGGAATCGATCTCTTTACGGTAACATGCGATATACCGAATGAGATATATATACTATCGGATTAAAAAATGTGTCCTTCTGGCACGTGCACAGAGCGCCTGACTTAGATGTTTTAGAAGAATACGTTTTTTCTCCTCGCGCCTAATAAGCTTCCACATAACTTGTCCGAACCGCAACGTCTTGCACATCAGTACAAATAGGAGCAATGTTGTTTTAAAATTTGATTTCCAACATCTACCATTAAATTGATAGTAAATCAATCCCTCTTTCGATATACCGAAGGCTATATTTACTTCCGATTTAAAAAAGTGTTCTTCTGTGCTGTCAATTATAGACAGTTCTTTTCAAATCTTAAGGGATGAACCGGAGTCGGATCGATTCCCGATTGAGGGAGTGCCTTATTTCATATTAGTATGTGAATGACAGCCAACTCAAAGCTCACAGTGCGCGTCAAAAAATTTATTGTGTTTATGCAGGAAACTTCCGGTGTAATGAAGTATTTCGACCCCCATAGAATAACGACCCCCCGGTCATTATTCTATAGAAAATGTGACTCCTTCCCTGTAAAATATTGACTCCCCTTATAAAAAACTGACTCCCTTTGAAAACTCTATAGAATAACGACCCCCCGGTCATTATTCTATAGAAAAACTGACCCCTCCAAGGAAAATACTGACTCTCTAAAGATGACTCCCTTCGAATCTCATAGAATAACGACCCCGGTTATTATTCTATAGAAAAAGTGACTCCTTCCATGTAAAATACTCACTGCCGAAATTACTACATTCGAACTCTCATACAATATCGATTCCCGGACATTATTCTATTTAAAAAAGTTACTCTTTCCGTGTAAAACACCGGCTCCTAAAAAGACTTTCGACGATAATATCTATTAAAAAGTGATCCCCACCAAACCTAACGGACAATTTTACTAGATCTACAACTCTAATACCCTCCATTGCCAATAGTTAACACTTTGATTGTACTACTACTACTGGTGCCGCTACTTCTATTGCTATTACTACAGGTACTTCTTCTTCTTCTACAACTACAACTGCTACTACTGATACTACTATACCTGCTTCCACTAGTACGTCTTGTACATCTACCTCTTCTTCTCCTGGTGCTGTTGTTGCTGTCACTTATTCCTCTGCTGCTGCTGCTGCTGCTGCTGCCGCTGCCGCTGCTACTGCTACTGCTACTGCTACTGCTACTGCTACTGCCACTGCCACTGCCACTGCCACTGCCACTGCCACTGCCACTGCCATTACCACTACCACTACCACTACCACTACTACTACTACTACTACTACTACTACTACTACTTCTTTCTATTGTTGCCGCTATAGTACTTTACTGCCACTGCTAAGTTTTGCAACTTCTATTAATACTAAGTTCTATGCTAGCAGTTTCTTGTGCAGTTTTCTTCTGAAGAATTACTTCATACCGAAGTTTGCAGGGATCATTGACACTGGTGTGTTTTATGAACGTATTGTGAATTGTTATTTTCCTGAAAAAAATGTCTACACCAAGATACAGCGTCTAGAAATAGAATCCCTTTTCGGACAAGGGCAAATCTATATGCCCCCTCCCCCGAGTGGGGGCATAAAATGTAGCAATTAGGCCTTAGATACATGAGTTATCACTAAATTTGACCAAATGGCCGGGGGTCGTTTTTTTATGGGAGTCAATATTCTTCGTGAGGTTCAGTTTACTTCACGTGGGGGAGTCATAGTTCTTTGATCTGGAGGTCATAATACTATGACCGGGGGGGGGGGGGGGCACTTTTTCTATAGAATAATGACCGGGGGGTCATTATTCTATGGGGGTCGAAATACTTCATTACACCGGCTAAATGCCCCTAATAACATATAACAATTGAATTCCGTTCTCTTTGGTGTGATTTAATGTAAACTGCTTTTATTTGTTGATACAAGTTTATGCTTAACATCTATAATTTATAATGTAGAAAACCTTGCGCTCAACAAGGAGGCCTATGAAACACATGGTGCAACTGCTGGCAGAGCTGTGGACGGGGGACTGTCACAATATTACCCTCATGGTTCGTGCACACACACTTCTAGTGATGCAAATATTTACTGGGAAGTGAACTTAGGCAGCAAGATTTTTATCGATCATGTGACAATATACAACCGGGGAGATTGCTGTGGTGAGTTTAGGCCTACACCCGTTTCATTTGCACCCAATGATTATCGTAATGTTAGATATTCATTATACTAGCACGATCCGATTTGTTTTCCTGTTAAACAAACAAGACATAAAATTGTGTGTTAGAAGCTATGCAACAATTCACTGTTTGTACGTCACAATTTCTACGTCATAGCGGCGCGCTAGTACTGGATATGATTTTCTGTTGTCCCAATTTAGATAATTTCATTCTCCATAAAATACACTGATCATGTGCAACTTCTAGAAAGAGTAACATGATATATTGCTCTATTTTTAGAGAAACAGTATGCTGCATTGCTGTTTTGTACACTTAGCATTGTCTTTATAAATACTGATTCAATAAGAAATATAAAGAGCATTGGAACGCCCCCTCGTACAAATCGTTTACCTGAGAGTATTAATGTTCTTTCTGTTTTGTATCATAGCCATCCATATATGGTAGTTCAGTAGGCGTTCCACATTGCCATATACAGCAGTTCAGTGAGTACTTAAAATCCTTGCTTTACGAATGTGTAAAGCTCAGGTAAAATAAACCAATGCGAGCGCAGAAAATCAATAAAATGCACTTCGCTGTCTACTGTTAGAGACACGTCCATACACGCTGGCTGACTTTCCTATCCAGCAGTGCAGTAACTAGCGTGCAGGTATTTAATACCTGCACACCTTTAGTTACCGCTCCCTGCGCCCAGTGTAAACGATTTACCTGCACCAAATTTGTTAAGAAAAGACACCGAACTATGATACAAGTGTGGTTTCATCACATGCATATTATATGTCCTAACGTGGAAAATAAACTTGGAACTTGTCACTGTTATAGTTTGGCTCGAGAGTAACTTTTTTTGGTGGTAACGATTACATTTACATAAACTTTATTTTATATTATTACATTATTATTAAACTTTTTAACATCTGACATGAACTAACGCCCGTGGTGAAGACTGAAGGAAGAAACCACAAATAAATTAAGTCTGTATAAGCGAAATAATGAAAAGTGTATCGCCATTAATCCTGAGCGGAATCGTATTGTCTCTATGTTGTATGTTTTTAAGATTTAACGTCCTTTCAATTCCACACGCGGTTAATGGTTATACACTTTTCATTGTTTCGCTTGAACAGACTTAATTAAATGAGCCGTGCCATGAGAAAACTAACATAGTGGGTTTGCGACCAGTATGGATCCAGACTAGCCTGCGCTTCCGCGCAGTCTGGTCAGGATCCATGCTGTTCGCTAACGGTTTCTATAACTGCAAAAGGCTTTAAAAGCGAACAGCATGGATCCTGACCAGTCTAGATCCATGCTGGTCGCAAACCCACTATGTTGGTTTTCTCATGGCACGGCTCAAATCATGCCTGCTCTGCTATTATTTTGCTTTCTTTCATTTTAATTCTTAACGGAACTTCATATATACAGCAATTAGGTTTTCATTGATTTTCATAGAAATAAAATCACCACATTAAATATTTATAAAAGAGACAATGGAGAAACTGAAACAGTTCTCGGGAGTTTGACTGTTTATGTTATTATAAGTTAATGATATATTCCTTTTTAATAATGTGACTGTGTTTCGTCGCTTGATATTGAGTCACGCCATCACAGTTAATGTCCTATGGCGGCTTCAGGAATTTAATGTTCCATTGAGACTTGAAATGACAATCTTTATATTGGCAGAGCTGTATACCACTCGCATGTCTCCTACATAACTTCCGTTCCGCATTTGTGCTGAACTATGAGAAACCCGACATAGTGCATTTACGACCAGCATGGATCCAGACCAGCCTGCGCATCCACAAAGTCTTGTCAGGATCCATGCTGTTTGCTAACGGTTTCTCTAATTGCAGTCGGCTTTGAAAGCGAACAGCATTGATCCTGGCAAGACTACGCGAATGCGCAGGCTGGTCTGGATCCATGCTAACCTCAAATGCAGTATGTTGGTTTTCTCATGGCGTGGTGTTACTTTTACTATATGTTCTATATAGACACTGGACACTATCGCAACTTAACATTCATTTCAAACCCCCTAAAAGACCTGCACTAAACAGAACTGTTCAAGAGAAAACATTCCAGCCACAATAAACCTGGGGCTCTTTTTTCCCCACCATTTTAAACGAAATCACATACGTACAAAGAATACTCTCTAGATGGCCGCAAACGGGCGAAACTGACTCTATCTTTATTCATGTTATGCATATTCTGATATTCTAAATCTATCAAATTTTACATGTACCTACTATTTCATATCTCTTCTATTCAATTATGCCATTTATAGGTCTTTCACTAGACACTTTATCAATATTCACAATTTATAACGAAACAATTTACGGCGTAATTACTTTTTTATTGTGGTCAGCTTATGTAATGGTAAAAAGACTTTTTGTGCACGAGAGGGAGAGAGAGAGAGAGAGAGAGAGAGAGAGAGAGAGAGAGCGATTGACCTTTAAAAATTCTTTTATTTTCAAATTACAGGTGAGAGACTGAGAGATGTTGAGCTTTACATTGGTTATGGGAAAAACAGTTACAGATTATACGGTTTTCATGAAGATGTTGTAGGATCTGTGTACACCTTCGAACTGAAAAACGTAGTGTTCGGACAGTGGGTTCGGATAACAAGGCTACCGTCTGTTATTGACTATTTAACACTTTGCGAGGTTCAAGTGTTTGGATATAATGCAGCTCAGTGTAAGTGCACACAGCTGTTGCCATTGCTTATGTAACACAATATATTTCTAATCATTATTAATTTTTCAAATTTTCTGAGAAATGATACGAAAAGTATGTATCAATTGCTACAGAATATGAAACGTTAATGTAGTTTATTTGAGCCGTGCCATGAGAAAACCAACATAGTGGGTGTGCGACCAGCATGGATCCAGACCAGCCTGCGCATCCGCGCAGTCTGGTCAGGCTCCATGCTGTTCGCTAATAGTTTCTCCAATTCCAATAGGCTTTAAAAGCGAACAGCATGGAGCCTGACCAGACTGCGCGGATGCGCAGGCTGGTCTGGATCCATGCTGGTCGCAAAGCCACTATGATGGTTTTCTCATGGCACGGCTCATTTATATTTCATAGATATTCAAATCGTGTTTCCAGGCTAAATGTACTAAAGGCGCTTTAATAATCATACAAGTGTCTAAGTATGAGAGCAATACGAGCCGTTGGTCCGCGGTTCGAACCAGGGACCCCTTGCTTACAAGCTTACCGGCTGCCTGAAGCATATTCTCCCCTACCGTGACAAAGTCCATAACGTGAAACACACCCCAGCAAATTGGAAATTCGTCCTCGACTTACGGGGTACATAATGTAGCAAACGTCTTTAGCATTCCACGGTACAACGTTGGGTGCCAAATGTCATAGAGTGAAAAAAATATGCAGGAAGTTTGGGACTCGAACCCGGGACCCCTCGCTAAGAGGGTGAGAGCTCTACCGACACATATTCTCCCCTAGCGTGACCGTGTCCGTGGCATGTGATACTAGAATGAATTGTTTGAAGAAGAGTTTACAGTTTGTCTACCTTGGATTTTTTGAAAATTTATTGTTTCGATTTCGGGTAGATTGATGATTTTGAATTTTAGCTCACTGTTTATCGTCCCACATTATGAGATGACAGAAATTTAAAATGACTGGGCTTAGCAACACAATCTTTACGAAAATATAGCTTCTCTGGTCCCAATCAGTTTAAAAGACTAAAATGTCACTGCTGATTTATGAGACATGAAAACAGAGATTTGAGTATATATATGCAAATGTTGAACCAGTATGAATGTGTAGTACAATTCGGGCTCGTATATAAAGCAGCACCGAAACTAATCTTTTCGGGTTATTTTTGGGTTATAGGACTTGCATTGGCATGTGCGTGTTCGTTTGTACTGCTAGGCGCTTTGCCGTAATTGCTCTGGTATATTGTGGTGGTGATTTAGTTCGTATAAATTCTCTCTACTATATAATAATTTATAATGCGAACTTGTATCCTAGCAGATCTCACGTATGGGAAAGTCAACTGTTCTGAATATAATTATATCCCTTAATGCAAATTATCTATATATATATTCAATGTATCCTTGAGATCCAGTTAACTTTCAGAGAGAGAAAATATAGCTTCTCTGGTCCCAATCAGTTAAAAAGACTAAAATGTCACTGCTGATTTATGAGACAAGAAAACAGAGATTTGAGTACATATATGCAAATGTTGAACCAGTACGAATGTGTAGTACAATTCGGGCTCGTATATAAAGCAGCACCGAAACCAATCTTTTTGGGTTAGTGGACTTGCTGTGGCATGTGCGTGTTCGTTTGTACGGCTAGGCGCTTTGCCGTTATTGGTCTGGTATATTGTGGTGGTGATTTAGTTCGTATAAATTCTCTCTACTATATATATATATATATATATATATATATATTTAAAATGCACCTGTAAGACCCCGTGCCGCTTTTTTGGACTGATTGAATGTCAGAACGCCTCACTATGTTTCTATGTTACTACGAAGCCCAGTTGATACAAATGAACGCACCGACAGTTCAAGAATCTTATTCAAGTGCAGAATTTGTTAGAAACACAGCTTGCCAAATCAAATATTATTAATATGTGTTTTGACGGAAAATAAAATCAAACATCGTTGATATTTCAATAGTCTACCTATTGATTATATATCTTTCATTATACTAGTATATTTATAACAAAGTTCACCACACTTTTGAATTGTACAATTTACTCGTTACAATGGTGTCGCTTTTAGAGTATGGTCTTGGTGAGCAGCTTTTTTCGAAATATTTGAGCGGCATAAGCAGTTAGCACATCATTTAGAGATCCCGAGAGTTAAGGCTCAACTTATTTCTCAGATTTCAGAATCAGTGCAAACCAGGTAGGTGCGGAGATTCAACGATCGGTGCCGGCTTTATCAGCACTACAATGCGCTTACATTTGTTTCAAAACAAATGAATGCAGGGCAGCAAACTTTGACGAGGATACGTATACATGTGACTTGATGTCGTCTGCTTCAAATGAAGAAGAAACAAATGGAATGATGTTGATCCATTATTAACAACAGCCAAGTTCAACAGCTAGATCTGCCATGAATGAGACAAATGTGTCCAATAATTCTTTGAAACATTTTAAGGAAAAATCCTATCCTGGTGCTTAACCTTAGCAATCGCTTTCCTCCTTACCTTGCAAGATTTTATATCTAGACTTATAGATTTTAATTACCATTCTGCACATTTTCAACAACAGTTGTAGTGCGTTTGTTTTTATTGATCAATTCTCTTTTTAGGCCACACCAAATTAATTTCTTGGTCATCGGAATTTTTCCAAAAAAAAATAGGAGCCAGCCAGCGAAATAAAAATAAAGATATTTGTTTTTGGATTTCACCTACTTTTGGAGCTGGCGAGGAGCGATTTAAAAAAAAAAAAAAAAAACCTTGTCACAAAAGTCAACAAGCACTGCAAAAACATAACAAAATGGCTTGAAAATACATAAAAGAACCAAAGATCTTTAAATGTTGAAGGTTAAATTATAAACTGTTCCCAAAATACATTACAAACATTTAGACATTTAAACAAATTGGAGGGACAACAGGTGGATACAAGAAAATCTTGCAATTTGACCGTATTTCTAGTGTATAGAACTAATGTGTTTGCTGAGTTTTATCCTGGGCAAGCCAGTACCCTGGCCACATTAAGGGTTTTGCGTCACTGCATAAGAATAAGAAAGCTGTTACTCTCATGTAGTGTATAACAGAAATCATTATATATATGGAAAATGGTGCAATCACCTCACCAGTACATTATGTACCCACGACCTACATATCATAGTGTCTGCCAACTTTTAATGCAAATTCACAAGATACCAGGAAATCCATTATCCACTCACTGATGGCCAAATTCACTTGTAAATTCAATGACAAATGTTGCACTTTCTGTTGTTCTTTGATTTCACATTTAACTTTGGCAAATAAGGGAAGACTTACTTTTGATGATGCAAGTCTTAACAATAAATGCATTATCATCTTCAGTTTCTTTTTAATAAATAGATCTGATGGTACCCATTAAACAAATCTGAAAAAGGATCTATAAACAGTTATATAATATTCTTGTTTTTTAACTCTACTTGAAAAATAAAAAAGTAAGCCTTTAATGCATGTTTTCTTGGATTGTGAGTTTGTAAGCTCTTAGGATTCCTTTGCTCTAATAAAGTTCCATGTGCGTACCCCTTCTCCGCAAGAAAATTGTGTTCATTTTATATAGCTGATAGAAGCAATGTTCCAGTCCTTAAAATCAAAGTTATTTCAATAATACATTAATTATGATGTAACACTGTATGTGAAGTCCAAACTGAATTATACCGCCTGTTCATCATTTAAGTACTACCAAATTACTGCTGATATATGTGTATAATTTTAAGGACTGCAGCAAAAGGTTGTTTTAATCACCAGCCATTATAGCTCAACGCACACATGGATATCTGTAAAACCGGACAATGCCGTAAAAATGCATAATTTGACGATTGTCATTTAGGACAAACTACCTTAAAGATTCTGATAAATGAATTCTGCTATTTCATAGACGATGTAATGACCCATTTTTAGTGGTCGCATGTCCGATTAAACAACACTGTTATAAAAAACTACCTTTTTGGTTTACGAATAAATTTAAAATTACGCTTCTTTCTTCATTGTATAACTTTTAGTCTAAGATAACAAACTATAATTATTGTCATTTTGATACATATGTTGGGTTAATACTCGTACAATGCTTTCTCTTCTCATTCTATATTTTAAGTATGCAATTAGGGTTTAAGAGCTTTTTTGCAAATTTTCATTCTCTTGAATAAATAATTACTTTTTGATAAAAGCATGTTGTTATTTGTACATATGGTTAAATTGTAAGATAAAGTATGCATATTTATGAATGTTGATGTTATAAAATGTCAATTCATAACAGCTGTGTTTTAAGTTGCCATATTGCTATTTCGTGGCCTATAATTATGTCCAAATGTAGTGGCATGTTTAAAACTGCTAGGGTCGTTTTCCATTCCCTGTTATATTATCCGCTGGAAATTGCTACAATGTCTCGTGCGCCTATAGATACCCGGACACAAAAAAGCCTACATACTTGAATCTATGATCGTGAAACATCAAAAATTTCTATATTCTCCGTATAATACACTTGCGTTGCATAAAGGCCTAGGTGATCAGATTGGACTTCTATTGTTTTCTTTAGTTTGCCTTTGTCATTCAGGACGGCGATAACTCGACATCACTAGGGTCGTCATGCTTTTGACACGAGATGTAGATAAAATACGAAGACATAATACAGTAAATAAAAAAGTTATGACAAGTACAATGAATATCTCCACAAGTGAGGTTTCATCAAACTCGTCTTACATTTTGTTAAATACTTCATGCAAGGATGGGTTCTACATTAGAATTGTAATATTATAATATAATACGCAAGAATCATGCAAAACAAAAGCTCTTCTACAAAGTGCACTATCTATAGGCTTATAGCCTACACTATTACAGAGATTTGCTTTGCGATTCCTAACAAAGGCGGAACAGTGCAAATATGGTTACTATTATAACAAGCAAATTCGTTGAATTGTTATCCCCCACCGGAAGGGTTTGTGGTAAGGAATGGCAAAAACAATATGTCCGGCAAAAAGTTAGAATGTTACTAGGAATCAAATAATTTCAATAGATCAAAATCGATTTAACAGGAAATGAATGTTTTTGTTGGTTTTGATGGGGGGGGGGGGGGGGGGGGGGGGGGGGCAGCGGGGATGACCTGGTGAGGGTACAAAACATCACATGTTGATTATAAAATATTGATGGAAAATTAACAATAAAAAAATGGGTGGTGGGGTAATGCCTGATCGGGTTGGTGGGCATCAGCGGGATGGAGGAGTAGGGGAACAGTACAACTTTGCATGTTGATAAATATTCATGGAAGGTTTGATTTTTTTAAAAAAAAAAGAATAGTTTTTAGGGGATGGGGCGGGGGGGGGGGGGGGGGGGAGGTGCGACCAAGGCAAGGTGGCCAGGTGTGGGTACACAACTTCACATGTTTATAATAAATGTTCATGGAAAGGAATGAAAGAAGTGTAATGAAATTCTACCAATTGGTTGGTTTGTTATGTACAAATCTAAGATTTTTAAACAATTAAATGGCAATAACTCTAAGGAAAATTGACCAATTAAAAATGACAGGCATCATCGAAGTATATTGGTTCATATTTATTGCAAGTTTCATGAAATTTAATCTACTAGTTACTGAGACATGGCTGCAGGACGGACGGACGGACGGACGCACGCACACACAGAAGTTAAGAAATAAGATGTTTGCTTATAGATTGTGTGGAAGTAAGTCTTTCAGACAATAACAAGAGGGCCATGATGACCCTATATCGCTCACCTGGTTAAATGGTTGCTATGAAGATTTGCATTTAAGCTTGACCCCGAGGTCATAATTTGAATAAACTTAGTAGATATCCACTAGGCAATGCAACACTCCAAATATCTAAGCTCTATGCCTTCTAGTTTATTTCTAGACATTTTTGGAAGATTTTCCAATGTACAATCAAATAACCCCTGGGGCGGGGCCAATTTGACGCCGGGAATCATGATTTGAACAAATTTTGTAGAGGTTCTCTAGGCAATTCTACATGTGAAATGTCTAAGCTCTAGGCCCTTTGGTTTACTTTTAGAACTTTTTTTGAAGATTTTCCGATGTACAATTAAGTTACCGCTAGGGCGGGGTCAATTTTACCCCGGGGGTCATGATTTGAACAAATTTTGTAGAAGTCTACTTGGTAATGTTACATATCAAACATCTAACATCTAGACCTTCAGGTTTATTCTTAGCAAATTTATGAAGGTTTCCCTATGTACAATCAAGTAACCACTGGGGCTGGGTCAAAATTTGAACAAATTTTGTAAGAAGTCTACTAGGCAATGCTACATGTCAAATATCTAAGCTCCAGGCCTTCTGGTTTATTTTTAGAATTTTTTCTATGTACAATCGAGTACCCCATGGGGCGGAGTCAATTTGCCCCGGGGGTCATGATTTAAACAAATTTTGTAGAAGTCAATTAGGCAATGCTACATGTCAAATATCTAAGATCTATGCCTTCTGGTTTAATTTTAGGAATTTTTGAAGATTTTCCTATGTAAATTAAGTGACCCTGGGGCGGGGGTCAATTTTGACCTCGGGGGTCATAATTTGAACACATTTGTAGCGGTCTACTAGGCAATGCTACATGTTAAATATCTAAGCTCTAGGCCTTCTGGTTTATTTTAAGAAAGATTTTGAAGATTTTCCTATGTAAAATCAAGTGACCCCCAATTTTGACCCTGGGGTCACGATTTGAATAAATGTTGTAGAGGTCTTCTAGGCAATGCTACATGTCAAATACCTAAGCTCTAGGCCTTTTGTTTTATTTTATTAATTTTTGAAGATTTTCCTATATAAATCTATGTAAAATCAAGTGATCCCTGGGACGGGGTCAAGTTTGACCCCTGGGTCATGATTTGAATGATTTTAGTAGAGATCTACTAGACAATGCTATATGTCAAATATCTAAGCTCTAGGGCTTCTGCTTTTCGAAAAGAAGATTGTTTAAGATTTTCCTATGTAAAATCAAATGATCCCTCGGGCGGGGTCAAGTTTGACCCCAGGGTCATAATTGAACAATCTTGGTAGAGGTCTACTAGGGAATGCTTCACACCAAATATCTAAGCTCTAAAGCTTCTGAGTTTTGATAAGAAAATCTTTAAAGTTTTTCCTTTCGGTTGCCATGGCAGTCAGAGTTCTGCATATAATTCAATTCTTTGAACAAATTTTGTAGAGCTTCACCCAGGAAACATTCCTGTGAAGTTTGGATGAAACTGGCCTAGCGGTGTATGAGGAGATGTCGTTTAAAGTAAAAGTTTACGGACGGACAACGGACGACCGACGATGGACGACGGACGCCGGACGCCGGACGGTGAGTGATCACAATCGCTCATCCTGAGCCTTTGTCTTAGGTGAGCTAAAAATAGTTGCTTATCACTGAACACTGTTGAACACTGTTGAGTAGTATATCATTTGTCAGCTATTTCCTTTAATCAAATTAATTCAGTTTTCACTTACATGTGGTACATTTTGGTCCTTCGACGCTTTCAAAAATGGATGTATTAAACAAATTTGAATAAATTGAAGACTGTTACTTTTTAACCCAAAAAATGTACACAAGAGCTGACTGTTGATATCTCGCTTGGCTATTCGAAGAATTGATATAAGTTTAGGCATAATATTACCAGAGATTTTCATGTTTCTAAATTCTATGTCAAAGAAGAGCCATAACGGAGTCACAATCCTTGTCCAGCTTATGTAGTCTTGCTTACATATGGAGACTATGATGTTGGAAAAGTAGTTTTAATTTCATTTAACTATAAAATTTGGAAAGTTTATTACAAAGGGATGTTCGTTTACCTGTTTAAGAACGGAAACTCTCTACATAGGTTTTCGCTGTACAAGCAAGTTATGAAATAAGTATTCAAATGTTACATATAGATTTATGAAAACCAGGCTCGTTAAGCTTCTAAGCCACCTTCAATATACACATATTTCAAATTTCAAAGAATCTTAAGTATAACCATAGAGAAATGGCAGTTCAGACCAAATCAAACATTCTAATGTATATTATATTATATTATATTATATCATATTACCAGATTTATATACTGATAATCGTATATTTCTACTGTACAAAATCAGCAAATATATGGAATTCACTAGGTAAACAACTTTTAGGTAAACTTCACACCGTTTACTTTCTAAACCTTTAACACCGTAACTGAACTTAGATTGCTGTTCTCAGTAATTTACGTTTTCTTTCCTCTAAAATCATTAGAACTTCACCTCGTATTCATATCAACATGTAATACTTTAAATTTCTATAAAATTAAGTTGGAAATTATATGTTTTATAAAGCACCACCATTTTTTCAGTTTTACAAAATTCCAGAAATACTTAAACAATGGGTGAAAATAATGGCTTATAAAATTAAAACGATTTCGGTGACCAGTATTTTTTCTTCTCTTGTTTGCCTTGGAAACTAATATTCTTCACGCTCACGGATTATGAAAAACATTCTTAACGTATGGAAAAAAAAATCGTACCTACATCCTTAAATACAAATGTTGCCAGATACATAGTCAGTATGAAAAAGAAATATGAGCCGTGCCATGGGAAAACCAAGATAGTGGGTTTGCGACCAGCATGGATCCATACCAGCCTGCGCATCCGCGCAGTCTGGTCAGGATCCATGTTGTTCGCTTTCAAAGCCTATTGGAGTTAGAGAAACTGTTAGCGACCAGCATGGACCCAGACCAGCCTGCGTATCCACGCATGCTGGTCTGGATCCATGCTGGTCGCAAACACGCTATGTTGGTTTTCTCATGGCACGGCTCAATTATTTCATTCAAACATGCTTACTCTACACGATACTTGTAGAAAATCACATCACAATATTGAAATGTATAATCATGTTTATATTTTTTGACAAAAATCTGTACAGTTTACGTCAATAATCTTTCTCTCTGTCTGTCTTTCTGTCTGTCTGACTGTCTGTATTAATTACCGTCAAGTTCATAATGATGTGACAGTGATTTAGTATGTACGTAGCAAGATTCTGAGCTTGTCAATTTAAATGTGCCATCATAAGAAACTTAAAATCCTTTCTGTTCCTGTTAGTACTTTATTTCATAATCACTAACTTAAAAAATAAAAATCCTTCCTTTTAAATATTTGAAAACAAAAGTTGCCGTGGCAAAGTTGCCATGGCAGAATCTTGTAATGGCAAAATTGCAATGGCAAACACATTTTTGCCATGACAAAATAAAAACAAGAGCTGTCACTGACAAATGCCCCCGCAGCGCCTTGATTTTTGACCTGGTGACCCCAAAGTCAAGAGGGGTCGTGTACTTAATATCTATCTATCAGCACATGAAGTTTGAAGGTCCTGGGTGCAGTGGTTCGCGAGTAAAGTGCCTTCATGCAAAAAGTTAACATTGGCCCCTGTGACCTTGACCTTTGAGCTGGTGACCCCAAAGTCAATAAGGTCGTATACTCAATAAGTACTATCAGCACGTGAAGTTTGAATGTCCTGGGTGCAGTGGTTCGCGAGTAAAGTGCCTTAATGCAAAAAGTTAACACTGGCCCCTGTGACCTTGACCTTTGACCTGGTGATCCCAAAGTCAGTAAGGATCGTGTACTGAATAAGTACTATCGGCATGTGAAGTTTGAAGATCCTGTGTGCAGTGGTTCGTGAGTAAAGTGCCTTCATGCAAAAAGTTAACGTTGTGACGAACGAACGAACGAACTAACGAACTAACGAACGAACAGTTGAAAACTAATATACCTCCCTTCGGGGGCATAAAAATGAGTTACTGATATCGAACATCATATAACTACCTTAATATTCGTTTGGAAGTAGTTAAAATCATGCTTTAAGAAAACATGAAAAACAAAATTGCCATGGCAAAATGATGAATTTTCTTGCCATGGCAAAACGATTTTGCCAAAATCGGTTTTGTCTTGGCAAATGAAATTTTCTCGTACTTATTTACCAAAAAATAGTAATGACATTATATAATAAGAATATTATCCTACTCATGATTTTCTAAGTCCAAAAGGGGCCATAAATCTTGCAAAAAGCAGGATGGAGTTATGTTTCTTGCTGTAAAGGGTCAGCTTATGATAGTGAACAACTGTTGCAAGTTTCAAAGCAATATCTTTGATAGTTTGGGTGGAAAGCTGACCTAAACATAAAACTTAACCAGGGAACGCCGACCAAGTGATGACAATAACTCACTTTTTTTTCCAAAAATCAGATGAGCTAAAAATGATCAAGATTTGTAAGCTTTAAGGGGCTATAATTCAGACAATATGTAGATGGAGTTATGTACTACTGCCTAAAACTGGACATGGTGATAGTACACAGGTGTTGAAAGCTTTAAAGCTATATGCCAAAAGGTTTTGTCGAAAAATGGACTGGTACGAAAGACTTGTCCAATGTGTAACACCGGCACCGACATCGACGCCGACGACGAGGTGAGTCGAAAAGTCGAGCTAAATTGCTTACAATTTTTAAATTACAGTAGTAAAGAATACGCTTTTCTGGAGACTTATTCAGAAAATGTTTATATGGCCGTAAATTTAACATAAAATTGTTGATTTGTGAGACATGAGATCTGAGAATATATTAAGTTCTGCATTATGTAGTGCAGTGTCGGTGTATATGTATAATACAGCAGCATCGAAACCAGCAGAGCTTTACTGGGCTGGCGGCTTTGTTGTGGAATATGCACGCCGGCGCGTTGTCGTAATTGGCCCCTTCTGTTTCCTTTTTTTACAATCAGATATTTATTACAGTTAATCTTCAGAGCTAACTATAGATTGTCTTTGTCTTGAAGAACCCCTAAAGAAGCTGGCAAGAAATTCAGAGGATCATGAAAAGTGAGAAAAAGACAACATGTATCCAATACCGCTTCCTGTATTTGACAAAAATGACAAAGATGACAACAATGCAGATATTTATACAGATAAGATTATGAGCTATTATTGACATGAACGATGAACAAATAACTGAGCCATTAGAACTTAATTTGAACGAAAACATGAAAGATCTACATGTAATTACGAGTGGTTGTTCTAAGTGTTCAGATGAGTGGCCTTCGTCTGTGTGTTATAAAGTCTGTCCCAATCTGGTTATCATCATTTTGTAAGTTATGATATGCCTTATGATGCCCCAAAATAAGTTTTTATTTAGTGAAGATTAATATCTCTAGGCACTTTTTTATTTTTCTAAAAACATATTTTTCATATATATATACGCGAAAATATAACATGTCAACCTAGATACATTTTAAAAACAGTAGGACACGTTTTGGATGATGCTACTTTCATCGTAATATATACAACATTATCTTGAACGGAATACGGAACAATAGGGTTTACATTATGTGAGGCTGGACATTTTTTCTCAAATTGATAATAATTCTCAATCTATAAAATAGCTCGTTATATCACAGTACTATCTTGACTTACATGCAGCAAATAAAGCTGGAATCGCTACGTGGAAGCTCGAGTACATCACATCCGGTACATATGGTCTTCCGGATTTGTATACTGAAACACTTGAAAACTTAATCGACAAAATGAAGGATCCGGACAGCCACGAACTCAAAAGTTATTGGAAATAGTATGTGGTCATTCCCGCCGAAGAGTTCATTGAGCATTGTGACACACTGTGCCATGCTACAGTTATATGTGGAATGACTGAATTTATCCATGAGGACATTGTTAAATGTTCTGCCGAAATGATAATATCTTTGTTAGTGCGAGTGACAAATTGTATGCCTTTGCTTGGTCTTTCTGTTTCGTTATCACTGTTTCTGTTTAGTTCGACTATTCAAAGAACATGTAGAGCTATTGGCCTCACTCATGCGTCGGTGTCCGATTCGGTTTTTGTATGTGAGCTGGTATCTCAGTAACCACTTATGTGAATGGATTGAAACTTCACACACTTATTCACTGTTCACTGTGATAAATTGACTTACACTGCTCAGATTCCATAACTCTTATTTGTTTTGTTTTTTACAAAATTATGGCCCTTTTTCCACTTAGAAATTTTTGGTTAAGTTTTTCTATATTGGCATCTCAGTACCCGCTAATGGGAATTGACTGAAACTTCATACAATTGTCCATTGTAATTTACGTATTGATATGCATATTACAGGTTCCATAACCCTGTTTTGCAATTTTTTAAAATTATTTCCCTTTTTCAACTTTTATTTACATTCAACTGACAAGGCTGTGAATAGTCGAGCATTGTTGTCCTCCGACAGCTCTTGTTATGTAATATTTTAACTAAAAAATAATCATAGAAAGAAGTTAGTATTAATGAAAATAAAACTTTGGTACTTGTCCTCAGATGTATTCTTAACAAGTTAATAAAACAAACTTTCGGGTAAGTGTATCTAGATGCATCGAATAATAGATATATTCGTGCAATGAAAATGCTGCCTTGTATGTTTCATATTTATGTTTATGTGTGCAAAAAGTCTCATCATCATCATTATCATTATTATTATTATTATTATATAATGATTATGCGCTTGCCTGCAATTTCAGTTAGTGGCTCCGGTCTTCTATGCCATTGTGCAATTTCAGTTATGAATAATTATATTTGTCTTTATTATTAAATTGATTTTTTTGTTGATTGCGATTGGCTTAAACACGGTCACTTGATCTGTGATAAATTATCATATTGACTAGTGGGCGGGGCCTAAAGTACATATTGACCGTCACGTGCGAAATCGCTTGGGTACGAAAAAATTTGAGGTCATACATAAACAACAATGGTTTGACGTCAATACAATGCGACGTCTAACACAATTTACTATGAAAATTACCAAAGGCTGCATATATTTGTATTTATTTTTTATAATTATATGTAGGCTGGATTTAATAACAAAACAATTGTTGCCTTTTAGGTTCGGTCGATATGATAGAGTTATTATAACAGTAGATACAAAGCTCTGGATATTGGCAACGTTTTGTTGAAACTGACAATTCGATTTATGTAATAAAATGTTATTTTTCATCAAGTTGATATTCT
Source organism: Mercenaria mercenaria (assembly GCF_021730395.1). Taxonomy (NCBI): domain Eukaryota; kingdom Metazoa; phylum Mollusca; class Bivalvia; order Venerida; family Veneridae; genus Mercenaria; species Mercenaria mercenaria. The sequence continues at coordinate 49,459,608 of NC_069374.1, read as the reverse complement.
CGATATCGACATTATGGATAATATCCCGTTTTCCGGTATTAGCCACTAATAAACGCCCGTTCCCGGTTTTACGGTGAGTGGGTATCGGCCATTACGCTATATGTCGGTAGTGTTTAGATTATCCTTTTATCAAGTTTTAAACAAAGAAAATGAATAAAAAAGTATTGCAGATTATCATTAAACATTGTTGTAATTAAGATGTAGCAAAATTATCCTCAAAGTTTACTTTATTTCTGAAATGTTACCTTTTATTCTACACTTCCGCTTCCGTGGCTCGATACCGAAGGTGTGAAATTATTCGCATTTTTCAAGGTAAACAGATTATTTTTGCAAAAAAAATGTTGCCGGGATCGTAGAATAGTATTTCCATTGTGAGAAAGTAAGAACTTTCCTCAATCCTTATCTTCTGGCAAAAATAATCGCTAATATTGTATACGGTCTTTATATCGGTTAATCTCGCCAACCCCCATGACCCTATTTACGGAAATACCGGAAAACGGGATTTATCCAATGTCGATATGGCCAATATACTACTTAAAAGTTTTCATCTCGCTTTTAAATGCAGCACGTCGCACATAATTTAAAGTTCTGCGCGTTACGGAGTATAGCCGCAGAACATATGTCTTAACGTTGTGTAGCACAACTATTTGTGCGAATCACTGATGTGTTGGATCACGTGATCAGTGATTGGTCAAGTGGTACGTGGCGGGAATTAGTACGGGTAACGCGGTTGTTTGTCAGTTCTACGCTTGGCTTCGATTGTTTCACTTCTACTTTTGAGCAGCGGTCAACCTTACGATGGATAGGGAAGAAATGTCAAATTTCGTCGAAGGAAAAGTGAAAGATGTTATACAGTCGAATAACAGGGAGCTTCTGAGCAGTATCAGCAACATGATAGCTAAGATAAGTGACAAGTCTTCTTCTGCTATTTCTGTTTTAGATGTTCCAAAATTTAAACGTAAAAGTAATGAGGAACAATTTAAATTAAATGCCAAAGTTATACAGAAGATAGAAGGTGCGCATTCAGCCGTGGAATCAGAGGATTTATCGTCTGCTAAAGAGGCTATTATTCAAGGTAAATTTTTACGATATGCACTTATCCGTGATAACCTGATTTATGTAGGTCATAACGGTTCATGTTTTCACAGGATATACATTAAGAAAACGAATAATGTTTGCGTCTGTTTACATCAATATGGTAAAAATTGACAAAAAGTGTTATTTTTTCAGCCAGAGACATGTTGAAGCACCGACAAAAATTAGTGCTTCTGGCCGATACGTCGGATTTGGGTTGGAGATTGGTCAGCGAATACGAGGCAAATCCCATCGCTAGCGATAGCGACGACGAAAAACGTATTTATAAGGCGGAGGCTCGTGCCAGTAGGAAGGCTAAGGCAGACAAGACCAAAAAACCCAGAAAAAACAACTGGCCATACAAGCGTCCAGAGGCATCGGGATCTGCGCAGGCGTCACAGGGCATCAGACAGCGTCCCGGATTGTGTTTTTCCTGTGGAAAGGCGGGTCACTGGAAAAATGAATGTACACAGAACAGTTCTTACCAGAACAATAAGTTAAGTAGTTATTTTGAGATTTTAGACTCAGTAAAAGTCACTGACATTACCAAGGGTACTGTGTGCCAAGATAAGGCTTATTTGAGTAAAAATGAAACATTATTTAAGGCCGAGAAAAAAGGCAGTGACCAGATGTCGGATAAAAGAATAGTAAATTCTATTTCACCTGTAGCCCGATTAAGGCAGAATAAAGACAAATGGTGCAGGGTGTCCAATAATCAATATATTTTAGACGTTGTTGAAAACGGATATAAATTGCCGTTTAAGAACATACCAGAAAGTGCGCACTTGAAAAACAATAGATCCGCACTTGAAAACAAAACGTTTGTTAGAACGGAGATAAAGTCTTTGTTAGAAAAGAGGGTAATATCGGAAGTATTAGAAAAACCAATTGTGGTAAATCCACTCACAGTTGCTTATAACAAAGCTGGAAAGCCCAGACTGGTGTTAGATTGTAGGCATGTAAATCCTTGTTTGCATATGTTTAAGATAAAATTTGAAGACATAAACACAGCAGAGAGTTTGTTTGACCTTAATACGTTTGTTTATACTTTCGACTTAAAGAGTGCTTATCACCACATAGATATTTTTCCTGAACATACTACGTATTTGGGATTTTCCTGGATTGATGACGGAATTGTAAGATATTATGTGTATAATTCATTACCATTTGGAATTGCTTCCGCAGGGCATATCTTTACGAAAACTCTAAGAGTGTTGATTAAACACTGGAGATCATTAGGACACAGGGTAATTATGTTTTTGGATGATGGAGTAGGGGGACATGCTGAATTTAAAAAGGCCATGTCGTCTAGTAATTTTATACACAATTCTTTGATAGATCTGGGGTTTTTACTTGCGGAAGAAAAATGTTGTTGGAACCCTTCACAAATAGTATGCTGGTTAGGCCATATTTTGAATTATAGATCTAACTGTATGTTTATTTCGGAAGAAAGAATTCTCCGATTAGAAATGTCACTAAAGTCAGTTCTATTTCAATTGTCAAAAGACAAGTTAGACTTGATACATGTAAAATGTTTAGCAGCAGTTGTAGGCCAAATAATTTCCCTACAAAGTGTGGTAGGTAGAATAGTCTGCCGGAAGACCAGAGATTTATACAAATGTATTATAGGGCGTGCAAGCTGGAACGCACCCGTTAAGGTAAGCGAAAAGGCTCAGGCTGAGCTACAGTTTTGGCTAGAAAATGCAAGAAAATTGAACAAAAAAGGTAAGCGATTGAAGCAGTTATTTTCTGCAAGTTTAAGTATGGCAACGGACGCTAGCGCCGTTGGATACGGTGGATACGTGAGAAATGACGAAAAGTCATATGCATATTATAGTAGTTTGTCCAAAGAAGAGACATTTATTAACCAGTCCTCAGGTGTTGAAATAAATGAAAAGGTGACTGGGTTCCCGGAAGTGAACCATGAGGAAATGTTCCAAGGTATGTGTAGCAAGTTTCCACCGGAAGTAGAATATTACACAGTTTTTGCTCCCGGATGTGAGCAAAATGTTTCGACAAACATAGAACAAGGTTCTACAAAGGAGAACTGTGGTAGTTTGTCTGAGGAAATGTCAATTTTTGATCAGTACGCACTTGTTCCGTTACATGAAAAGATAACGTATTACGAAACCGGGTTCCCGGAAGTGAACCACGGGGAAATGTTTCAAGGTATGTGTAAAGGTAGCAAGTTTCCACCGGAAGTGGAATATCTCACCGGTTTTGCTCCCGGATGTAAGCAAAATATTTTGATAAATGATGAACAAGGTTCTATGAATAAGACTCCCGGAAGTGGGTCTAGTGGTCTGGTGCTCCCGGAAGTGAGCGCACATGTCTTTTACTTTTAGCAGTACAGAGGTACATGGGTCTTGGACAGAAGTAGAAAGAGAAAGAAGTTCAACATGGCGCGAACTTGAGGCTCTTCATCGAGTTTTAAGAAGTAACATTAATATATTAGTGAATAATCATGTCATTTTTCTTACAGACAATAAGAATGTGAAATTTATTTTGAATTCCGGCAGCTATGTTGACGATTTGCATGAAATTTGTCTTAAAATTCACGAAGTGTGCGACATAAATAGCATACAGTTTGTTGTAATTTGGATACCAAGGTGTAGGAACGCAGAAGCAGATTATCTGAGTAGGTGTCTTGATTGTGACGATTGGTCTGTAAATGAGGTCATATTTAAACACTTGAATAAGAAGTGGGGACCTTTTACAGTCGACAGGTTTGCCACACATTATAATAACAAATGTGACAGATTTAATTCAAGATGGTGGGTACCTGGTACAGAAGCAGTTGATTGTTTTACACAAATATGGACCGGGGAGAATAATTGGTTGGTACCACCACCAAATCTAGTCGTTCAGTGTTTGAATAAGTTAAAACACGATAAATGCGTAGGAACTTTGGTTATTCCTGAATGGAAATCGGCGCCATTTTGGCCATTGTTAATTGATGAAAAGGGTAATTTCAGTTGCATTGTGAAAGAAAGTTATGTTTTTCCTTCTACAGGTGCTGTCACAAGGGGAAAAGGGAACAACGGAATGTTTAATATAGAACCTTTTAGTTTCAGAATGCTAGCATTGAAGTGCAGTTGGTAAAAATCTTCAACATTATGAGATTTATTGAACATGTACGATCGAATTTTGACCTCATGTATGTCTTTCAGGTACTGGCTTGAGGCAAACACTAAAAAGAAAGTTTGACGAGGCTGGCGTTCAGATAAATAACGAAGAACAATGTATAGACAGAATGGCTACACATATTTTGAGCTCTAGAGCTGATAGCACTGTAAATAAATATGCTCATCAAGTGAAAACTTTTAAAGATTTCTGTATTTCGAAGGGATTTCCCTGTGATCCAGCACATTCCATTCACGTCGCCATGTATTTATCGAACTTAATAGACAGTGGAAAATCGGACAGCGTAATTATGGCAGCTTTTTATGGAATTAAATGGTACCATAGTATTAACGACTTCCAGGATCCAACGGAGAACGTAGTGGTGAAATCTATGCTAGAATGTGCAAAACGGTTGAACTCTAAACCCACAACGAAAAAGGATGTAATTACTACAGAACATTTAATAGAGCTTTGTAATATGTTTTCAGAATCTACGGATGTTGTCGTACTCCGCGATCTGACAATGATTTTGTTAAGTTACGCAGGTTTTTTGCGTTTTGATGAAGTTAGTGAATTACGTTGTAGTGATATTGATATCAAGGACAGATACATATCTTTGTTTATTAAGAAAAGTAAAACTGACATATACAGGGGTGGTAAAGAAGTACTTATTTCTAGCGGTGAAACGTCGGCTTGTCCAGTTGCTATGTTGCAAAGATATTTACATTGTTCAAGTATGCATTTAAAATCAGACTCGTATCTTTTTAGACCTGCATGCAGGTCCGGCCACAAATGTTTTTTAATTGATAAAGATAAAAAGCTTAGTTACACTCGATCAAAAGAATGTATTGTGTCTAAGTTAAAGCTAGTTGCGCCTAATTTGCGTTTAGGAACACATTCGTTGAGAGCTAGTGGTGCCACCACTGCCGCCAATGCTGAAGGCATTTCAGACAGATGTCTAAAGCGACACGGTCGCTGGAAGTCTGATTTGGCCAAAGATGGTTACATAGATGATTCATTAGAGAAAAAGCTTTTTATTACAAAACAGTTAAAGTTATGAGTACATATATTGTTTAAGGAAAATTCGAATTTGAATGACATAGGCTCTAACATTTGTATTAGTTCTATCGCAAGTCTTGCCCATTGCAAAACAGAGTTTGTGTTTTGTGCGTAGTTATGTTAAGACTTTAAAGTTCTGCGCGTTACGGAGTATAGCCGTAGAACATATGTCTTAACGTTGTGTAGCACAACTATTTGTGCGAATCACTGATGTGTTGGATCACGTGATCAGTGATTGGTCAAGTGGTACGTGGCGGGAATTAGTACGGGTAACGCGGTTGTTTGTCAGTTCTACGCTTGGCTTCGATTGTTTCACTTCTACTTTATTCAAATTCGAATTTTTGTTAGATTATAATGAAAACTTTGATTCTGTAAACTCCATGTAGATTATAATCTGGTTTGATAAAGTTGATATACTTTTTGTAGAAAGTTGAACAATTCTCAAGACATAATGAATAATTTGTCTAGTTTTAAGAAAGGCTATTACTTTTTATTATTTTATACTACCAAGATACAGTAGGTACAGTTTTCCAGAGTTTTTTACATTCCCAGTTCGGGAATGATTTTTTAATCTCTGGTTTTTAATCTGGCCTATTGTATCTAGGTTGACGGCTGTACTGTACAGTCAGTGTGTACACAAGATAATTATCTGACAATGTTATTTGTATGAAGCTGATATGCATATTGTATGCTATTTGATTTTGTTTATAAAGAATATGATCATATATTCATGTACTTGTACATAAAATGCTCAAAATAAAACAATCGCAAGTCTTGCCCATTGCAAAACAGAGTTTGTGTTTTGTGCGTAGTTATGTTAAGACTTATAGGTCATATAGTGACTTTTCAGCTTTTCTAGTGGAGAAAGACCACAGGTGGCCTTTCCGGGCATTATGTCATTACGAGCGGGCACCTGGGTAGAACCACCAACCTTCCGTAAGCCAGCTGGATAGCTTCCTCACATGAAGAATTCAACGCCCAGAGTGAGGCTCGAACCCACATCGGTGAGGGGCAGGTGACTGGAAGTAAGCGACCTAAACCACTCGTCTTCGGAGACCCCTATATCGCTCACCAGAGTTGATCTATCCCACTGACCTAGCTTTGACCCCTTATGACCCAGTTTCAACCTTAACGTAGAGATCATCAAGACAAACAATCTAACCAAGTTTCATAAAAATTTGGTGTTAACATGTTTTTACTTTGATATGACCGGATGACCTAGCTTGTGACCCCATATGCCTTAGATTCGGACTGGACCTAAAGGTCATCAAGACAAACATGCTGACCAATTCTCATGAGTTTCAAATTTAAACCATGGACTATTGAGTGTTAACAAGATTTTCCTCTGATCTGGCCTACTGACCTAGACTTTGACCCCACATGAACCAGTTTCAAACTTGACCTAGACATCGACTAAACAAACATTCTGACTCAGTTTTATAAAGACTGGATTACAACTGTGGCCTCTAGATTGTTAACAAGCGTTTCCTTTGATTTCACCGGTTTTTGACCCCGCATAATCAAGATTCGAGCTTGACCAAGTGGTCATCTAGATAAATTTTCTGATCAGTTCTCATGAGTTTTAAATTCAAAATGTGGACACTAGATTCTGAACAATATTTTCCTTAGATCTGGTCTGGCCAATTGTCCTAGTTTTTGACCCCGCATAATCCAGTTTCAGACTTGACCACAAGATCATCAAGACAAACATTCTGACCAAGTTTCATAAAGATTGTGTCACAACTGTAGCCTCTACAGTGTTAACAAGTTTTTCAGGTGACCTAGCTATTGACCGTACAAAAACCAAATTCAATGTTGATCTAGAGGTTATCACTACAAACATTCTGACCAATTCTCTTGAGTTTCAAACTTAAACTGTGGACTCTACAGTGTTAACAAGACTTTCCTTTCATCTGGTCTATTGTCCTAGTTTTTAACCCCACATGTCCAAGTTTCAACATTGACCCGGAGATCATCTATACAAAAATTCTAACTAAGTTTCATAAAGATTGGGTCACGACTGTGGCCTCTGGAAAAGACGTTTTTCCTTTGATTTGATCGGGTGACCTAGTTTTTGACCCTACATGACCCAGGTTCAAACTGGACTTAGAGGTCATCAAGGGAAGCATTCTGACCAATTCTCATGAGTTCCAACCGTGGATCTTAGAGTGTTAAAAGATGTCCCTTTGATCTGGCCTACTGACATAATTTTCAACGCACCATAACACCGTTCAAACTTGACCTAGAGTTCATCTGTAGAAGACATTATGATTAAGCTTCATAACGAATGGGTTAAATCTGTGGCCTCTGGAGTGTTAACAAACTTTTTCTTAGATTTGGCCGAGTGACCTAGTTTTTGAACCCACATGACCTAGATTCGACAAAAATTCTAGCCGAGTTTCATGGGTTGCTAACGTAAACTGTAGACTTTAGAGTGTTAGCGAGTTTTCGACCCCACATGACCCATTTTCAAACTTAACATAGAGATCATCAGGATAATATTATAAAGACTGTGTCATCACTGTGGCCTCTAGTGTTAAGAAGTTTTTCATTTGATTTGACCAAGTGACTTAAAAGTCATCATGACCAATTTTCCTAAGTTTCAAACTCAAACCATGGACTCTAAAGTGTTAACAAGATTTTCCTTTGAGCTGTCCAATTGGCCTAGTTTAAATCCCACATGACCAAGTCTCAAACTTGACCCAGAAATCATTAAGGCAAACAGTCTGACTCGGTTTTAAGATTGGATTACAACTTTGGCCTCTGTAGTGTTAACACGCTTTTCCTTTGATTCGACCGGGTGATCTAGTTTTTTTTTTTTTGTCCCGCATGATCCAGATTCGAACTTGTCCTAGAGATCATCAAGAAAAACACTGATTAATTCTCGTAAGTTTCAAACTTAAACTTTTGACTCTAGCATGAAAACTAGATTTTCCTTTGACACCTGACGCTTCTAATAACTAGAGCTAGCACTAAAGGTGATGAATGTACGCCCCCCCCCCCCCCCCCCCCCCCACCCCCGCATGCACTGACACAGTACATTGCAATTTGATGCACACAAGATTGCATAATTATGTGGACTGTATGTATATAGACTGTATGTATACAGTATAGTAACAAAAAACAAAGTCCCATAACTATGCAGAATATTTAACTAAAAGAATGTAACATGCGCCATGCACAACTAGGGTTAATACTGATCACTTGTGTGAAGTTTCATTAAACTGTGTGCAAGGGTTTGGTAGATTAGGCACGCACAAGATTGCATATGCAGACTGTACGTACATAGTATGTTAACAAGAAACAAAGTCCCATAACTATGCAATTTTTGTCGCTGAAAGAACCTAACATGCCCCATGCACAACTACTGTTGTTACTGATCACTTGAGTGAAATTTCGTTAAATTGTGTCAAGGGGATGAGGAGAGATAGTGCGCACAAGATTGTGTCTATGTATATAGTATAGTAACAAAAAAACAAAGTCCCATAACTCTGCAAAATTTTTTTCTGAAAGAACCCTAACATGCCCCATGCACAACTACTGTTGTTACTGATCACTTGTGTGAAGTTTCATTAAATTGTGTCAAGGGGATGAGGAGAGATGGTGCGCACAAGATTGTGTCTATGTATATAGTATAGTAACCAAAAAAAAAACAAAGTCCCATAACTCTGCAAATTTTTTTTCTAAAAGAACCTAATATGCCCCATGCACAACTGCTGTTCGTACTGATTACTTGTGTGAAGTTTCATTAAATTGTGTCAAGGGGATAAGGAGAGATGGTGCGCACAAGATTACGTCTACAGACAGACAGACAGACAGACAACCTGAAACCAGTATACACCCCCCCCACCCCCCTTACAACTCTGTTGTCGCGGGGTACAATAAATCAACTGAATTTACAAAATATCATCGAAAATTGTCTATATAATGTATACGAGTAACACCATTCCCGAGGCGCAACCCAATTTTCGATGATTTTTTTTGTAAATTCTGTCCCAGTAAGTAGGATTTCGAACATACAAATCGGATATTCGTTAATATCTTACAGTTGATTTATTATTAGAAGCGTCAGGTGTCCTCAAATAAAGTCAATGAGATCAGAAACTGGCATTTTTTCGATTTTTAACTTTTTCTCACGCTTCGTGTCGCCAGGGTTTTTGTAATAATGAAACCGAATCATAACTTTTAAACCAGATATTTCACACGTACAATGTTTTATCACATTTGTGTCGCATATCATTTTGCTTTTTGCGAGAACATTTATAATTATGTCATACTCAGTAAAAAAATATCACTTCGTTCAACACCATCACCGGATATCGCGGAATCCAATATAAGTGTATTCCCTGCGGAAATTGGATTGCCCGTTTACCACCCGTGATAATGTTGTAGGTGAAATTGGGGCGTGGGGGGTGGGGGTGCGTGTCGAAAAATGTTTAATTGCCGTATACATTATGCCATTAGTCATGCGAAATAGAACACTCAGCTACCTTAGGATAATAATCTGGTCATTTATTTTTCATGTAAGTTTGCATATTACTCACGTCCTACTTTAATTTATTATTTGAAAAAAAATGCATGTACATGTCCAGTTAGTTTCAGAGCACGACTGACGAAATCACAGGTTTATGAATATGTAATTTGTAACCCGCAAATCAAAACCTTTTTCATTTGCACAAATATTTAAGAAAAAAAGCAAAAACAGCGGAGATTTGAGGCGTTACCCGTCTAAATAACTCATTTAGAAAGATTTCCATGTAATATTAATACTGCATGTACATATTCATGTGAGGTAACATTTTGATAAAAAGTTCTTTTGCATGAAATGCAAGTTCTCGTCAAAAATGAACTATAACATTTCAAAAGCACGGACCTACAGATTTTGGCTAAAAAATATCTTCCTTTAAAATTGAAGTTTGGTCATATCATGAATATTAGAACATCAGTTTTTGTTTCTAAACCTAAAAATGCGAAATCAAGAGAAATAAAAACATGCCCGAGTCAGAAATGGAACTCGGGCCGCCGCAGTAATAGAAATTTTCATGAGTTCTTGATCAATAAATCTTGGAGGATTACTAACTTAACTATCGTTATATGAGCCGTGCCATGAGAAAACCAACATAGCATCCGCGCAGTCTGGTCAGGATCCATGCTGTTCGCTTTCAAAGCCTATTGCAATTAGAGAAACTGTTAGCGAACAACATGGATCCTGACCAAACTGAGCGGATGCGCAGGCTCGTCTGGATCCATGCTGGTCGCAAAGCCACTATGTTGGTTTTCCCATGGCGCGGCTCATATAATATTTAGCGTTATTGAAATAGATGCTTGTTCTAGGTTGCTATATCCGGCTCGGATGGATTTTGCCAAGTCGTGATCCGACAAAGTACACGAGAGCGAAATGCAGAATCCAAGATCATTTTACTAAGCCCAGACAATAACGTGACGTTTACAAACATGACTATAAATTATAGTTCTAGTTTTCGTATTAATTACAAAATAGCTCAAAGGTAAGGCAATTGTTTGTACTACAGATTTTTTGCCGGATGGACTCGGAACTAGTTAATTTCTTTTCATTTTGCACCTGAAATGTAGAATCCTTCTTTTTCTCTATGACATATTGCCAGAGAAATACCGGAAGCAGATATGGCAGATGAGAGAGGTTTAGTATCACATCAAAAATGATATTAGTTAAATGCAAATACTAAAGCCAGTAACGATCATCAGCAAGAGTTGTGCTTTTTAATACTGATCTATATCTATATACATGAGCTGTCTGTTGACAGCGCGCTCGACTATTCTAAGAATTGATGGAAGTATGGGGTCAAAATATTACCTGAGATTTTCAGACAAAAGCAGAAAATAGATAAGACAAACAATGTATTTGTATTTGTGGATTTTGATAAATCTTGCACTATATATATGGAATGTGTGACCATGATGGTAAGCAAGTGTTTAAACTTTCAAAGCCATGTATAAAATAGTTTAGACAAAAAATGAAATGGTATGCGAAACTTAATTAATCTCTATGTCAAAAAGGGTCATAGCTGAGCTAAAGTCCTTGTCCTAGTTATGTAGTCTTGCTTGCATATGTGATGGTAAACAGGTGGTCAAAGTTTCAAAGCCATATGACGAACCGGTCAGGAATAATATGGACTGGTATGAAATATTTAACTGATCTCCAAGTCCAAAACGGACCATAATTCATCCAAAATAGTTGACAGAGTAATATAATTTTGCCAACAGATTGATATTATGATGATAAACAAGTGTTCAAAATTTCAAAGCCATCTGTCAAACATTTCTGACAAAACGACAATTATTCAGCCAAAATAGCTGACAGAGTTATTTACTCTTGTCTATAGATGGAGGTTATGATGATGTACAAGTGTTCAAAGTTTCAAAGCCGCATGTCAAATAGTTTTGACAAAACGCGGACTTGTACGAAACTTGTACCAATATCCAATTCCGAAAAGGGCCATAATTTAGCAAAAATAGTTGGCAGAGTTATGTACTCTTGCCTACAGGTAGAGACTGTTATGATGACCAGATGATAAAAGTTTCAAAGCCAAATGTCAAACATTTTACACAAAATATGAACTTTCAAGTCATTATTTTTTGAAGTACCACAGATATGTCTATAAACGAAGCTTTCGAAAAAAATATTAACATGAAAATAATTCCAAGTATAACAATTTTGTGACCTTGACCTTGGGTATAATGGGCCCAGCCCCTGCACATATTTTGTCTGTATGCTGAACAATATTAATGTGAACTTACAGAAAGATATAAGCAATAGTAACAAAGATATGACAGAAAAATAAAGGTTGCCGAAATCCTTTACCCTTAAAAATAACCTAAGTACAACATACTGGTGACCTTGACCTTGGGTATAATGGGCCCAGCCCCTGTACACACTTTGTTTGTATGCTGTACAATGTTTATGTAAAGTTACCGTACGATATAAGCAATAGTAACAAAGATATGACAGAAACAAACAAAGATTGCCGAAATACTTTAAACAAGAAAGGTCACGCCGACACTTACGCCGACGCCGACGCCGACACCGGGGCGAGTAGAATAGCCACCCCCCCCCCATATTCTCCGAATAGTGGAGCTAAAAAGAAAGTGCATCAAAACACTAACCAAGGTGCTCATGGGGAAATATGCAGACGCCGACGCAGACGCCGGGTCGAGTAGGACAGCTCTCCATACTTAGCGTAGTGAGCTAAAAAGGACATAATTAATCTCTCATTGACCTTTATCAGTATGTAAAGTATCAAGTCAATATCTAACAATAGTATTCTAGATATGCCAAGGAAAGAGTTTTTCAAATAAAGGAAGATAATTTAAGAATATGACAACATAAGAGTTATGGTTCCTTGTCACTGAACTCTCTTTCATTGACCTTTTGCAATATTTAAAGTTTGAAGTCAATATTCTACATAGTATTCAAGTTTAAGTCCCATACAAGTTTTTCAAACAAGAGCTGTCCGTAAGACAGCTAATGCTCAAACATTCGAATTGTTGTCCAGGAAGCAGGAATATTACCCTAAATGTTAAAATATATCTAGAGTTTCAACCTAGTACCTGCATTAGTTTTCAAGATAGTAACTGGCATGCTAAACTATCCAGAAGTTCAAAAGGGTACATAATTTTGCAAAATACATGTCAGAGTTATTGGACTAGATACTATGACCTAGTTTTATAAACCCGAAGAAGTGTATGATGTTTCGTTTCAATATTTGCACTAGTGTTTGAGATAGTAAGTTGCATGCAAGACATTAACCAGCATTTTCTAAAGTCCTAAAGGGGGGATATCTTGGCTGCAAGACATTTCAGAGGAATTTTGACTTGATGCTATCACATAATTTTAAAACCCCGAAGACACACGAGAAGTTTCAAATCAATACTTGCACTAGTTTTGAACATAGTAACTTGCATGGAAAAACTTTAATCAGGATTTTCTAAGCCTAAAAAATGGGCCGCTGAAAATTTGCCCAAGAGGCATGTCACTGTTATGGAATTGATCCCGTGAGGTTAGTTTTTGACCTAGAAACAGGAAAAAAGTTTTAAAGTCATATCCCTTTAAAGATAGCTATATGTACTTGTATGCAAAATTTTAACAAGGATTTTCTACGTCCTTAACGGGGGCATAATTTAACCAAACTGTAAGTCATAGTTATGTGACTTGATGCTATCACATTAATTTTGTAACCATGTAAACAATTCAATATCTGTATTAGTTTTGGAGATACTAACTTACATGCAAAACTTTAACCAGGATTGTCCAAGTTAAAAAGGAGGCACTACTTGCCCAAAATACTTGTCTCCGTTATGGGACTTCAATGTTGGTAACTGATTTAGATATAGAAAAAAGTTTCAAAGCTATATACCGTTAAACAGTAGCTAAACATGCTTGCATGCAAGACTTTTAACCAAGGGGTGACACCGACGCCAACATCAGGGAGTGTACAATAGCTCAAATAATTTGACGTATAGCTGAGCTACAAAGTGAGATTAATCAAAAATGGAACCTAGAGTTATGGTTTTCTTGTCACTGCACCCCTCTTACTGACCTCTATTAATATGTAGAGTTTGAAGTTAATACCTTACATAGTATTCAAGTTATGCCCGGAGAAAGGTATTTAAAAAGGGAGATAATTCATGAAAAGCTGTCAAAGAAGACAGCGCGCTCGACTCTTAAGCTAGTGGCCTTGTTCTTGCGCATAACACATCGTATCTTTTGAAAAGTAATATAAAATCATTCGATGGATGACAACGAACGAATTAATGAACGGACGGATGAACGGACGCCACAATTTCTATATGACCGCTGGGGGAATAAAATCTATAAAATTCTCAAAACCTATAGCATGTTCGGAAAGGAAGTGTGTCAACGTTGGTGTTCTCGCGCGCACTTTATTTAATTATTTGTTGATACTGAACAAAATGTTTTTATTTCTGCGTCCCCAGAACAGCGACCTGTCCAACACGTGCAATAAAACGCTAATACAACAGGACTAGCGTACCTCGAGTCGATATTGGCATCAGAATATAGAAATAAGGATACTATTTAATAGAGTCCGTAATTTAAGATATCAGTAATCGTATTTTTGACTATGTGTCATATGATTAGGATGGTCATGAGGGAAAGGTGTTTTAAGTTTGATCAAAACCATTAATTAATTGTAATTACAGAGCTGAAGTGAAAACGACACCAAAACTTAAGCCAGAAATTTTGACGCAGACGCGGACGCCGATACCGACACAGGGATGAGTAGAATGACTCTTGGACTAGTTAAAAGCTGCTATTTTCGTACGAATAACGCATGCTATTTTCGTATTATAACATTTGCATGATCCCTATGGATTGGTAGGTATCAAAGCCTGGTAGGGCGAGGGCACCACCAACGTATCCAGAGGAATTCTGAAGATGTTAAAACAAGAAATGAACAAGAGCTTAAACTATTCTTGCATAAAACATGATGAATATATATTGTCCCTCAACGTTATTGAATTTCTATGCAATGCACAGGAATGCCTGTGTTGTTTTATCACGTTGGCATCTTTTTTATCATTATACGTTTCGAGGCTGTCATGCGTCTACGTTTAGCCACGGAAAGCGCACATATAAAATGGCGTTTTAACAGCACTTCAGCGCGGGAATCTCCCTATTGAAATATTTCTTCTAATAAAACACCCCTAAAAAGTGACGGAAATAACAGTTTTATGCGAGAATTTTCATTAATAACAGTCATGTTTCCAAAGAACAGACGACGTTTATTGTGATGGAATCTGCACACAAAGCTGTTTAAACTGCCCAAACTAATTATCCAAAAACAAATGCTACCTCAATGGCTGCAGGTTACTCTGTAAACGCTGAAGAATGCATGGGCACTGTATTCAATGGCTATGAATAAACGGTGAGTCGACATCACTTGGGATGCTTCTTTCTTCATCACAGAGATGGGAAGGACACGTGATTCGACGGAAGCGACAATCAACAGCTCTAACGGTAGTCCCTAGGGAGAACTGAAGATATAAATGTCTTTTCGGCTGTTTACGATATGATTTGAGCCGCGCCATGAGACAACCAATAAAGTGCTTTTGGTTATAACACACTAAATAGTTGTTGTTCTTTATTCTATATAAAACTGACCTAATTCCAATGACCGCAGCACACATCAGGACCCATTTTAAATTTCTGTAACCTATATTTTCTTGAAGAATATTGTCAGTACTAACTAAAAATCAAAAGAAAAGTGGGGGTCATGTTTGATGCAAAAAAAATAATTTCAGTCAAACACACAAACTGCAAAATCAGCTAAAAAATTAGACCCCAAATTATACTGGTGGTGTATGATCTACGTTTCCATGAAAAAATTTGTAATGTTGTTATTTCATTATGAAAATGCTACCTACATGTCAAGCATAGATCTGTCACGTAATTTTAGCAAAAAAATTGCAAAGAAAATAACTAGCTCTACAGAGCAAAAAAACTGAGGACTATTTGTATCCGCCATTATGCGACTACCATTTTTTTTCGCGCCATTTTTCTTTTTAGTGTCTGTATGCCTTTTGAGACAAGCATGGATGCGCAGTCTGGTCAGGACATGCTGTTCGCTAATGGTTTCTCTAATTGCGATAGGCTTTGAAAGCGAACAGCATGGATCCTGACCAGACTGCGCGGATGCGCAGGCTGGTCTGGATCAATGCTGGTCGCAAACGCACTATGTTGGTTTTCTCATGGTGCGGCTTATTTATCTAAACATTAGTTACAAATACATTTAAACCGGATACTGAACAAATTCTGTCAAGTCTTACTTTAAACTAACAATTATTTCTGTTGATAAATAGTCTTTAATCATAACAGAATGGAAAACAAAGCATATTACACAATTATTCAAAAAGAGCTGTCAGAGTTGACAGTGCGTTCGTCTATTTCCGTGCTGGACAGTTAAATACTGTGACTCACGGACTCCGGTATATCATTAATGTATATATTTTGTAACCAGGGTAATACTAACCCTAACATTTAGAGAACACAAATAATTTTGCGGACATGTAATAATTTGTGTATTTTTGCCTTGCACTTCACTAGATAATCACTTCCGGACATGCGCAGAAGACTGCTCTAGGTCTGCAATGAGCTACATCGATAGTGAAATATGGTACACTGTAGAGACAAGTATGCTTCTTAAAATAAAAGAAACCTAGGAGAGGTCCAGTGTTGCTCCTTTTAAAGTTATATCAGGGGCATAGACAACACTTGTTATCTATGTCTCTTGTTATATGATAGGTTGTCCTTTATACGAAAAACAGTTTCCCTGGTGCAGGTTACTATGAACTATTAGGGGTCGTTCTATTGGTGGTGGCCAAACGTCGTGTCAAGTTTAGAGATCCTAGGCCTAAGCTTTCTTGGATTATAGTCTGGAAACTGTTTTCCTGGTCCAGGTCACTGTTACCATGACCTAATGATCTCAAAATCAATAAGTCATCTTCAGGTTATGATCAACCTCCGCCAATCCGAGGACTGTAGACCCGGGCATTTCCTAGTTACTGAATTTAATTTAAAAATGTTCAAAGGCTACCACTGCAATAATTGTCACAAGATTGTTTGTCCACCTGACAAACTTGTTCGTTAACTGTCGCGTTCATTTGGGCCCATTTCGGAGAATAACTTCCGAAAAAATCTTTTGAAAAACTTGGAAGAAAATCCCAATCGAATGGACGTCTGCCGGAAGTGAAAAAACAAGAGCCGTCCGTAAGACAGCCAAGCTCGACTATTCGAAATATTGTCACAGAAGCAGGAAATTATTACCCAAAATGTTAAATATCAAAAGAGTTTTAAGTTCGAAACGGGACATAATTTGACCAAAATGCATATCAGAGTTACGGGACTAGTTTTATAACCCCGAAGAAACATGTTAAGTTTCAATTCCATATCCGCATTAGTTTTGGAGACAGTAACTTGCATGTAAAACTTTAACCAGAATTTTCTAAGTCCAAAAGGTGGCATAATTTGCTCAAAATACATGTTAAGAGTTATGGAATTTTACCCAGTGAGGTTGGTAACTGACCTAGGAAAAGAATAAATAAGTTTCAAAGCTATATGCCTTTTGGTAATAGCTGTATGTACTTGCACGCAAAACTTTAACCAGGATTTTCTAAGTCCAAAAGGGGGCATAATTTGCCCAAAATACATGTCAGAGTTATGGAACTTAATTCTATCAACTAGTTTTATAACCCTGAAGACACATGTGAAGTTTCAATTTAATATCTGCATTAGTTTTGGAGATAGTAACTTGCATGTAAAACTTTAACCAGGATTTACTAAGTCCAAAAGGGGGCATAAATTTGCTAAAAATACATGTCAGAGTTATGGGACTTGACCCAGTGAGGTAGGTAATTGATCTAAAAAAAGAAAAAATAAGTTTCAAATCTATAATGCCTTTTAGTAATAGCTGTATGTACTTGCACGCAAAACTTTAACCAGAATTTTCTAAGTCCAAAAGGGGGCATAATTTGGCTAAAATACATGTCAGAATTATGGGACTTGACCCAGTGAGGTAGGTAATTGATCTAGAAAAAGAAAAAATAAGTTTCAAATCTATATGCCTTTTAGTAATAGCTGTATGTACTTGCACGCAAAACTTTAACCAAATTTTCTAAGTCCAAAAGGGGGCATAATTTGGGCAAAATGAAGGTCAGAGTTATGGGACTTGGTACTATCAACTAGTTTAATAACCCCGAAGACACATGTGAAGTTTCAATTCAATATCTGCATTAGTTTTGGAGATAGTAACTTGCATGTTAAACTTTAACCAGAATTTTCTAAGTCCAAAAGGGGGCATAATTTGCTCAAAATACATGTTAGAGTTATGGAACTTGACCCAGTGAGGTTGGTAATTGACCTAGAAAAAGAATAAATAAGTTTCAAAGCTATATGCCTTTAAATGATAGCTGTATGTACTTGCATGCAAAAACTTAACCAAGGTGTGACGCCGACGCCGACGCTAGGGTGAGTAGAATAGCTAGACTATTCTTCGAATAGTCGAGCTAAAAATGTATAATTTTATTTAGAGATTTTTATTGTTAATGTGAAATAGGGAACTCAAACACAATAGATGTTTTCAACAAGGAGCTGCATTCAGTAAACGCTTGATGCCCCCGGTGGCATCCTTGTCGATAGATTTTGCACCTAAGTCCAAAACGAGGTCAAGGTCAAGGCCAAACTGAGGTCAGGTGATGTTTGAAGATGAGGAATGGTCACAGGTTACATCTGCATTACTATCAAGTCATTCTAGAAAGGGGTATTGATGCTAGACGAAACGGTCCCATTTGGTTAACCAACAGATGACACATATAAAGCAACCTAAGTCCAAAATGAGGTCAAGGTCAAACTGAGGTCAGGTGATATCTGAAGATGAGGAATTGTCACAGGTTACATCTGCATTAGTATCAAGTTATTCTAGTAAGGGGTATTGATGCTAGACGAAACGGTCCCATTTGGTTAACCTCGTACGGACGGACGCACGCACGAACGGACGAACGAACGGACGGACAGGTCAATCACTATATGCTCCCGCGGGGAAATAAAAAGAAGTTGAAAACTCATTATTTGGGAAATCACTTTGCACACTTTTTGAGATTGTGACTGTGATTTTTAAGAGATTGAAGTAACGTGAACTAGAGGATTTTTTTTTGTGTAAATACATTCGAATATGACCAAAATGGGATTTGAAAAAAAGTCGAATTGAAATGGATGTTCGTGTGGGCAGGTAGGGTGTTTTTGAGTGATTTTTGTGCGGGAAAAAGGGAAAAAATTACTGGGAAAAAGACCCCCCCCCCCCTATAAAATGGGGGGTATTTTTATGGGTGTACGTTCATTTTAGAGCACGCTTATTGCTTCAAATAAACCTTAAACCCGCGGTATATTATCTTTGGATGCCCAAGGATGAATGGTATGACTGAAACTTTCACCAAACCTGGAAAATCTACTTAGATCCATCGAACCTTTACAAAAGATTACATAAACTGTGCCCCTAATAAGGTATGACAAGTGTGCATGAGACATAACACAGGGGGGACACCGCTTTGGTCCAATGCACAATAGGGAGGCATAACTGTGCCCAGTAACTGGCCATGCCGCAAAAAAGAGACACAAAATTTACAATGGTAAAAAAGAAAGTTATTTTTCTGCATCGAGAAAAAGGTATATAAGTTAAAACTGAATGTGAAATCAGTCATAAAATAATTTTCGAACTTAAAAATGGCACAACAAGTAAGCAATCTTACAGCCCAAAAATTTGGGATCCTGAGTTCATCAGAATTGTAAGTGAGCAACCAAGATCACAAAAATTGGTTGATGATGCAGTTGAAAAATACAAAAATGGAAAAAGTGCACAACAAGTAAGTAATCTTACAGACCAAGAATTGGATCCTGAGTTCATCAGAATTGTAAGTGAGCAAAAAAGATCACAAAAATTGGTTGATGATGCAGTTGAGAAATACAACAATGGAAAGTGTTGAAAGAAAAAAAATACAACCAATAGCATGACTGTGACATTAAAAACATTAAAATGGAGTGGTATGTGCATGACAAGTAAAAGACATGTATTTGTTGAATTACTGTTAACTGTATTTAGCACTGAGTAATAAACATGAAAAAATAATGAATTTTTCTAGTAGCACTATCCTAAAACAATAAAAGTAAAGTCAGAAAAGCCGTTGTATGTTCTCAGATATTAATACACAGTCAGAGCGATGCCAGTTTCGACGCAAAACGGGTGTACTAAAATCAACAATAAATTTTTCCCTTTGTCTCAATGAACAATTACCACTTACACTTTTATATCAGAAAGGGTAATGCTTGATCTGTCTCTAAAAACACTGCGTAACACAAAAAAAGCTTCTTTTGTGATTTACAGATAAAACCTAGAGGTCCCATGATATTAAACCCATTGCGCAAAATTTTGACGCAAAAACAGCCCATTTGAATAATAGTACCATGGGGACATCTTCATTTTGTATGCTAAAGGCGTAAGCAATGTACCTGTAACACTTTACCGTCAATAAAAACAGACTTCTTTTTCTAAAAAACATGCATTTTTTGCTGCCAAACACGGTTGCATTCTGATCTAAAGCGTTGTGCACATTTGTGATACAAAACAGCTTATTTCAATAACTGCACAGGTTCAAACATTCTGTAAATACACCAGGCATTGTTGATTTAGTGTGTGCAAGGCTTTTAGCACCTAAAAACAGTAAACAGAGAAGTATGCGAAAAAACTGTGACGTTCTTGATCAATTTACAACGTACACTACTGACAGTGCGTGGCGTCACAACTGCATTGAACAAAATAAAAGTAAAAAGTTTCCCCTGAGTTTTGGACTTTATGGAATAATTTGGGGGATTTGGAAGTAAAAAAATGTAAAGGTAGGTGGATTTTATGTCAGTGAATGACATTATCTTGCTTTGATAAGTTTGTAGTAGAAATAAACACTTTATTTTGACTTTTTTCGCGCAACGGCATGTGTGCAGAATGATGCAATTCTGTCAAATTTTGGGAGCTCATATTTTGTTAACCGCATGGATGTAAAAAAAATATCTCTTTTAGGACAAGAAAGCCTGTTCGCAAGCGTAATGAATGCATGCAAAAATCTTGTTCTAAAAACACTTGGTTTTTGTATTTTTTTCACTCTGAAAAATTGTTGAAATTCATGTGAAATGCTCGCGAAAATGAGTGATTTTGAAACGTAAATATCTTATTCAATTTCTCAATGAAAATTCATGATAAAGGGTCTCATTCGAAAGCAAAACCCTTTCTTGTTTCGATTTTAAATTTTGGGCATAATTTACAGAAGTGTGGAAATATATGTTTTTTTGCTCAGAAGTGACATACCGTATTGTCAACATAACAGTAATGCGCCATTTGCAAAGTTGCAAGTTTCAGCCCTCGTAGTTTTCTATTGCATGGATGTAAAAAAATATTTCTTTTAGGACAAGAAAGTCAGTTCGCTAGCGTAATAAATGCATGCAAAAATCTTGTTCTGAAACACTTGGTTTTGTATTTTTTTCACTCTAAAAAATTGTTGGAAATTCATGTGAAATGCTCGCGAAAATGAGTGATTTGAAACGTAAATATCTTATTCATTTCTCAATAAAAAATTCATGATGAATGGTCTCATTCGAAAGCTAACCCTTTCTTGTTTTGATGTTTTAAAATGTCAGAATTTACAAAAAGTGTGGAAATTTGTGATTTTTAGCTCAGAAGTGTCTTTACCGTATTTTTCAACATAACGGTAATGCCCCATTTGCAAAGTTGCAATTTTCAGCCCTCTTTAGTTTCTTATTGCATGGAATGTAAAAAATATATTTTTTTAGGACAAGAAAGCATGTTTGCTAGCGTATTGAATGCATGTAAAGATTTCATTCGGGGACATTTGGTTTAGCATATTTTTGAAACATGAAAAATTGTCAAAATTTGTGTAAAATGCTCACGAAAAAGTGATTTTGAAACGAAATATCTTATTCATTTTTCAATGTAAATTCATGATGTTGGTCTCATTCGATAGCAAAAACCCTTTCTTGTTTTGCTGTTAATTTGTCACAGTTTACAAAATTGGGGAAGGACCTGATTTTTTGCTCAGAAAATGACACACCACGGTAAAAAAAACAATGGCCGCGCCGTTTACAAAAAAGGTGCAGGTTTGGGAGATAATTTTGCAAAAGAAAAATAAGTATGAGACGAAAATTTAATACAATGAGGATTAAAATATTGGCTTTTAAATGAGACCAAATTTCATCTTTCTGCGTCAGAAATAAGTTTAAAACATTGATTTGAAATGACCCTGTCATTCACCATTTCACGTCTTTTTTTTGCATTTTCGAGAATAGGGTCACGTTAAGGTCGCTACGTCATCACTCACGTCATTTAGGAGCTGGCCCTAACAATATCAATATGGCTTTCAACGGTCACAAGTATTTCTGTGAAATAAAATATTTTTTTGGGTTTTTTGTAGATGGAGGATTGGAAAAAAAAACTTTATGGAAAATACATCTCAGAATGCCTGCCGTTAAAAATTACCAAGGATGGAGGCGAATGCATGATACAGGAGCGGGAAAAAAAAAGGTTAGTGTATTTTTTCCCATCTGTCATTGCTCAGTATGTTGATTGTGATTTGAAATTTTGAAGTGGCAAACCCTTTTCTTAGATGCTCAGTGTACATATTAAATTACTTATAGACCAGAATTGTCTATTTTATGTATATGAAAATTTGACTGAATGAATCTTCAAAAATCAATGATAGAATGTGTTTTGTATTTTTTTTCAGAGCACATGTCCAGACCTGCAAAATAAAAGAATGTGAAGCATACTGAAGTGAGTGTGTGTGTGTTCCACAGCGTAAATTATGGAAAGAAAGCAGGTATTTATCTTTACAAAATAATCTCTATTGAATTTTAGCAAACATAATCCCTTTTCAGTTCATCACAGTGTAAGGCTGTAGAAACTTTGTAATAAATTTATGTAAGGCAGAAAACTTGAAAATCTAACACTGTTTGAAGATATATGAACTAGCTCAGCTTTCAGAAATTTTCAGAAAATATTTCCATTCATTGTGTGTAAAAATACACAAGCACTTTTACAGAATGAATTATAAAGAAGTACTGATTTTCTAATGATTTGCTTATTGTTTTTTTCAGTGCCTGCAGTGAATTGCACAGGCCAAGATGTCTCAAGTTGTACATTCAAACAGAAGTGATGGGTGACAGGCTTTTTACTAGCAACTTGTGAAGAAAAATCAGGTACCATTCATTTTACAAATATTGAATTAAAAAAAATACAATACCATTTCAGCTTGATGCTTGAACTTTTTGTTGTATTTTCTATATGGAGGCTGTCAGTATCAAGTGTCATTTACATTTGTTTTTGTGTGATGCAACAAAAAAAAAAAATATGAACAGTGAGTTACAGATGCAATGACGGGATTTTCCTCAGCATATTTCTTGAGGGAAAAAAAGAAATAGATTTTCATTTCAACAAGCATAATTTCATTTCAGCTTCATATGTTTTCATTGAATTACTTTGTTAGAAAATTTGAAATGCCATTCAGTCTTATATTTTTTTTTCTGTTACAGGTAGCTAGAGCAGAGACCAGATGCTGTGATTGATGTAAACAGAGATAGACGTTTTACAATTGAAATGATAGACTCTGATATTTGCATGTATTTTTTGTATGATGAATTTGTCCGTGCAAGTGGCTATGCCCGTAAAAGAGGCACATTTTGTTATTGTGTTTGTTATCTTTCAATATAAAAAGTAATGGTAAAGGTCTCCAAGATGAAGGTTTAGTGTTGTTTGTCTGTATTATAAGAGTCTAGTAGCCTGTCCTGTCTGTCCGCAGTCAATATTTTGCCAGCTTGTTTGCTAAGTACACTGTCCCTATGAAACATTAAGAAACACTGGCATTCACCAGTGTGAGTAAACATGTTCACTCATGCTGGTAGTGCCTTTGCTTATTATGTGTACTTGGCAGACCGGTATGGTATATCACATCTCGGAGATCAAGCAAGGGTCGTTGGTAAAGAAAAATGGGGACGTGTTATACTATTTAACTATACTTATGAGATACTTTATAAGGAGATGGTCCTTCAAAATTTCAACACTTTGAACATCAAAATTCTTGATTTCTGACTGATCATTTTTCTTGAACGTCTCATTTTATCTTTGTCACTGTGCCCTGCATTGAAATTGCAGTCAAATCTCTGGTACTCTTGGTATAATGAAAATATATAGCACTTACAAAGTATAGTCTCAATGCGATAACTTGAACATTATGTAAAACCATTACAAAACCCTAGAGAGTCTCTTTTTCAAACTATCAAGTAAGCTGTAATGCAAAATCATTGCAAGACTCGTACCCAAGCTATCGGAATGTAAAAAACCTGCCCATAAGGCTATATCAGAGTTTTGAAATGCTTTTCGATGCAATAGTAGTATGTTGGAATTTTATCCTACATCCAACCGTAATCCTACATGATGGTATAATTGTATCATAGTCCTTACCTGATGTTGAGCATTTTTTCCTCCCTTGTTTGGATTTCTGATCGGCATGGGTTAAGTGTAATGCTGGTTATCATGACCCGACTCTATATTTGGCGAGGCAGCGAAGCCGGTATAGGGAATTGCTTAACCCGACGCTGCGAGGATTCATGGACAGGGATTAAATGCTCTTGCCCCGCCAAAGGGAAGCACGACGTTCCTTAATGAGATGTGCGAATACACTCTTTGGTTGCCTAACTGTCCGGACGCCGCAGTTAGATGTACGGGGAAGGGCATCAAATGTCTATCCTTGTTACCGGTCCTAACATTCTAGGTTTGATCGGGCAATGAAATCATATTACACTATTAATGTTGGAATTTTGTCCTGATGCGTCACAGGATGTAATTTTTCTCACATCCTGTTGCTAAATCAGTAGGAAAACAAACAACATGATAATGGAATTTTGTCCCGATGCATTTTTTTCTCCTACAATCCGTGAAATTGCCTCAATGCAAAAGTCACTATGCTTTTCTCCTAATCTCCTCAGTAGGAAAAACAACAGATGCATAACATGATGTTTACATTTTCTCCTACATTGTTTTCATCAAACGTACGTAGTCTTTAGCATCTGGTAGGAGAAACTTCTCCCGGATGTCAAGTAAATTTTATCCTTGTATGCCCATTGCCTTTGCTTACAGAACAAATTTGACAAAACAGTCAAGCTGATACATGATAGCGTCAGATATGATTTTGTCCCTATTACAATATGATGATTTCATTTGGAATGTCAAAACATTGAACCCAGCCTTTAGGATCTGATAGGGAGAAACTTCTCCTGAATGTCAAAGCAATTGTATCCTTGTTTTGCCCATACCTTTGGTCAATACTGTATGCTTGAGACATTTCATACGTCGTCAAGCTTTTCACAACAGAGAACATGACCGCCCTTTTCTGCTCTATCGAACTTGTTGCATCTCAAGGGCGACCTTAGTCAGATATGATTTTTGTCCTCCTATCATCAACGTGATGGTCATTAGGAATGTCAAAGCATTGTATCCTTGATAGACATTCAAGGTTTTATGGTATTACTAGCAAAGCTGATGCTCATAGCTTATAGTAGTACTAGCAAAGCGATCTTGTAGGAGGGAAAACCTCTCCTGAATGTCAAAGCAATTGTATCCTTGTATGCCATTGCCCTTTGGTCAATAGAGAACATGACCGCCCTTTTTCCCCCCTATCGAACTTGTGCATCTCAGGGCGACCCTTTGTCGATTGATTTTGTCCTCCTATTACAACGTGATGATACATTAGGAATGTCAAAGCATTGTATGTACGGGACAAACTTTCCAAAACAGCCCACCTTGAGAGTTTTACATTATATGTAGGATTTCATGTTTGGTCAAACAGCATCAGTGACACTATACGAATCTGTCTAATGTGGGAGAGACAGATCTCCTAATATGGTCCATACACGTTGTTTTTAAGCATTTAAGGAAAACTTGGCATTGGCCATTTCAAGTACTGTGAACATACTTTGGGACCTAGGACTATGTCAATCTTGGCCAGATCAAACCATTTCATGGTGTCACAAAAACTAGCGACAGCAATGCAAAAACACGTCTACTCTCGACGGCTGCCCCAAATTGGTCATGTGACCCCTTAAAACTTGAGGAAAAAATGCTCGACGCTGATTGGCTAGTTACTTTTTGTGTAGACTCGTCCTGTGGGACAAAACAATTTTAAAGCTATCAGCCAATCAAATCGTTCGTGACGTCACAGTTTGTTATTTTTCGGCAGGCGGGCCCTTTTAAAAGCGGCTGCACAAGCTCAGTTGTTCAGTTGGTCGGGCGGATTTCACCAAAATTTCAAGGTGTTTTTCCCCGTCAGTTTTTTTTTTTGTTTTTTTTTTGTGTTAAAATGTTCAAGTATGGATTTGAAAGTGTTATTCGTGGTATGTGCAGTACAAGACAGATGAAGAATGCCTGGGGTGAGTACTATGGCAAAGTCGCGTTTGCTCTCGAAATGCATATTTTAGGCTTGGTTAGGTCATAAGACTGGCAACGCACATTGGCATAGCGATGCCAAGTCTTGGTTCGGCTAGACTTGATCCGGGGTTTCGATCAATTGAGAATGTCCAGTGTTCGGCGTAGTTGGGTTAGGGTGAGGAGACTCGATATACCGAAAATGGAAGACGGTTGAGCTCCTGTCCCCGTCATCCCGACCAATTTCTTTCCCGCTTAAAATAGCTGGGGTTTTCTTTGATTGAAATGACACTCGAGTTGATATTACTTACTTCGAGGTCGTCTGAGTTTTCTACTGTTGAGTTTGCATCATGTTGATGCTGCTTTCCGATATTCACAGTAGACATGGTCACCTGTTGATCGTTCAGTGCTTTTGCAGATCGCCAGAAAATGCGATAGGCAATTAAAAGAACCACATTTTTACTTCATCTTTTTTGCATGTTAGGAGCAATGACAAGTTGTTTGAAACGAGAGCGACCGGGACCTTTGCAACCGTAGTATAAGAATAGTGTTAAGATGTTTAGATATGTAGTTATGTCTTTGATGTTAGTTGTTAAGTCTTAAAGTTGTGCACAACTTATTGTAGCTACTGAATGTGTTTCTCTCCACAGGGCTTTGTACTTTTATCATTGGTGGTGGAGTACGGCAAGGGGCGTTTTTTTATCTTACTTGTTTAGCTAATTTAAGAAAACGGGCTCTTGGGTTGCTCACACTACTAAATGATAACATAAGTGAAAATCAAATTTATGAACTTTGGCAAACATAAGCTCTTATTGTAAATGAAAAAAAATCAAAACTTCAAATTCAATGTTGTATCAAATGTAAGCTTATTTTGGGATTTAACAGCTGCACATAAAACGATGCAACCTTTTTCTCTCTTCTCTTGCTCTTCATAAAAAACAAAACAAAATTACTAATGCTAATGGACCCAACGGCAACCGATATCGCTAGAGTTGGGCTAAGTTTTAGGGAAAACAAAAGGGACAGCCAAAGGTATGGAGGTGTCGTTAGACCAACTTTATGCATGGTAGGGTGAGTGCAGTAGCATAAGGAACCGCCTTTGGCCCTTTACGAGGCGTTAAAGCTTGGTAAGTAGGAATCTCCCCGTTTTAGTGACAGGATCTGGTCTTTTGATGTCCGCTAAAATTGCTAGATCGGGTATACAAACCGCTCTGTATGCCAAAGGGTGCCTACTTATGACAAGCTTGCAACGCCATCCTAGTACAAAAACTAATTTTAAGCCCGACTCTGGTGTATGTCATGTCGAAATTTCAAAAAATTTGGCAAACACAATCTCTTTATCTTATTTCAAACAATCAAAATCAAAAACACTAATGGACCGACGGCAACCGAAAGTTCTCATTCAGATTGACTTTTCATAGATCGGCGCGGGTAAACTGTCAATGCTGGCTTCGGCCCGACTCCGCACTTGGTAGAATGAAGCCGGTGCGGGGGGAATTAGTTTGCCCGTCATCGCGATGATTGTTTGCATTTCATAGCATGTCATGCCACGTTTTTTAGGAAGAGCTACACTTCTCTATTGAGATTCCGCTACCACCTATAAAGCCTTTCGTCCAAGTGTAGCGAAAGGTGTTCGGGGACTGGCATGCCAATGTCTTGCGAATATACCCATCTGGTCAATTTGAATGCGAAAATTTTGGCTTCTACTTCTTCTCTGTCTTACTTCTTTTACACACACTCGCTGTTTGGCATTCAAACGATCAGCGTGGGTCAAGCGTTAATGCTGGCTTCGGCCCGACTCTGTGCTCGGTAGGCAATGACGCTAGTACGGGGAATTACTTGGCCCATCATTGCTACGATTGTCTGTCAGATATAACATGTGCGTACCACGTTCTTTGGAAGAGCTACACTTCTCTATCGAGATGCTCGCTATCACCTTTGAACAGCCCTGTCGTCCGAGTGTAACGATAGGTGTTCGGGGACAAGCATGACAATGTCTGGCAGAGATACTGATCGTTCAAAATTCAAAATACTTCTTCTCTCTGTTTCTTCTATCATTTGGCGCTCTATCCAAAATTTCTGTAATGCAGCCATGGTCCAGTATAAACATCGGTGAATCTCAATGCAACTACATTGATTATGTAACTACATTGAAATCTCCGATGGTGATACTTGGAAACATGACGGTGGCAAGCCCGTTAAATGCAGAGCCATAGAAATTTGGTACTGTACAATACGTCGGCTAGTACCTCAGGCCGATGTCTGATTAGCTTAATATTGAAAAACGAAATGTCAATTCATGCTTGTAATTTAGACACACTATTTTTACATGCCGAACAGCATAGATGCTTAATATGCTAGTATACTGTTTATGAAAGTGTGTTTCAAGCCGATGGTCAATTGTCTACTCGTATAGTAATATGATAAGTGTTGTGGTTAAACCCGAATTCAGATGTAGTAAAAACAAAGCAAAGTAATATGTTAGCATTTTATTGCCATCATGATAAGACAAGAAGGAATAGCATCTGTCAGTCCTTTAGTCCGTCAGTCTCATTTTTACACACGATTTTACTTTTGTCATGCAAAAGAAGCACTTTCCCTTAGCTTTACTCTTACGTGAACAGTCTTTGCAAAAGGTGTGTCCGCAAGGCACTAGTGTGTGATCTTTATCGTCCGACAGACATATTATGCATAATAACAGTTCGTTCCTGGCCTCTTGTTTAGCTTTAGACGTTCTCTCCGATGAGCCCCCAGCATCTCATTTTCCCTTTTTCCCACGCCGTTTCTGACAATGTACTGCTTGTGCTGCTGCACTTGTAACCCTTGATGTAGGCCTTGAGTACGGTTTCAGCCTATGCAGTCCTTTGATGCCTTTTACGGGGCGTTTTGACTTCAAAGTACACGTAGGTGTTCTCATTAAAGTCGGACTAATTATATCTGGTAGTCTCATCATCTTCTTCTTCTTCATCACTTTTTATTGCGATATATCTGTCGGAAGCAAAATGTCTCTTTGCTCTGTCGCTATTGTCTGAAACAGAGAGAAAAAAAACGAATTTCAGTTTAAAAAATATCTAAAATGTTCATGGTTATTTCCAAAAAGTCAAATCACTATTAGCTTAAACAAAACAAGTACAAATATCTAGTTCAATTTGAAAGTGTCAACTCACCAATTTCATCCCTCAGCAAGCCTTGGTTCTCCAAGGAAACCTCGAGCCGATATGGGTGTCCGGCATATCTTTGTCATTCGTTGCCTCTCTGATCTCGTTTTCCACAAGTTCATTTGGGGTAGCGCGACATGCTACTCTTGAACAAGGAAGGGGCTCGACCACGATCCAGGTTGATGCAAGTAACGACGTTATCGATGTTTTCGATCAAGTTCTGAGCTCTTCTTATGAGGCCTCTTCGTTTGTATAAGACAAATGTTTCCATTGCTTGTTGACGGCTCTTCGTCATGAATGAGCTAAGTAAATTTGCGGTGCTTTTTCATCTTTCTGATACAGAATGAGAGTTAAAACCATCCGCGCACACTATATCTAGCAAAAATTGTTTCGACCCAAACAGAATGTGGCATTAAACCACGCCTACTTTGTATTAACCCCAAACAGAAAGTAGATTGATTGGGAAAAAATTATTTTTCGGTACAGTACCAGGGAAATAGACCATCGAGCTTTATTCTGTCGAATGTTATCATACCGTAAACACGCATACAAAAATTTCCTACAATTCATCGATTCTACAGGATGCTTGCGATATCATCCGCATCGAAACACTGAGACAGAGGTCTCAAACTCTGGGGCATGTGTTTTCACATCACGACGAAGAATGTACGACAAGACAGAAAAAGGGCACTTGCTGCTCAGTGAATGCCCCGAGAGATACATTGAGGAACAAATGTATGGCTTCCTCCAAGAATATGACACGGGACTTTTACATATGCTTTTTCTGACGGACTTGTCAGATCCGGCAATGACTTCGAAATATTGTATCACGTATGATACCCGACTGCTAATGGTATTACTGGAATATATGCTGTTCAATCTTGGAGAAGTGAATTCCTTAACTTTGTGGTAAATAGCGAGAAAGGGGTACTGGCTAGTGTGCAATTTGGGGGGTTCATGTTCTCATTTGTTGATCATGGAAACAGGGAAGGTTCATCAGAGACGTTGATTGTAAAAAACATTACAGACCTATGCCACCGTTCGTGTTTCATCAACACCACGAAGAAATGCGACCAGTTTTAGAGACATTTTTGCAGCAATTGACATGCCTAACCGCAATAAAATTATATCAACGTGAATATTTGCCTTGTTGTATTTTAACGTAAAAAAACTGACTGTCACAGCAATTTGCTCAATGCTCAATGCTGATCAGTCAGTAGCCTTAAGTTTGTAAAACAGACAAGCCCTAACCCTAACCTAACCCTAACCTCACCTAACTTTTCCTAGCCATACACCTGGGACCAGACACCACCAAAGCCGATTTCGTTTTGGAAAAATGTTCAAGACTGTAGGTGAATGCCATTAATTTTCCCAAGGTTAGACAGTTAATGCCCCTCGTTACATGTTGTGAAAAAACATAAAGCTAGTTGATAATTAGCCTTTAGTAAAAGTAACGGTATGTAATTAATGTGATTAACAAAGGCTAAATAAAGCTTACTCATCCAGTTTTATCAAATTGACCTCGAACAAGGACCAGATGCATCAAGAGCCGATTTCACTTATAACAAGTACAAAAATACAGTTGTTTGTAGTAACTTCTGGGCATGGCGCAATAACCCACTTATTCTTACTTAATATTTCATTAATCTTATCTGATGCCTGATCTTTTTTTAATGCTTACTAAATAATTTATTCACAATGATATATTTATGCTCATTTATGTCAAATGTCATTTAAAATGTCTTACTTTTTGTCGTTTTTTATGTATTTGTAAAACGCCATTGAATATGTTTTACGTAAAAATAGGCGTATAATCAAATAAAACAGTTTCAGTTTATTTTAAAAAGAAATTCTAAATATTTTATTTGTTCTAGTTAATTATACAGTTTAAGTTTTATATGTCGACTTGCTGCCTTGCTTTGATTACGTGATTTACATCTCTGCTACCTGTTCCGACTATTGGGTTGAAGACACAGAAGATCTTCTAACAAGTGCTGTCAGTGGACAGCGCGTTCGACTATTCTCAGTGCTTGATAGTATAATATAAGCAATGAGTAAAACTTTAACATTACAATAAGCATATTCTAAGTCGAAAAGGGGCCATAATTCAGTCAAAATGCTTGACAGAGTTGCCTCCTCCTTTTTACAGACTGGAGTCATGATATGGTAAACAAGTATGCAAAATATGAAAGCAATATCTCAATGGACTTTGCAAATATTTGGGGCGGTACGCAAACTTTAACATTTATTCTAAGTTGAAAAGGGGCCATAATTCAGTCAAAATGCTTGATAGAGTTGCCTCCTCCTTTTTACAGACTGGGGTCATGATGGTAAACAAGTATGCAAAATATGAAAGCAATATCTCAATGGACCGTGAAAATATTTGGGGTGGTACGCAAACTTTAACATTTATTCTAAGTTGAAAAGGAGCCATAATTCAGTCAAAATGTTTGATAGAGTTGCCTCCTCCTTTTTACAGACTGGGGTCATGATGGTAAACAAGTATGCAAAATATGAAAGCAATATCTCAATGGACTTTGAAAATGTTTGGGGTGGTACGCAAACTTTAACATTTATTCTAAGTCGAAAAGGGGCCATAATTCAGTCAAAGTGCTTGATAGAGTTGCCTCCTACTTTTTACAGATTAGGGTCGTGATGGTAAACAAGTATTTTAAAAAAATTTTATCTCCCTTTAATATTATTTCGCTTTCAAAAATGCTTAAGAAATAATATATCTCATCCAGTGATTTGTCGTTGAATAAATCATTGTTTGGAGTTCAGATGCGAAGGAATTATATCACGAGGGCGCAGCCGGGGTCGATATAATAATACGCATCTGAACGACAAACAATGATTTATTCAAGAGCAAATCACTAAATGAGATATTATTTCGATTCTAACACGTTACCAAGGATTTTTAAGTACATCCATGACGACATTCATTAAATATTTGCCCGTTTTCAATCGGTTCCTTTTCCAGCGCGCCGCTATGCCGTTTGACGCCATGACGTAATAATTGTGACGTCAGAACAGTGTTGTTGTATAATAATTCACTGTTTTCTGTCTTCTTTGTTTAATAGGAAAATTAATCGAATCGTGTTAGAATTAGTAGGAAAATGAATCGGATCGTGTTAGAATATTCATTTTATCATCGTAAGTTATTTAATTTGTTTACCCTAAATTTTGTCTAAGATAATAATTAGACTTTAATAAATAGATTCTATCTCTATTATTTGATTTACTAACCACATATAAAGTTTCCTTTTTGTATAGAAGCCTATCTATATAATAAAAAATTTCAAGAAATCAATCAACAGACAGTTCAAACACTATTATAATACCCTAATACTATAATGCCCCCTGAAAATGTATTAATAATTTTGATCGCTCCTCTGAGGGTGAATGTTTTAAATACTTACTTCCTGAAAATTGATTTGCTTTTGTGAGAGGAGTGGGGATATTTTATTCCAATAATTCAATGTCATGTTAATTTACAAACAAGCTCTAGGATTTTTCAAATTCTACATTTATCATAGTCCATTCAGCTGGTTGAAAAAGAAAATGAATAAGTTCGTTAGTGTACTGGTATGTACGAATACAATTATGTCATTCGTACTATAGATGTAGACTAATCAGTTTAGTTATTATTGTAATCTATAGAAAATGCATATTCATATTAACCAGTTAATTACATTTTTAAAGCCGATTAAACTTGCAACTATTAATACCGTTACAGGTCCACTATCTTACTATAACCTGAAATACAGTGGAAAACGTGTGTTTAAACAAAAATACGCCCCACCCTTTAAACAAAATGGTGACAAAGAACTTTTTACATTATATCTTTCAGCATTCGCTAGAATGTTTCTAAAATGAATTTAGTATAGAAATAGCCAAAAGAAATTATATAGCATGATTGTACGCTCTTTAGGTATATTTCTCGTAGGAAGTGGCCATTTGTTTCTTCTCACGTTACTGTGGCAATTCCGCGCAGCGATTACGTCCCGTAGTACCTATAGCAAATGATCTGAAAAAATAGATTCTTATAACTTTAGCCCTAAATATAAGACCTAACAACTCATATCACTATAAGTTCATTTTAGTTGATATTCCATATTTTCCTATCTAGCTATCTATTTATACTGCAGCGCTCCTCTCTGCAAGTATTATGTGCAGCTGCGCGCATGTACAAGAAGTTAAAAGTAGATTGGATAGGAGGATAAAAGTACAGTTGATAGTGTTAAAAACAAGAACGATTTACAGATAAAAGCAGTTTAAAAATAGGTCTATCATGTTAAGCACTGTGTACAAGTTTGGTCACACCCTGCTTAAACTGATTCTGGGTGGGGGCTTTTCCATGTTATGTCAGGTCGTCGAATAATGCGCAGTATAACAACTCGTATCCACAATTGTTTCTCGGAACCAGCGTTTGTTTAATTAGCTATTTACAGACCGGGGTCATAATCTATAAAGTTCTAAACAGTCAACAGTGTTTGAGTTACGTAAAGTTCCATTCATACAGACATTTCATTCATAGGGGAAATTAATTTACCATCATTATTTAATATTTTCCAATATTTACCGTTAGTAAAATAAAACATTTGACCTATTATAACATGTTAAAGCAAATAGATTTATTGAAACAGGTAAGTTTAAGAATCTTTATTCAACTCTATGGCAAAACTGATAAACCTGGCGAATTTGAATTACACATGAAATTATATTTTGTGTTGTCAGTCTCAGCACCTTTGAACTTTTGTTGAACTTTGTGGAATCTCGATTTATGGTTATAATAGTCTGGCGAATAAAATGCAACAAATCGCCTCGAGTCTACATGTTGATTTATTATCTCCCTTTTACATTTTTTAACTGTCATAATTGCCAATTATTTTACAATCGTACCATTTTTAAATTGTGTAAAACAAATTTTACTTAAATTAAGTAATTTATTTTAAAAGAATGCTAATTAACTTCTGACCACTTTTCTACTAAAATGTTTTTGTATTGTGTATAAGGGCTGACATATATAAACAGACATTTCCGTGCATACCTTACAGTACATACACATAAACTTCTACTTACATATTATAAATTTTGCGCGCAACCTAAGGGGCGAGAACAGTGACACTCGTAACAATTAATTACCTTAAAAAAAATTGCAATTAAAACCTGTTTAATGTTCAATACAAATTAAAAGTTTGATGTCTATTTAGTTAAAGCAGAGAAATAGAGAAAGAGAAAAAATAGACTGTCTAAGTATGAAAGGGACATAATTCTTGAAATATTTCAGCCAAAGCAATGCATCTTGTGCAGACAGTGCAGCACAGCCTTAACCTCCAATTCTTAGTAAAAAATGGGGTATAATTCATGAAATATTTAAGCCAGCGTTATATGTCATATGATATCGTTGATGACAAATAACGACTTCAAGTTGAAATCAAATTATTTCATTCATAACAAAGCTATAACGAAAGAACAACAAATAAAACCGGAAAATCTAAGTAAAAGGGAATATTGGTGCAAAAGTTATTGACCTTGTGTTGTATGATAATCATGAGAAACAACTTTCCTTAGTTTGAATCAAATCCGTTCAGTAATAACAGAGATATAGTGAAGGTGTATCAAAATTACCCTAACGTTTTAAACAACAAGAGCTGTCTCCATAGGATGACACATGCCCCCGATGGCACTTTGAATGAATAGTTATGGCCGATGTTAGAGTTTAGGACCTTTGAGCTACGGACCTGGGTCTTGCGCGCGACACGTCGTCTTACTGTGGTACACATTCATGCCAAGTTATTTGAAAATCCATCCATCGATGACAAAGATATGGACCGGACACGCCCATCAATGCACTATCCTTTAACGTCTAAGTGTGACCTTGACCTTTGAGCTACGGACCTGGGTCTTGTGCGCGACACGTCGTCTTACTGTGGTACACATTCATGCCAAGTTATTTGAAAATCCATCCATCGATGACAAAGATATGGACCGGACACGCCCATCAATGCACTATTCTTTAACGTCTAAGTGTGACCTTGACCTTTGAGCTACGGACCTAAGTCTTGCGCGCGACACGTCGTCTTACTGTGGTACACATTCATGCCAAGTTATTTGAAAATCCATCCATCGATGATAAAGATATGGACCGGACACGAAAATTGCGGACAGACTGACAGACCGACAGACCGACAGAAGGACAGACGGTTCAAAAACTATATGCCTCCCTTCGGGGGCATAAAAAGGGGAAATAATTCATGAAATACTGGTTCCAGAGTTGCTGATCTTGTGCCGAATGATAAGGATGAAGTTGTGAATTAACTGTTTTAAGTTTTAAACAAATCCTTTGAAATAACAGGGATAGGGTGAAAGTGCATCAGAATTTTAAACTGGTATTCTTAGAGAAAAGGGGACGTAATTCATGAAAAAAATGTGCGAGAGGTGTGACCCTTGTGTCATATGACGAATATAATTTTATATTTGAAGCAAATCCATCCAGTAGTAAAAGAGATAGATAAAATGCACCAAAACTTAGACGCATATGTTCGGGGTGAGTAGGACAGCTCTCCGTATACTTTGTATCGTCGGGTTTTAACACAAAATATTCGTGTAAATTAATTTCAGTCGTGTGCTAATGTTGTAAATTATTGAGATAGAAATACACATTTGCAACATCAGTTAACTTCCTACAGTCGAGCTAAAAACTGAGAAAAACAGCATAGCTGTACAAAATTGAATTGGATTCAGTGTTGTTATATTTTCTGGTCCTGTGGGATCATGGAGTTCATTTGAGCCGTGCCATGTGAAAACCAACATAGTGGGTTTGCGACCAGCATGGATCCAGACCAGCCTGCGCATCCGCGCAGTCTGGTCAGGATCCATGCTGTTCGCTTTTAAAGCCTATTGGAATTGGAGATACTGTTTGCAAACAGCATGGATCCAGACCAGACTGCGCGGATGCGCAGGCTGGTCTGGATCCATGTTGGTCGCAAACCCACTATGTTGGTTTTCTCATGGCATGGCTCATTTAATGAATGTATGTGTTCCGCTTTAAGCCGGTGCTAGGGGACGAGAGAGGTGTTGCACATTTCATTACCTCTCATGAATAGACTCTGCTATTATTCTGCATGACTGCATTCTATGCTTCCAAAGGATCTTTTTACAGATTTTATTATTTATAATTGGTGCTCATAGCCAGAAGTTTGCACAACAACCAATTATTGACATTCTATCCGATATTCAAATTACTGAAAGTTACGTTTAGTAAATATGATATCCTAACTGGAAATAACGTACCCGCAATAGTTACTGGCATTTCAAAATATGGAACATTCTCGTGTCAGTACAGAAATCGTTCAGCCAGTACCCACTTTCGGCACGATATTGCTGTAATAACGTAACATTAGCTTTTTCCATGGGCACTTGGTATACCAGAACCATTGACTACACCTTTAAGTAAGGTCTAAACGTCTTTTACTTGAACAAATGGACCCAAAGAACAGACGACGGCTAACGTGTCAAAATATGCACCATCTGAAACATATTCTTAATGCTTGAAAAACTTACTTACATATCTGAGGAGCCGACAAATGCAAAGGGAGCGTTGTTGGAAGGTTGTAGAATGTGGACAGTCTAAATTATTTGGTTTGCATCTTTAAGGACAATACTGAGGTGGAGTAGTGAGTCCATAACAACGATATTCCGCAGTCCCTGCCACAGAACCTAAGGAAAGAATTAAAGGCATAAATGTTGTTTTCCGACGGTTTAAAATAATTCATTTACGCATCAGTTGCGCAGGTTTTTAAACACCCCAAACACATTTTGTCAAATGTTATTTTACACTCTTACAGTAATTATACTTTTAAATTAGTAGATATAAATCCTAATAAATCGCTTAAAGGAAAAATAATAATAAAACGTAAAACGTAAGTCATACAAGTTTTATCTCTAGAAAAGCTTTAAATTTAAAGAGCTGGAGCGAATTTTGCGAAAGCACCTAGTGCAATGTACATGGGATCGCGCCATGAGAAAACCAACATAGTGTATTTGCGATCAGCATATATCCAGACCAGCCTGCGCATCCGAGCAGTCTGGTCAGGATCCATGCTGTTTGCTTTCAAAGCCTATTGCAATTAGAGAAATCGTAAGCGAACAGCACGGGTCCTGACCAGACTGCGCGGATGCGCTGGCTGGTCTGGATCCATGCTGGTCGGAAAATACACTATGTTGGTTTTCTCTTGGCGTGGCTCATTAGTTATTACAACACCAGTGTGTTACGATTCACAGTCAAGAGTTTTGAAAGCTATCTAACATTAAACATATGTGTTTTAGCATGATAATTTTACCTCATTACATGTGTTTTTGTATTAAGTCAAAGCCACACAAACTCGAGTCAAACGGTGTCTGGTCATCTTCCTATAGAAGGTGCAGGTTAGGGTTGACACTTCAGTAGAGACACTGACCTTGGGCATATACCAGGCGAGTACGGCGGCTTCCTCATAGGATGGTAGAAACGGGGCTCAAACACACTGAAAAAGAAAAGAAAAGTGAAGTACGCGGCCATTGCTGGTTGGCTAAGTAGTACTCCTACATCAAGATAAAACCTGCTTAAAACAGACAAGATATCATACGATGTCTTCTAGTAAATCAGTATGGAAACATTGTCCCTGCCCGGGGAACAAACTCAAGACCAGACGGTCCGTAGATCTCATAGATTATGTGATGAACATGCTTTTTCTATAACATAACATTTAAACTGATTAAAACGAGAAAAAATGTTATCAAGAAAATTATAATACATCAGAAAACATCTGAAAACATCAAAATATCTATCAAATCAGATTTGTCCGTCCTTGTTTAAAAATCATGTCATTTCAAAGACAAAATAGAAGTACAGTTTCTAATTATTAGCACATAATTATGATGATATTACAACATTATAACTTACGAGATGACATGTTAGCAGAAAAACAACATATATACACACCCCATCCTGCAAACTAATATAAAACCATACCTTATAAGCGTTAGTTGCTCGGAGAAAACAGGTAGCCAAATGGTGTTAAAACTGTTCAGTTCATATCATCATGAAACAGTCTGTTGAAAAGGACAAAAGGTAAAAATACGAACGTGCGAAAAATATGGACAATGAATTGGGGGATTAATGGTTATATAAAACACTTTAAGGTAAATGAAAAGCTTTTATTGGATAACAGCATAGAAATTTACTTATCTGACCTTTCACCTGCTTGACCTTTTTGATCGCGTTTGTGTTACAATGACAACAACAACAACAACAATAATAATAATAATAATAATAATAAAATAATAATAAAAAGATTTTAACGAAGATAAGTATCGGGGCAAGGCCGGTCTAGCATTATTGTCTTAGAAACTGAAAAACACCTTCAAACCTGAAAAATACACTGCGTTTGAAGTCAAATAGTTTATTTACGTCTCTTCATACGCATAGCATGGTAAAACATTACAATATTTTAAAAAAACACGTATGCCTTTCTATACAGAAATATAAGAGACAATTTGATCTATACACATTTACATATTCTAAAACCTAATATCTATTAAGATGACTAAGTCACCAACATAAAACTATTAAAATCTTTATATGTAGATATACCTTCAAAAGGTTACTTACATAAAATTAAAAAAGTATAAAATTGAAAAGCATGAGGAAACTGCGAATCTATCTGTGGCTAGGTGCAGATAATTACTGTAGGGAAATTTTGTGTCTAAGATGTTATATGGAAATTTTGAATCTATATGTGACCAAATAAAGTTAATAAGCGCTGTCAGAGGACAGCAACGCTCAACTATTCGACAGCATTATCAACTGAATGAAAATTAGTCAGAAAAGGGGCATAACCTGTAAAATTGCAGAACAGAGTTAAGGAACCTGCACAATGCATATCAGCTCATGACAATGGACAATTGCGTGAAGTTTCAATCCATTCCTACTCAGATATCAGCTTACATATAAAACTTTAACAAAAAAAAAAAAAAAAGTTGATAAAGTGGGTTAGTTTTGCAAAAAGCAAAAAGCAAAACAGAGTTATGGAACCTGTGAAATGTAAGTCAGTTTATCACATTGAATAAGTAAGTGAGGTTTCAATTAATGGCCACAAGCTAAGGTATGAAAACTTAACCAAATCAGGACACCGACATGGATGCCGACCCAGCCGAGCTATAAACTACTGCGTTTGAATGTAGGGACAACGCATGTTTTTTTTATGTTACAGCATCTACATAATCCCGAGGGATTGGTTGGTGCCCGAATCCGATAGGGAGAGGGTACCAACGTATCCATGGGGATTCTGCAAATAATATAACACGATATGAACATGCACTTACGCTATTCTAGCATGAAACAACTAACAAATTAATACATTGTAAACGTAACTTGAGCAGGTAGTCTGCTATCTTTCAAACTTAACCGTTTGCCTTACTTTCAGCGTGTCTTTAGCAGTCAGATGCATTTTAGCTGGAAGATGTTGTCTTTGCTACCATGAATGGCTGCTTAATTCGGGTTTGACTATACATGTACTATGAAAAAGAAAAACGACCGTAGATTTGAAGTATGCAAATGTGCATATGAAAAATAAACTATTTGAAATCCATCCTACAAAACTCTAAATACTCTTATGTGATAAAAGTATTAGGGAACGTTGAATAACCTAGAAAACAATATTTCAGAAGACATTAAATATGCTCCCACCCCAACTACACACACACACACACACACACACAGATACACACAAAAAAACCCACAAAAAAAACAACAAATCCAACAAATCTTGAAATGAATATCAAGGAGGAAAATCAAGCTGCAAGAAACAATCGATCATTGTAAACCTGGAAGGACTTTAGAAAAAACAGATATTCTACAGAATAAATTTAATGATATATACATTATTTATACTGCCTTTTTGGGGAGTTTTGTTTAGTTAGCACACGCTTTCCAAACGACGCGTGTTGTTGTTTAAGGTTAAAGAAACAGAATTTAAAAACCAGTCCAAGGGTGAGGCTATGCCATTTGTCAATTTAAAATCTGAGCTCATAATCAGCCAGTCAGCTGCAAAAGGTTTTAGACTGGTCTCCAAGCTGCAATTTACATCGTCGGACCTCGTACGTGGGACATGATTTGGCGTGAACATTTCTTTCGGGATGTCAGGCAAATAGGTTTCTAGTCAAACAAACATTAATTGAGCCACACCATGAGAAAACGAACATAGTGCGTTTGCGACCAGCATGGATCCAGACCAGCCTGCGCATCAGCGCAGTCTGGTCAAGACCATGCTGTTCGCTTTCAAAACCTATTGCACAAGAGAAACATTAGCGAACGGCATGAATCATGGCCAGACTGCGTGGATGCGCAGGCTGGTCTAAATATATACTGGTCGCAAATGCACTATGTTGGTTTTCTCATGACGCGGCTCAAACAGATTAATACACAAAATTGGATGCCTCTGAGTTGCTCATCAACAGAAAAACGTATTCTTTCATATAAAAAAATCAAGACCAAATTTCCTTTCAGCTGAAATCTACATATTAAGAGTCGCTTGTAAAAAAAAACAAAACAAAAAAAAACAACAAAAAAAACAAAAAAAAAAAAAAAACGAAAATTCTAACAAACTTAGCATGCTACAGATGAAAGTTTCCTAGACTCGCATTTTAGGAATTGATTGTGTAGTGGTTGCGGTCAAATTCTTTCAATTTGGTTCACGCCTAATATCTCCTATTTAATTAGTGATATCGCGGTGTCCATGTTAGGAGTCAGGTGCTCTCATGCATACTGTAAACACAAGAATGTCTCTCAAATAACTTAAAGTATATATAAGCAGCCACTGGCTAATTAATGTACAGTTAAGGTTCGTGGAAGTGATTCGAGTGTTTAATCAAACACAGAAACATTTGAGCCGCACCATGGGAAAACCAACATAGTGGCTTTGCGACCAGCAGTCTGGTCAGGATCCATGCTGTTCGCAAACAGTTTCTCTAATTGCAATAGGCTTTGAAAGCGAACAGTATGGATCCTGACCAGACTGCGCGGATGCGCTGGCTAGTCTGGATCCATTCTGGCCGCAAAGCAACTATACTGGTTTTCCCATGGCACGGCTCATTTGTAAATAGCTTTTGAAAACAAAACGCATATGTTTATATAACAATTAGTTTTATTTCTTTTAATACAAAAATGAAGACAGTGAAAGCCATCCGTCAATCCCGACCGTAGAGCATAGAATGTAATGAAGGCAAGGGAGATAATTCTACATGGTTAAACATATTTGAATGGTAGGTGTAGCTTCCCTTTGTATATCAAGTTGAGTTTACAAATACCTATCATTATGTTGAATTATTATGTAAAACATTGATGTGTTTACAATCGACTGTCTTCAACGACTTATGTAGACCTTTATTGTAAAGATTATGTCGAATAATAGATAAATTGTCTAAACTGCCGCTTTGAGACTTTTCGTTTTTGCTTCACAGCGCATGTTGTTGCGGATCAAATCTATCATGATGCTTTGTAAAAAGAAAAGTTATCCTAACGCGCAAACATTCCAAATATTGCTCATAATTTGACTCAATACCTCGGGGACGACTGGGACTGTTGGCACATGATATGGTTCGGTCATGAGCCAGTACCACAGGGACAACTCGGACTAGTGTCACATGATATGGTTCGGACATGTACTAGTACATCGGGACCACTTGGACCAGTGCCACACGATATGGTGGTTCGGTCTTGTATCTGTACCATTGGGACAACCGGGACCAAGTGTACAAGTACCTCAGTGACAACTGGACTCAGTGTCACATGATATGGTTCGGTCCTGTAGCAGTAACATTGGGACAACCGGGACAAATGTCACATGATATGGTTCCATCTTTGATCTTGGACCTGTACCACTGGGACAATAGGACCGGTGTCACATGATATGGTTCGGTCCTGTAGCAGTACCATTGGGACAACCGGGACCAATGTCACATGATATGGTTCCGTCTTGGACCTGTACCACTGGGACAATAGGACCGGTGTCACATTATATGGTTCGGTTCTGTAGCAGTACCATTGGGACAACCGGGACCAATGTCACATGATATGGTTCGGTCTTGGACCTGTACCACGTGGACAACAGGACCAGTGTCACATGATATGGTTCGGTCGTGTACAAGTACCTCAGTGACAACTGGATTCAGTGTCACATGATATGGTTCGGTCCTGTAGCAGTACCACGGGGACAACCGGGACAAATGTCACATGATATGGTTCGATCTTGGATCTTGGATCTTGGACCTGTACCACTGGGACAATGTCACATGATATGGTTCGGTCTTGGACCTGTACCACGTGGACAACAGGACCAATGTCACATGATATGGTTCGGTCGTGTACATGTACCTCAGGGACAACTGGGACCAGTGTCACATGATATGGTTCGGTCGTGTACCAATTACCTCAGGATAATTTGGACCGGTGCCACATGATATGGTTCGGTCCTTGCACCAATACCGTGGGAGACAACTGGGACCGGTTTCACATGATATGGTTCGGTCGTGGTCCAATACCTAGGGGATGACTAGGACTGTTGTTATATTATTCGGTCATGTACCAGTACCTTGGGACTGCTTGGACCGGTATCACATGATATGCAATATAGTTCGTTCGTGTTCTTATGTTTTAAGCGGACGGCAGCTAATGATCATAGCCTCAAGAACTTCAACCATCGTGAGTTGTAATTACTGTCATAAAAGAACAACCTGGCCTTCCGCTACAACATAGCAGACCAGGACATCTCGACTGTCTTTATACTACGCTGCCTGTAATGTGTATATATGTGAAGCTCCAAACTTTCGACTTGATTAAAAACAATGTTTTGAAATGTAAGCAGTA
This sequence comes from Mercenaria mercenaria, assembly GCF_021730395.1. Taxonomy (NCBI): domain Eukaryota; kingdom Metazoa; phylum Mollusca; class Bivalvia; order Venerida; family Veneridae; genus Mercenaria; species Mercenaria mercenaria. The sequence continues at coordinate 49,416,256 of NC_069374.1, read as the reverse complement.
AAGTTAGCAAAATTTAATATCACTGTAAATTTGGACATAATTCAAGAGTTCACATCGTGGCCTTTACTCGACAGTATAATTATCGAACGTCAAAATGTCTAAATTTCTGTGACAATTAATTTAGCACTATGAACATAATTCCGCATGCTAATTTTTGCCCCGCCTACTTCTACGAAAGCAAGTATAATTCTACAGGAATATATATATAAAGACAAAAAACCCCCAAAAAAACAACAACAATAAAACAACGTTTTATCATATTTTCTATGAATAAATTTGTACTACTTTTCAAAAAAGTACCTGAAGGATATTACAGGAGTGTCTTTTCATACTGAATTTTTTAATCGATTTGTATAAAATAATTAAGTGAGAGGCTCTCCAAGCATTTTATCAATTTTATTTAACGAGTTAACGTTTCATGTGCTTTTGTGAATGTGTGTAATCTCGCTGAAAGGGAGATATTATTTTTATTGTTATTGATATTATAACATCAATAATGATTTTACGAAAATAAAAAAAAACACGCATTTTTCTTTCCATACAAAAAGTATAGCGGGTGTAAATATTGGATGGCTCAAGAGACAATGATTATTTATTGCATAGTTACGTAAAATATGTTTAGAAACTACTGAAGATCAAACGAAATAATCAGCAAGTATGTCTATTTTCCGTAGACTTTATTATGGAACAAGGTATAGTATGGCCTGGCTGACGTTCCATACTTCCATATAAGAAAGCATGCTATGTTTTATAATAATTGCCTGTAAAGTCACTCGCATGGGTGATTTACCTGTAACATGTGTGGTGAGTGTTGGTGTAACACGATAATCCCGTTTAATATAATAACATTACATACAGCACTTATAATCAAACTTTATTGCCTAAGGGCTATCTTTATTAACTTGACTTATTTTTGAATCAAGTGACAGATTAACAGGCAGGTTGTGCCTTTTTCACCATTTTGGATATTTTTATAAGTTTTTATTAGTTCTTACAAGTTATATCCGACTGGAAATTAAATTCAACGGGATTTTAGGCAGTGGGTTTTACCCAGACAGTTGGATGGAAGGTATTATTGTGCCATTATTTAGAAAAATGATCCTTCTGATGTTAATATTTATAGGGGTGTTACTAGTCTGTGTTCAGACCGTATGTTTTGTTCAAAGGAGATAAATCCTGAGGCTATTCAAATTTTGTATAATTATGTCCCTTGTCTTCTCAAACAAGGGATCTCCGATGCATTCATATCAAAGCCTGTCCAGGGGCCAAATGGGCCGTAGTCTCTGTGTTTTAGCAATCAGTGAGTTATTCTGATGATAGGCATACGACTATGCGCTAAACTGTCTTTGGCCAAAATAACTGAAAATATGTATTGTTCTAATCAAGCGTGCCATTTTTTACAATTTTCGTTTGAAGCCCTGGATATATGATCAAATAGCCCTGCATTTTTCTAATTGTGATATAAAGTATCAAGTATGAAATATTACTTCCCTTGAATAGACAATGAAAAACGTAAAATACCGTTTACATGCGTAATCGGGCGAAATACTTACATCGCTTTTGCAGACGCTCACACCGGAACTGTAGTGACGCGCTCGATATTATCTTCTTTAAATTGTATAAAATATAACAAAACAATCCTCGGCGCATACGAGTTTTCAATACTCGACTTGCTATACTATAGTTCGCCCCACCCCCATCCATCCTAGCTTAGGGGTGGGGGTTGGGGCCAGCCCGCCCCCCCCCCCCCCCCCCCCCCCCGTGATCCCCCTGCCTCCGGCTCCTACGCCTATGTAAGGCGTTTGATAGTATCTATCGCAATTGTTTATGATACAGACTACACTAGTTAGGTAAATTACTGGTAACACTTTAAGAATTATCCGTGATATGCACATATATTCTAAGGTAAAAGCTCGTATAATAGGTTGTAAGTCATACTCAGATTTTTTTAATGTTTATAGGCTTTAAACAAGGCGAGGTAATTTCTCCTCTATTATTTTCACTCTTCCTTGAGGATTTAGAGTTATTTTTATGCTGTTTGCTGACGATATGGCAATCCTTGGAAAGACTCCATCTGATCTCCAACGAAGTTGAGATCTTTTAAATGTGTAATTGTAAAAGTTGGAATTTACAAGTCAGTCCAGATAAAATAGGATTGCTGTTTTTAGGGAGGGGGAGCCATTTAGATTAACCGAGCAATGGACGTATAATAATACGCCTTTAGAAACCGTCGATAATTTCAATTATTTAGGGACCGTATTTAATTACATTGGTACGTTTTTTATTAAATCAAGAAACGCCAGCAGGGAAAGAATTAACAGATTTTAATGTTTTGTTAGCAAATACCAGTAAATTTTCCTTAAAACTCTTAGACAATCATAAGTTTTTCAAACTATTGTTACATGTTAAAACATCAACTTGCAATATGTGTGTATATGGGGAACTGGGAATGTATCCGCTATTTATTAATAGATATGTACGAATTATTAAATATTGGTGCAAAATTATTCATTCTAAAAACATATTTGTTAAGTATTTATATAAAGCAATGTTGGATGGTTCTAATAAAGGAGTTTTAAAATTTTGGCTATTAATCCATTAAATTATAACTTGATGTCTTTCCACTTACAGTTCGAACAACGAATAATCGACGTTTTTCTTCAAAATTGGAACAATAGTCTTCGTAACAGTAGTTCTTTGTTTGCATATAAAAACTCTAAATGTGTTTTGGGTTTGACAAATATTTAAATTTATTACCTAATAAATATAAAATTATTATGTCGTGACTGTTAAGGTGCTGATAGAATAGACCGCAATTTACGTATTTGTAACTTTTGTCATATAGGTGTCATATAGGTGATATTGAAGATGAATATCATTTTAAAGTAATTGTCGTTTTAACAGAAATATCAGAAAAATTTAAATTAAACCTTATTTTTATGTAAGACCAAGTGTTTTGAGATTTACTGAACTTATGAGCACTACACAAAATTCAGTGCTCTTGAAACTCGGAAATTTTATATATCACGCCTTCTTGTTACGTCAGTCGAATGTAATCACTGTTGCATAATTTCCTAATATTGTGTACGATATTTTGTGTATATAATATCATAAAATTCCAGTAATAATACATACAATTCTTACAATAGTGTCAACATATAATTGAGCCGCACCATGAGAAAACCAGTATAGTGCATTTGCGACCAGCATGGATCCAGACCAGCCTGCGCATCCGCGCAGTCTGGGCTGGATCCATGCTGTTCACTAATGGCTTCTCTAATTGCAGTAGGCTTTCGAAGCGAACAGCATGGATCCTGACCATGCAGTCTGCATGGATGCGCAGGCTAGTCTGGATCCATGCTGTTTTTTTTTTTTTTTTTTTTTTTTTTGTGTTTTTTCTTGTTTTATTTTTTTTTAATTTATTTATTTTATTTTTTTTTGAATTTCGGTAACAACCACCTTTTGTTAGTTTTGATTGCAAAATGAAATTCATTCTTTTTGGCCTAATATTCGTATGAATGACTAAGAAATTTTGTTTCTGAACATAAAATCTTTTGATAAATAGTTACGTGGTGTTAAAGTCATGTCCTAGATTTTGACACGTTTCAACTTAACAGTTTTGTTGTGTGTAAAAGTGTCCGCAGCTAATTGCATTTTTCTGCTTCATGTTTATGGTCTTCTCTAATACGACTTATTCATCTACTTATCTAAGAAGATTTCCCAAATTTGTTTAGAGAGATTACAAGAGCCGCATGAGAAAACCAACATAGTGCGTTTGCGACCAGCATGGATCGAGACCAGCCTTTGCATCCTTGCCAACCTGACTTAAGTACTTGATCTTCTAAACGGAGATCTAAGAACGACCCATTCACGTTCGTCTTCTGTATATTTTGGATTTCCAATATTGCTATTTTTATTTTCGCAAATCTATTTCTATTGGAACCAATCAGACGAGTTGTTCGAATGACAAAGAGTAAGAAAAATTTGCCGTCGGTCCAAGGTTCGAACCCAGAATCCCTCGCTAACAGAGCAAGTGCCCTACCGTCTGAGCTAACCGACTATCTGACATCCTACGACATAAGAATTGTAGATATCAAAAACCAAGTTGTTTTAAGCCTGCAGAATGTTGTAAGTCAGCTTTTGATTGGCTAGCGGAAGGGTCGTCAGAACGAGGCTATCAATAGTTCGTGTTCAGATCCTAAGCGTAGCGCAATATGATATGTACTTTAGTCAGTATCCATGCCGTTCGCTAATGGTTTCTGTAATTGCAACAGGCCTTGAAAGCGAACAGCATGGATCCTGACCAGACTGCGAGGACGCACAGGCTGGTCTGTATCCATGCTGGTCGCAAATGCATTATGTTGGTTTTCTCATGGCGCGGCTCATAAATAAAAAATGAAATTTGAGCCCCATTCAAATACATGGTACTTGTAACTTTCACTTTGGGAAACGTTGTATAAAGTCCAGTCTGAACACTTTTATGTCTTAAAATGTACCTTCTAATTAACTAGGTTAGAGACTCGAGTCATATCAATATACATTTTTGTACTCATTGTTTACTTTTTTGACAGCTCTATAAATCTGATCTTTTACTTTTACACATAGTACAAACATAAATGTTGTGGTTAAAAAGTCTTATCAAACGGGGAGCATTTTTGTAGCAAAAGGCCATCATAATACATACATTAAGTTAGAACCAGGCCAATGAATTATCAACTTTTTTCTTGAATTTTTAGCTCGAATATATATTTGAAAAATGTGGAGAGCTATTCCTACTCACCCGTGCGTCGTCCTCGATGTCGGCGCCGGTTAAAGTTTTGCTTGCAAATTCATTATCTGAGTCACTAAACACTGTATACATTAACTTGAAACTCTACATAAGGCATTCGGAAACAACTAAGTCAGAATACGGGTCATTTCTGAATTAAGTATACCCTCTTTTTAGCTCGACTATACGAAGTATAAGGAGAGCTATCCTACTCGCCCCGGCGTCGGCGTCGGCGTCGGCGTCTTTCCGCGTCCCCACCTTGGTTAAAGTTTTGGTGCACTTTCTCGTTTTTCAACATATCTCTGTAATTACTTGATGGATTTGATTCAAACTTGAAATACTTATTCCTCATTATCATCCACATCATCTGAAATAAGGGCCATAACTCTGGCGCCAATATTTTATGAATTATCCCCCCTTTTCACTTAGATTTTCAGGTTAAAGTTTTGATGCACTTTCACTCTATCTCTGTTATTACTGAATGAATTTGATTCAAACTTAAAATAGTTGTTCAGCATCATCACCCACATCATATGACACAAGGTGCATAACTCTGGCACCATTTTTTCATGAATTATTCCCCCTTTTTACTTAGAATTTCAGGTTAAAGTTTTGGTGCACTTTCACTCTACCTCTGTTATTACTGAATGGATTTGATTCAAACTTAAAATAGTTGTTCAGCATCATCACCCACATCATATGACACAAGATGCATAACTCTGGCACCATTTTTTCATGAATTATTCCCCCTTTTTACTTAGAATTTCAGGTTAAAGTTTTGGTGCACTTTCACTCTATCTCTGTTATTACTGAATGGATTTGATTCAAACTTAAAATAGTTGTTCAGCATCATCACCCACATCATATGAGACAAGATGCATAACTCTTGCACAATTTTTCATGAATTATTCCCCTTTTTACTTAGAATTTCAGGTTAAAGTTTTATGCACTTTCACTCTATCTCTGTTATTACTGAATGGATCTGATTCAGACTTAAACAATTGTTCAACATCATTACACTTATCATATGATGCAAGGTGCATAACTCTGGGACCAATTTTTCATGAATTATTTCCCCTTTTTACTTAGAATTTTAGGTTAAAGTTTTGATGCACTTTCACTCTGTCTCTGTTATTACTGAATGGATTTGATTCAAACTTAAAATAGTTGTTCAACATCATCACCCACACCATATGATGCAAGGTGCATAACTCTGGCACCAATGTTTTATTAATTATTCCCCCTTTTTACTTAGAATTTTAGGTTAAAGTTTTGATGCACTTTCACTCTGTCTCTGTTATTATTGAATGGATTTGATTCAAACTTAAAATAGTTATATAGTGTTTTGATACATTTTATCTTTACCTCTCTTATTACTTTAAGTTGATATTTTTGACATAGACTCAGGCTATTGTGCAATATCTTCATCCACAATTGGAGTCATTAAACACTCCAGTGACAGCTCTAGTTTCCTCAGATGTGCCCAGTTTCACTATCCAGCATCGAAATAGTCGAGCACGCTGTCTCCTGTGACAGCTCTTGTTTAAGTTCTTGTTGAGCCTTTTGAAAACACCCCAATGGTGATTTTTTGTTTTGGTTTTTTACGTCTCATAGGCCTTGGTTTATCATAACGAATACAACAAACTATTCATAATAAATAGATAAATAAATAGAGAAACTTTCAAGACAGGTTACTAGTATTCTCTATTGAACTACACAATTTGTCCTGTATCACATGTACTTTAACTGTTCACGTTCTGTTTTGTAAAAGAACAAGCTTCTTTTTCCAAAGTATTTTGTCATTCCTTTTATGATTTTAATGTGTCTGGCATATTTCTCCGTGAGTTGAAAGTGTGACAAGTCATGTACGTTTCAAAACGATGCAAAAATTGCAAAATGAAATTGAAAGTGGAGCTGTCGAAAAGACATAAAGACTGCAATGTTTCGAAAAGTATAATAGTTAACTAGTATTTTTCATTAACCTGAGTAGTACCAAATAGTAGGTAAGACAGAAATAAAGTTCGGGAAATATTTTTGAGAAAGAAGTTTCATATTTTGAAGAAAACAGAATGTGTAATAACCATTTTTTACTATATGTGATGCATCGGGCGAAAAACGCAAGTTGGGTGTTTAGTGTATTTGCTTAGAACCATATTTTGGGTCCCGAGCGATTGGAAAAAAAATTATTGGCAACATATACTGTTTCGTAGTGTCTGAAGTTCATTCTAAGCCATATCGCCAGTGTGAATTCTGCGACTGGACCGAATTATGACGTCATCGAAATGGCGGCCATTTTAAAAAAAAAATGAATATACCATCATCATCAAATGATTGATAGTGTTGTTTGTTTTTGTTGCTGAAAGTACAGTTTATTGTAGTTTACATCGTCCACATACATACTTATTAGCATTGTGTTATTTTAAATAAAAGTAACGTCATTTATACAATATTAAAGATATATTATGTCCAAATTTCATATTTAAATCTATGAACAATTATCGCATATCATTTATGGAATTATAAAATAACCATGAGTATGAAAGGTGGTATGTAAAGTTTAAATACTACATGCTAATTAATGTGTAAATATATTACGCTACTGGAAATTTGTTTGAATCAAATGTTGTTATTTTACAGACATTTAATTATGATTGCAGTATACGCAGTTAGTTTATATATTTAGCCAAGATAAAGATGTTTAATGGGGATTTTCTAGATTTAGATCAATATGCAATGATGAAATATTAAGGTAAAAGGTGAGCATAGTACATTCTATAAAGGGACGTGAAATGAAGGAAAATTTTTGATAAAGTAATTTCTATGCTGCATCGTAATTAAATGTAAATCAAAAGTAGAAACCTGTTGATAATAGTCTAATTATAATTATAATCTTACATCTGTATTCATTGAAAACAGTTATAATAGATTAGACAAACTTATAACCAAAAGCACAATCATCTCGCAGGGACTTGTATACTCACGATCTTTCAAAATTGTATATTAATACACTGTAATATAATTCTACATGTATCTTTCTGAATTAGTGCACTATTTTCTTTCTAGTGACCTCTTCTCTTGCTGTTTAACATAGCCGGACACATAAAAACTATAGAATAAAGGAGTATAACTATATCTAATTTATCTTTCACATTTATAAGTTTCTTTCAACTTTTCGTTACTGTTGTTGTGACATTCATGTGTCTTCACTATTGACCCAATCAAATTAATGTGTCGTCGCAATGAAATATCCCTCTTCCGTAAAATATACACAGCATTCAGTGAAAACTGACATGATGTCTTTGGAGCATTTACAATCATTTCAGAAATGTTTAAGGTTTAGCCGTATATCACAAAATAACAGATTTTTTTTTAGTAAATGAACAGCACCTTGACACACAACTTATCTGTCCATGCTTTACTGTTCTGTCCCACAGTGTTGGATACTTAAAATATTCTTAATGAGTTGTCTCCCTTTGAATAAGAATGTCATTTGTAAAGAAATAAATGTAAACAATTGTCAAAAACGATGTTTTACCTAGTTATGTAAAGTTTAAACACTCGCACGATGTTGCAAATGCATCAAAACGAAGACAGGTACTAACAGCATTTTCAAAATGGTGAGTGTTTAAAGGTTCTGAACTGTCCAGAAGTGTGTCCCCTTCATGCAGTCCCTTTCCGGAATTCAATACATACATGAATAAATTGACAATGCAACGGTTTTGTAGAATTATATAAATGTTTTATATGCTGTTAAATTTTCATGTAAAACAATGCTTTCTTTCTATAGATTTGATGACGTTCGAACTTTTTTTCTCCGAAACATGGACCTATACCTTAAACCGCTGTATGAAACACATTGGTAAAATTGCTTCTATCATTTTCTTGACAATGTTTTAACATCTGTTCGTTAATATCTTCTCTGTATTGTTTTTTTACGTCTACTTTACAAGCCTTGCCACTCTACGGGTTCTAGGTCAAGTGGTTCTCCAGTTATTGATCGGAAATGAAGTGTGACGGACGGACGGACAGGGCAAAATATGACTGTAAATATGTATCAAATGTCTGGTCACAACAACACTAAGCTCCAGTAGCACAACTTTGGATGATATAGAGACTACGTACGAGTATGATATATCAATGCACCTGTCAATATTTTGCCCGCCCGGGGTGGGGGGCGGCGGGCATACACGGGACTTTAGACAGAAGACAATCCCGACAGGCGGGAATTTGACAAATAATATTGTCTACGGGTCCCGGGAATTAGACTTTGGCCGCCGTTTACATCCTGGGGCTCGAGAATTTCGACACCGTATTATCAAAGGGGGAGTAACCTCGTCTGAAGACCGAAAGACGGCGGCGATATTTCTATTGGCAATGGCTAGAAAACCGGAATCGGTTCCCTAGACAGCGAACTTTTTCGTCCGGAACCGGTTCTCTAGCCAAAGTACCGTGCATAGACTAGGGAACCGGAATTTTACTTCTATGCATAAAGCTGCCGAAATTCACTTTGTTTCTTTTGGTAAGTATTATGCATATTATTGTCTTTAAGTTAATAAATTTAACATTTCAATTTTCAGTAAGCAATGCCCTTTCATTTATTTGTGTATACCGTGTCTCCAAAAGTGTACTCGTCGCATACTGTCCGCCATATTGGAATGATAAATAAACTAGTACGAATGAATGCGGAAATAGTCAGCATTGGAGCAAGTCGAAAAAAATTTGAAATGTAAAATTAAAAGGTATAAAACAATAAAAGAAACATTTAAAACAAATTAAGTAATTTCTGATAATTAGTATTGATTATCTTTGAACGTGAAATACCGAGGTGTTACAAACTAATTAAAGAATCCGCATGAAGTTTTAATGGCAATTAAATTAGTTTGTACATCTATAAACATATAATGACACAAATACAAATCAATATTATTTTATGTCTAAATAATTTTAGCATAGTACATGTTGAAAGCAAATGACATTTAAAAACGAGAAAGTGAGTTTTCACGCATTTATTCGTACTAGTTTTTATCATTCCAATATGGCGGACAGTAAACGCAGTTAAATGCAAGGGCACGGTAAAATTAATTAAGATAACAATATGCATGACATTTACTAAGAAACAAAGTGGATTTTGGCAGCATTATGCATAGAAATAAAATTCCGGTTCCCTAGCCTATGCACGCTATTTTGATTAGAAAGCCGGATCCGGACGAATAAGTTCGCTGTCTAGGAACCGATTCCGCATATCTAGCCACTGCCATTTCTATTCGTGTTGTATTTTTAAAATGCAGACGATGGAGGATTTTTCGAAACTTTCTTTTGAAAAAAAAAACGTGAGATGGGGCGATCTCCCCAAAGAAAATTTGTGAAAAACAGAAGGCTAGAGAAGGCCTCGGATGCATTTTCAGCATGAACCTGTTTTGACTGGAATCATTGTATGTCATGAACAAACATAAATCTATCAGCGAAACTACAGTTTCAATGGTGTTTGTGGTTGTTGTCATATATGTCCTGGAGCTCTGGGTTTTTTTACAGCCTCCATGTTATCAACATTCTAAATTGTTGTTGTCATTTTATGTGTGAGAGGTGGACCTCAGTCTTGATAGGATGTGTTGTGGTGTAAAACGTATTTCAATTTCGTAGGGTTTAGTTGTTTCTTTTTTTTATATAATTTAATTTTGTTCATTGGGTTTTTATCAGAAGCACTTAATGTAGGGGGAGATATTGATATCTGATTAGGCTACGGATCCATGGTAATGTGGTTTAATTAAAAGGATTCACCTAAAAAGGTCATACTCCCAATCTCTGGACGTCGATCTAAAACTTTCCTTCCATTAATACTGTGTGCAAAGACAATCTACATTTCGGAAACTTTACTTAAAGTTTCCATAAGCCTTTAAATGTTGAAATCTATTCGTATGCGTTACGAGGAAAATATGCACACATTTAATGATGAATTATTCGACGACATGAAACGCACGTGTCTTATTTTCCCGCCAAAATATAATACAGAGTTTAGGATTTTTTGTTTACTGTCTGTATTTCAAGTCGTGAAACGCAAGATTCTTAGCAATTTCTTATAAACATCCGATAATTGATGCATTTTGCACGGCGACATAGAATAAAAAATGGCGGCATTCATGATAAACGTTTTCGGTGGCAGCGTCTAGAGCGAGACTGGAGTACCCCTTCAACAAACACAATAGCCGTCATGAAACACACGTGCTTCTTTTCCGCCGGAATTATAATATCGTGTCCACTAAGTAATAATTTTTGCAAGCGTGCACAATCGATGACCAAAAGTATCATCAGAAGTTACAAACAAAAACAAGAGGTTGTTTATATATTTTTTGTGGTTCTTTACCGTTTTTTTTTTCTTAAGAACGGACAACCATGTTGCAGCAGACGACTTCTAATGAAATTTTGTTAATAGACAGACAACAACACTTTATTTCATCTCAAATCATATTACGTGATGTATGAGCGAACAGTTGCCCTAAATACAATACAATTATACGTGACATGGTGTTATTAATTTCAATTCTAAACTATGCTAGGAAGTAGAATTACATTTTCACTGATTGGACTGTTTTGGGGGTAAGGGCACAGCCACATTACAGCAAATAAGTATTTTACAGTACTGCAAATGTGTCTCCAGCCCCATCCCATCAATCGATAGTGTTCAACAAAATGTTTTTGGGGTTCTTTACATGCATTCAAATATTTTCAAAGTTTAATGGTGTTATTTGTTTGTAACATTTGTGAAAAGCCGCCGACGTAAATTTCAAAGACTAAGTCTCACCTTTTTTTAGATAAGTATACATACATGTAGATAACGACTGCTAATTCAACAGTTTTAATTGCCTCTAATAACGGTAATTACGAAAATGATGATAAAAAGATCCCGAAAATAGTTTGAGTTAACTATCGACCTTGCAAGCACGTGCACAGTCCGGCCCTCGCGGCGTATAGCTTGACAGATGTTTAACAAAATGGTGCCTGTGCCTTGAAATTGCCACTATCCATTAAATTGGTTTGATCGACATCGACATGTGGTATACGGAAGCGACCTTGAAGATTGGTGACAGGTGTAATAAAGTGATGTTGTATATGACATAACGGAAGCAGCTCTCGCAGCGGGAGACGATAATAAACAGGACACATGGGGCTTTTTATCTCACCTGAGCCAAAGGCTCTTTGTGACCGCTCAATGTTCGTCGTGCGTCGTGCATCGTGCATCGTGTGTCCGTCAACAATTCCTTAAAAAAAATCTTATTCTTGAAAACCACTGGGCAGAATTACACCAAACCTCACAGGAATGTTCTTTGGGTGGCCCCCTTTCAAAATTATTCAAAAAATTGAATTCCATGCAGAACTCTGGTTGCCATGGCAACCAAAAGGAAAAACTTAAAAAATCTTCTTGTTCAAAACCACAGGACCTAGGGCTTTGATATTTGGTATGTAGCATTATCTAGTGGTCCTCTACCAATATTTTTCAAATTATCCCCGTAGGGTTAAATGTGGTCCCGCCCCGGGGATCACATGGTTTATATGGACTTATATAGGGAAAACTTTGAAAATCTTCTTGTACAAAACCACATTGCCTAGGGCTTTGATATTTGGTATGTAGCATCATCTAGTGGTCCTCTACCAAGATTATTTAAATTATCCCCCTAGGGTCAAATGTGGCCCCGCCCCGGGGGTCACATCGTTTATATGGACTTATATAGGGAAAACTTTGAAAATCTTTTTGTACAAAACTACATGGCCTATGGCTTTGATATTTGGTATGTAGCATCATCTAGTAGTCCTCTACTAAGATTGTTCAAATTATCCCCCTAGGGTCAAATATAGCCCCGCCCCGGGGGTCCAAAGTTTTACATAGACTTATACAGGAAAAAAAGTTTAAAAATCTTCTTGTCTGAAACCTCAACACTTAGACCTTTGATATTTGGTTTGTTGCATTGTCTTATGGTCCTCAACCAAAATTGTTCAAATTGTACCCCTTGGGTGAAAAGAGGCCCTGCCCTGGGGGTCCCAAGTTTTATATAAACTTATACAGGAAAAAGCTTCAAAAATCTTCATGTCTGAAACCATACGACCTAGGTTTTTGATATTTAGTATGATGCATTTTCTAGTAGTCCTCTACCAAAATTCATCAAATAATGCCCCTCGGACGCTTGTCAGATTGTAGTGGCTTGGTAATCGACGGTTTTTTTTCTAACGTTCCGGAGTTAATCAGGTGTTTATAAATTGTTTCAGTATTCCAAGAGACGTCTGTATGTAATTTTATTGCATTTCGATGCATCTCTGCTTGGTTTCGTTCGTTTGGAGGCAGGGTCGTAGGCGCTTACATCTAGTAATGACGCACACTGTGTATAACTGGGAATGAGAGCTTGCGGGCATGTTTACATTTTTAGGTATATGGAAGTTTAATGCAACGTACAGTTGTTTCCGGCACCTGTCCACTCTATGATTCAAATTAGATTTTACTGTATGCTTTATTTCTCAATATATTAACTAAAAATTTTGATTAGATACTGACATTTGACGCTTGTCTGAGTTTTTGGGGGGTCACCTACGTTGCGTGTAGTTTTTGCGGGTGATGGCTTAACATTTTGGTTGGACGATATTTTTGCCGGGATAGTTTTCCAAGATCCGGAACATGTTTTGGTAATTGGTTCTGCTTGATTTTATGTTGCGGTGTATCTCTCGGTGCATTTTTGGGGGGAGTTTCGGCGCATTTCTGCTTGGTTCAGTTTAGTTCGGGCAGGTGAGGTTCGTACGGTATGACCGGGGGTCTGGACGAATGGGTGATCTAGAGGCTTTTGGTCGTTGAAATTGTTTAAATATTAAAGTTTCTATTCAAGATTCGGACGAAAATTTGATACATACTCGGAATTTTAGTTTACATGGTTCTATGGCGGTGCCCTAATGGTTTCACTTATTGTGTTAAGGTAAGTATCTCGCATTGTCACAATTTGGAGAGAATTGTTGTTGTTGTCTTAGGGTTGAGATATAGGTTAGTGTGATTTCGGATTTCGGGTGTGGTCTCGCCGCCTGAATTGTTTTATGATCCTGGCTATTAGGATGGATAGATTGTTTGTTGAATCAGAAGATGTTTTTTGGATGGCAAACAGCAGCCGTTTTGATCTGAATCAAATGCAAATAACCAATGACACATATAATATAAAATATGTTTGGGAACAGAAGGCAGATAAGATGATCATCACAATTACTAAAAACACTTTTGTCTTATCATCTACGATATTCAAAGTGATTGCACGGTTAAACTGGTAGCCACCTTCAATAAGGATCTAGCCAGGTTCTTACACAAAATGAATAATGATTTAAAACAAATGGTTTACAAAAATCTCCATATTAACTTTGAAGAAGACATGTGAACAGTTTTGCTTGGGGGTTGCTTCGGATTCGGGCCAGATAGGCAAGGAGCGTTGCGCGTGCGTAAAGGCCTTAACTTGCCATTAATTCTTCGCAAGGGAATTTATCTGGTAGTGTTTCCGTGGAGTTCGTCGGGCTACTGTTGTACATGTCAGGATGTGTTGATACATAACAATTGGAAGTGATAATAATTTTACGTTTCAGTATCTAGTCGGAATCAACCAAACTGTTTTTATACAGTTGGACACGGCTGGTTGTGTTTGCATTTTCATATGGAATATTTGAATGGCACTTTTCTGCGTGCCAGTTCATTCATTTCATTATTACAACTTGATGTTGCACGACTCATAGGTACAGTGGTGAAGAGCACATACTTTATGTGTCAAGCCGCCCTATACATAAACATAGAATGTGACCTACTGACTTTCTTAATATTTATCATCAGTTTGACATTTGAAACATGTAACTCATATTACTCAGGTGAGCATCCAGGGTCACCATGACCCTCTTGTTTACACTAAGGCATATATTTACTGGACTCAGAAGGGCACATGACGCCATTAAAACGGCAGGACGCTTTGAGAAAGGGGCAGGGCTCCGCGCCCTTCTGTTCCGCGCTAGCTGATTGGTCAATGTCTCCCTGGTCAATATCTGTTGTTGCGAGTGTGCGAGTAGTGTGTCCTTAATTTTTAGTGTTTACACATATATGGTTCAATCTTAATTAAACTTGGTCAGAGTGTTTTTCAGAATTGTCTTTTCATCCCTGTAGAAACTTGGTCATGTGGGGTCAGAAACTAGATTTCTATGTGGACATTGTATTTTGTAGCTCGACTTTTCTAGGAAAGTTATAGCCTATACGATCACTGTCTGTGTCGGCATTGGTTATATTTTTTTTCAAAGTCTAATAAATTCTAAACAATCAAAGATATTCATTTGAAACTAGGTATGTATATTCAGTTGGACTAACACTACCCTACAAAGACTGCCCATAAACCTGGATGCATTATTTTCAGAATTATGGCCTTATGTACTTGAAAATACCCATTTCATAAGGTTAAAGTTTTTCTATGTTTAATCATTTGAATATTATCCTTTTTATTATACTGTAATTCTAAATATATATTCATTGGGACTATACCTACCTTACTTAAAATGCCCATTACTCTGGAATCACTATTTTCCAACCTGTGTAACTTCTTTACTGTTTTTTTTTTTTTTTCTTTGTTTTCTCATAACGCTTTAATGAATTGAATAAGCTCTTAGATATTTACCTCTACCTTTTAACGTGGTTGGTGGTCATTTAGTTCAAGGCATCTACCCCTGAGGCATTTGATGTACCAACCAGGCTCTAGGGCGGGGATTTAGACAAAAAAGGTTGTCTCTAGGGTGGGGATTTAGACAACAAAATTTTTGAAATGTCAAGTTCCCCTGGGTCAGCCCGCCGCCCCTCGGTCGGGCAAAATATTGACAGGTGCATAAACAAACAGTGCTAAAATGCATTTAATATGATGATCGTGATTTTCTGCCAAAGACTGACTTGGCATATTGGTAAAGAGATTGCGATAGAGCCGCGTCAGTAGGGACACACTGGATCGCACTAAAATCAGATACGAAACGATTATTTTTGCAAAAGCAGTAAAGTCAAATACGACTGAAAATAAACAAACGCCCCTAGTACTCACTAAAAGTGTTATAATGATTATTTTAGGAAACACCACAATGCAGCGCAATATACGTCCGAATGTATGACGTGTGACCCATAATTGTGACCTAGACATTGAAGCTAGCCATCCAAAAAATGCACTTGGCATGCCGTCTCGATGTGGTGAACATTTGTGCCAATTCTTGCATAAAAACTACTTTTTTTTCACTGGATCCGCCCATGTATAAACGGGAGAAAAATCGTGTGCAAACAAGGCAATTCACGTGCTGTTAATATATGACTTTTATTTTTGAAATGCTTTGCCAGGGACGTATGTATGTATTTCTGCGCAGACTGATATTTGGCATCTGCATCTTGTTTCTTCCATAATAGCCTCTTCTTGTAGCATTATAGATACAATGTAATCCATAGTATGTTTAGCTGTATCAGTTTCCAACCTCAAACGTACTGCCCCCATCAATGTACGCACTAGCTTTAATGAAAATGAGATAGGTGTTGAATTGAGATAACAGAATAGGTGTGAAAATGAGATAGGTGTTGAATTGAGATAACAGAATAGGTGTGAAAATGAGATAGGTGTGAAAATGAGATAACAGAATAGGTGTGAAAATGAGATAACAGAATAGGTGTGAAAATGAGATAGGTGTGAAAATGAGATAGGTGTTGAATTGAGATAACAGAATAGGTGTGAAAATGAGATAGGTGTTGAATTGAGACAACATGATAGGTGTGAAAATGAGATAGGTGTTGAATAGAGATAACAGGATAGGTGTGAAAATGAGATAGGTGTGAAAATGAGATAACAGAATAGGTGTGAAAATGAGATAGGTGTTGAATTGAGATAACATGATAGGTGTGAAAATGAGATAGGTGTTGAATTGAGATAACATGATAGGTGTGAAAATGAGATAGGTGTTGAATTGAGACAACAGGATAGGTGTGAAAATGAGATAGGTGTGAAAATGAGATAACAGAATAGGTGTGAAAATGAGATAGGTGTGGAAATGAGATAACAGAATAGGTGTGAAAATGAGATAGGTGTTGAATTGAGATAACAGAATAGCTGTGAAAATGAGATAGGTGTTGAACTGAGATAACAGAATAGGTGTGGAAATGAGATAGGTGTTGAATTGAGAGAACAAAATAGGTGTGAAAATGAGATAACAGAATAGGTGTGAAAATGAGATAGGTGTTGAATTGAGATAACAGAATAGGTGTGAAAATGAGATAGGTGTTGAATTGAGATAACAGAATAGGTGTGAAAATGAGATAGGTGTTGAATTGAGACAACAGGATAGGTGTGAAAATGAGATAGGTGTGAAAATGAGATAACAGAATAGGTGTGAAAATGAGATAGGTGTGGAAATGAGATAACAGAATAGGTGTGAAAATGAGATAGGTGTTGAATTGAGATAACAGAATAGCTGTGAAAATGAGATAGGTGTTGAACTGAGATAACAGAATAGGTGTGGAAATGAGATAGGTGTTGAATTGAGAGAACAAAATAGGTGTGAAAATGAGATAACAGAATAGGTGTGAAAATGAGATAGGTGTTGAATTGAGATAACAGAATAGGTGTGAAAATGAGATAGGTGTTGAATTGAGATAACAGAATAGTTATGAAAATGAGATAGGTGTGAAAATGAGATTACAGAATAGGTGTGAAAATCAGACAGGTGTTGAATTGAGATAACCGAATAGGTGTGAACATGAGGTAGGTGTTTAGTTGAAATAATATAATATTTGTTAATAATATCAACTGTCTTTAGAAGTCTTTCAAAAATCTTTGTAGACTAATCTGGGCTCTTTTGTAAAGGAAAAATAGACCCATTTCTAACAAAGGAAGAGGTATGTAATAATACATACACGTAGTCAATTTATGACGGTACACCCCATATTTTAAGTTTGATCACCTCAAGACTGGGCTGCAATCACCAGAATAACTCCCTGTTGCGTTTTATGTATGCAAAAGCCTCACATTGAGTTAAAGTGTGGTAGTGGCATTATGCATGGCAGAATCAGTCAAAAGTAGAATTCTTCAAAAAAAGTAGCAATAGTTTCTTTTAAAGAAAAGAAGGTTAAAATTCCTGGTTAGAACTTCTGAATTTAATAATTAAAATGTTCATTGTAATGTTAAAAAGCCGTGGCTTGAAAACTTTTATTTGGATATAAGAATATTGTTGGTGACCGTGTCCACTCGTGTGCAAACCGTTCCTAAAAACATACTTGCAAATAAATACCGTGATGCAGGACCTAAACTGGTGCACTGTAGTTTTAAGTAAAATATTATGGCACTAGTATCCAGAGAACGGCATTTTATAATAACATGGATAACTCCATGCCGTTTCCAGACTTAAGCAGACAACTTTCAGCGCTTTAATACGTTTTAAATATACGGGGTGGGATTGATTATCTACCTTTTCTTCAGAAAAAAAACGTTATGAAAAATTTTACTCAAAAATCTGAATTATATTGTTTTTTGAAACTTTTACCATGTGATCAAAAACCTACGACTAAGCACAGGCAATAAATGACTATGCGATATGGAATCAGTAAAACGAAAATGAACATATCAGTTGAACCGAACTGTTAATTTTCAGCTTCATAATTTGTGATATCATATCGAAACATCAAGAGACAAAACGCCAGGCGTATGAGGATGCGGATACATATTTTGACAAATGTTTGCTCATGTAATGTGAAGAACAAATTTAACAATACGTTAAACTTGTATAAGCGGTCTGGTACCTCGGTCGCTGGAGAATAAGAACAGATAGTGGTCCGGGTTTCATAGGCACTTCCGGCCTAGTCGGATAATGGCGAAAAGAAAGAATCCTCAATTTTGCCAGTTAAATTGGCACTTTCGTGTTATTCGTAAGCCAGTTCCTGTTGTTGTTTTTTTGCATTGTGTACAGCAAGAAACATAACTCCATCCTGCTTTTTGCAAGAATTATGGCCCGTTTTGGACTTTGAATATCATAAAAACACACGGATAGGACAATATTTCTTTTATACAAAGACAAAATAATCAGATGAGCGCCTGCAACTGCAAGGCGTTGCTCTTGGTTTGATAGCATGGCGGGGTCAAGAAAAAAAAAAAGAATTCAAAAACACCTATCCGGTGTATAGAGGTCAAATGCCCACAGATATCTACATTTCTAAAACAGTCAGGCATTCGGCCTGGCACCTGTAAGATATTACGAATGTCACAGAAAACATTACATTGCTTTATATTTTAAAACGAATTTTATGAGTGTAATCATTACCTTTTTATCCAGTCAGATAACATCTCGTTTAACCCTTACCCTGCTAAATTTCTGTAATGAACTCGTCCATCTTTCAATTTGGACAGTACCATTAACTGTTAATAGGGGTGCTTACCAAAAATACTGACTTAATGGCCAACAGTGTAGATCATGATCGTACTGCACGGATGTGCAGGCTGATCATGATCTACACTGATTGCAAAGGCAGAATCAATCGTGTCCAGCATGTAAGGGTTTATATTACGGGTTTTTCCGTTCTTTCTGTATTTTCAACCAGTTCAAAGCAGGTATCAGATAACAACTTGCTTATTAGGTAGCAGGGTACACTTTCGAATTTTGGCCCCCGTCAATATTTGTTATAAAGAGAACATCGTGATTTTGGATGTCTGTAAATTAAGGTGAGAGATAATGATTATTAATTCTTTAGAAAATTTATACAGCCGATACATGTAAAATTCTGATGTCAGTTGGAAAACTAACTGCTGGTAGCTTTGTATGATCAATGAGACACCATTTCGCGGAAAAATTCAATTCACGGAAGGGTTCTGAGCTTGTTGATTGATACTCAGGAACATTTTCGTTATTTTCCGAAAAAACGAGCTGGATGGGCCCCCATTCCGTTTATGTCCTGACGTTCAGTAAGGACTATTAAATTAAGAAATGCAATAAAATTGGACAGTGTTCTTGCAGCGGGATCATTGTAGACTGTTCAAAAGGTGCAAAATTGATGATTTTGGCACGCTATTTTTCATGGATGATGTAAACCTTTCGCTTTGATAACTTTCTTTATTCTTGTATGAGAATCCTGATCTTGCCATTAATTAAAAGCACAAAACATGCACGCAATTTATAAAATAGCCACCCAAATTTTGCTCATAGGGGAAGTGCAATATTGCGACTCGCTACATGTAAGACCGTCCGTGCCCAAAATTTTCGCATCTAAGTGTACCTTGCTACCTTACGACTCATAACAAAAGAGACAGAAATGATAAAACGAAATCCATTTCGCGAAATGCAACTCCTTCCGCATTTCTTACCGAAAAAAAAATAAAGATACGCGTACCGTACGGTTAATTAAGGAAGGGCTTCCCCTTCATGAAAGAAAACGTATGCGTGGTATAAAAATGGCTTTGAAGTTTTTTTTACTTTTCACCTGTAGTGCCATTTCTCGATCAGACGTGCGAATAAGATATTTCATATCTTTTTAAGATTCATATCACTGTTTTAAAAGTCTGGGAAGTTGGAGAAGCAATAACCTAAATCATTAAGTAAAATCTCTGATTTCTGTCATCTTGTTCTGGCGTGTTGGCGCGTCTGAAGAGATATATGGCAGAAATCAGCCACCATAGTTTTTTTGTGATTTCAGTATGCAGTATGTATGCGACCAGTGCAAACCAAGATCAGCTTGCACGTACTTGCAGTCTGATCGTCCGCTATTCAGTCAGTTAATTTTCAGTATACCTTCAAATGATAAATGGTACTGTCCAAATTAAAATGATGGACCAGTCCGTTATAGAAATTTAACAGGCTAAAGGCTATCAAGACACTGTCATAGTCTGTAAAAAGTAAAACAAAATAGTCTTAAAATATCCAGTTGAAATACTGATTTAGATTTTAACTGACTTTTCCAACGTGATTCAGATATGGAAGCATTCCATTTAAGACTGTTTGTGACAATATATCAAAATAGAACTCAATTTGACAGTTGTTACTGTTTTTATAAACCATTCACTATTTACAGTAAAGTGATAAATTGTAACTGGATGTAATAGCTAAATTTGAGAATTTTCATAGCATATAAAACTGAACGTTTTTTTAAAAGTACAATATCGAGTTCGAGAGTTATTGTCTAAAAGATTATCTCTGGCCTGCGGCAGATTTTTTATCTCCCGTATACATAACAGGTCATTGTTACTGTATGTTTTGTCAGAATAGCAATATAGAAATTGAATATCATTTTGTAACAGTTTGACCATTATGAATATGTAAGAAAAACGTACTTAAAATCAAGTCATTGCCGTAGGACAACTGTAATGAACGAATTCGTCAGAGCAGCACCTCTTATTGCAGTCCAAAAACTGTACAAACAGTAATTGCTTCGTTGCAAATGACTTAAAACAGTTAACTCATTTTGTCCGGTGTAAAAGTTCTTTTTTTTTTTGTCCAAATTGATTCAGTCACCCTGGTATAAGTACTGAACAAAGTAGACAGCGCACCACTTTTATTTTATTGCAGTGTATAAGCAAAAATACAATGATTCTTTCATTGCAATTGACTCAAAAACAGTTTTGTCACATTAGCCCGATGTTACTAAGGCGTGCAATATCGTGTGTGGTTTTACATTTTGTTTAATGTAAAATTTCTTTTTTGTTTTAATGGAGCCCGTCATGCTGCCCTTACTTCTGAACGTATTCAGCAGCGCAGCACCTCAACTGCAATTTAAAAGCTAAACATAGAATTATTATTTTCTTACAAATGAGCAAATGGCACTGTAGTCACAGTGATTCGATATTACAAAAGACCTTTGGAAATATTTAGCATGTGTACCTCATTTGGTGCAATTTGGTGTATATTTTCAAATTTGAACATAAATATTTGGCAGAGTCATCTTTTAAATATAAAGCAATTTAAACACGATGACAGTTTTTTTTAATATGTTCTCGTTAGATTAAATGCGCGCCCGTCTCGCCGCTACATTGGATCCGCCTTTGATCGAGCCTATTCTATGGATCTTTCAATTTTGATACCTTTGTCTACTTTGCACAAGTCTAGAATTAGCGTTAAACACTTTTCGTCACTTTCAACGAATCCGTGAAACAGCCAGTTGTTTCGTGGACTACGGACTTTCTAGCTGTTGAGCTTACTGTTTAGTTATGTTGACGAGATACTAGTAGGTATGTAGGCAGATACAAAATTTGTCAAGATAATATTGTAATCTTTCCAGGTATCGTGTGCAGTTTTCTGAAAACATATCAGTAGTTATTAAGATATATAAGGATAATATCTTAAACTGTCCAGCAAAGTTGTACATTTTCTCGAAAACATTACCGCAATGTTTTTTTGCTACATGTAATAGAAAGAGCATTGAAACTCGAGGGTAAACAATTTGTACGAGGGGGCGTAGCCCCCGAGTATAAATCGTTTAGCCGAGAGTTTTTATGTTCTTTCTGTTTTGTATCATAGCCATCCATATATGGTAGTTGTAGGCGTTCCACAATGCCATATACAGCAGTTCAGTGAGTACTTAAAATCCTTGCTTTACAAATGTGTAAAGCCCGGGTAAAATAAACCAATGCTAGAGCAGAAAACTTCCCTGTCTACTGTTCCAGACACGCTGGCATACTTTCCTATCCAACAGTGCGGTAACTAGCGTGCGGGTATTAAATACCTGCACACCTTTAGTTACCGCACTCTGTATTCAGAGTATACGAATTACCTGCACCAAATTTTGTTAAGAAAAAACACCGAGCTATGATACAATTGCTTCTTGTTTCATAGCTCAATGTTTTTTCTTCAGACAAATTGGTGCAGGTAAATCGTATACACTGAGTGCAGGGTGCGGTAACTACAAGTGTGCAGGTATTAAATACCCGCACGCTAGTTACCGCACTGTTGGATAGGAAAGTATGCCAGCGTGTCGGGAACAGTAGACAGAGAAGTGTATTTTATTGATTTTCTGCTCTTGTATTGGTTTATTTTACCTGGGCTTTACACATTTGTAAAGCAAGGATTTTAAGTACTCACTGAACTGCTGTATATGGCAATGTGGAACGCCTTCTGAACTACCATATATGTATATGGACGGCTATGATACAAAACAGAAAGAACATTAAAACTCTCGGTAAGCGATTTATACTCGGGGGCTAAGCCCCCTCGTACAAATCGTTTACCCTTGAGTTTCAATGCTCTTTCTATTACTTATTTTAAGGAAACTTTAACTTTTCAGAAAAGTTCCAATCATCAAGGTTAGTTCGTTTCATAAAACTTATTAACTGTATTAAGACCATTGCTTAGTTCCGCGATGGCTAGGTTATGATGGCATATTTCTGTCACCAGAAAGTTAGATCACAGACACCGGGGCTGTAGAACACTTGCCCACAATATTGGGAGGTTTACTGGAAATGTTATTGTGATAATTTACGTTATAATCTCGAATAATCTCGAAAAGTTTTTGTAAGTGACGACAACTGCCATTTATTAGCAAGATTAGCTCGATGCTTTCAGAAATTATGTTGATCTCTCAAAATTTTCTGAAAAAGCTTTCCTAAATTGCTAAATGTTTCCTCGAAATAGAAAGTCTGTCTAGAAAAAAAAAAGATTTATTGCGATAATGTTTTGAATAATTGAACTTTGTTGGAAATTTCAGAAACTAACCTATTTTCAGGAAATGAATAAAATACCTAGAAAATATCATTTATTGCTGAAAAGTGTGAAGAAAAATGCACACATTTCCTGGGAAGTTTACAATATAATCGCGATATCCGTGGCAGAAATATGCCACCATATTTCGTAGCTATCTCATGGCAGAAGTATGCTACCTTGTTAAATGCAAATGAAGGAAAACAACTGCAATAACTGTTTGCCTCAGCGAGAATAACGATTATGTCCCTACTAATTGTTTCGAATATACCCGGAATTGAGAGTGATTAGAAGTCAGCGACCTTAACCACTCGGCCACGGAGGCCCCTGAGATACCGGCATCTCTAGATACCTGACATACGGTATATTATTTCACACCTATATATTTTTAACTAAATAATTAGAAGCTTTTCATTCTATCACGTGACAATACAATAGAAACCAGTACTGTATGTCACCTGTCTTAATTATTTATAGTAACATCCGAAATCTACAATCCACCAACTCCATATTCTTTTTTTTTTCATATTGAACTCCAGTCCTAAAGATCCATATCTTTTACAGACAGTATCTAAATTTTTCAGATCATAGGTATGAAGTTAAAAAGCTTTGAAATGAAGACAAATGTACATATATTTCTCAAAAATAGATATATTAACAATAGTTTAAGCAGAAGCATATAGTTATGAGCATTTAATATTTTCATGTAAAAGAAAATGTTGTGATCAAAAAAATGTAACTCTTCTTTGACCTGGAGAGCATAAACATCAAATGGACATAATATAGCGAATATTTTCTACTTGGGTGCATTTGATTCAACATTCAACTGTAATCTGGATTTCTAAATACTGATCCATGATACTGTATGCTAAAAATATAGAACAACTGGAACTGTCCTTTAACATCAAAAAGATGCTGTAGCAACATGAAAATTGTTAAGCTCTAACTAGGACTCGAACCCAGGACCTCTCACACCTAAGGCAGACACTCTACCACTTTCCTATAACAGCAGTAGCTATAGCTAGGCAGTTTAAGTGCACCGATTACATTACGTGAACTGGAACAGTTTTGTGACAATAACACATAACCGGCTTACTCCGGATTATCGGCGTATTCGCTTTGTTACCTAACGGCAATTTTCGTGAAAAGAAAAATATAATCTAATGCTGCAAACGTTTTAATCTGAAAAAACTGCCCGAATTTCTCTGACGTGTTTGTTTAGAGTATGAACTTACTAACTGGTAGTACCAGTGAAATATAACTTACACTGAATGTTATATATTTGCCTTTATAGCAGCTGGCGAATGGCAAAGCACAGGCGTCTGAAATTCTATCAATAAGACCATAGAAGTCTATCTTTACAAAAAATACCCCCTATATATATAAAATAATATAGGGGGTATTTTTTGTAAAGATAGACTTCTATGGTCTTATTGATAGAATTTCAGACTCCTGTGGGCAGCCAGTGGGCTTTGTCAAAATATAAGCAGTTACTTTACCAGTTTCGAGAGGACATCAGTTGATAGGAAAGTACAGTTCTAAACTAAATACCTTTCTGCAACACATGGAGTCATTAGCAGTCACTGTCAATCAGTATTATGACTAAGATCGGCGATCATTCATTCATTCATTCATTCAAATAAAGTCCGTTGTTTACATTTTTATCGTAACCGGTGCTCTTGTAAAAAACACTTTTTTGAAAACTCGAAGAATGCGAAGAGCTATGGTACGGTCTCTATATCTTTTTCATATTGGAAAGGACAACTCTTCCAATTCCGTATGATATTTGGAATTACCTCCCTTATACATAGCGACAGCAGTATTTAAAAAAATGTGATATGTTTCTTATTTTTGAACGAAACATGTTACTGTAAGCACTCAATTTCTTAGTAAGAACGTTTCCTAACTAGTTATGATTTCGGTTCAAAATGTCACGAAAACTTGTTGTCATATGTTCGTTTAATGTACATGACATTTTTCTACTTTTTTTTTCGTTTAACGTGGTACTACGCCCGGTAATCTCCAGAATCATAACCTTTCGGTTATATATGGAAATGCTTCTGTTGTGATTTCCGGTTATGATGGTTTTCACGTGAAAACAGTGACACAGGTAAGAATTCTTACGTTTTCTTTCTAATATTACTATAAATGAAAAATCAGCGAATGCTATTCGATGCACGTTTGAACAATGATTACATACATACAAGATTTTCCATGCAGCGGCCAACAATTTGCTTCCTGTCAATTTTAGAAGTTGTACACATGATGACATTTCAGCGTTTTTGTGTCACCCATACCGCTTTCTGCTGTTTTCGAACGCAGAAGTTTTCTTGCCATAACTCTGGTTACTCTGGCTGGCCAGAGTAGCCAGAGTTCAGCCAGAGTAGCCAGAACTCTGGTTACTTTGGCTGGCCAGAGTAGCCAGAATTTCTAGGATTTTAATACGTTTCGCTGGTTAGCCAGAGTAGTCAGAGTAACCAGGTCCCACGTAAAAGGTTTTTCAATCTTAGCTGAATTTGATTATGAAATCTAATAATTGAGCCGTGCCATGAGAAAACAAACATAGTGGCATCTGCGCAGTCTGTTCAGGATCCATGCTGGTCGCTTTTAAAGCGTATTGGACATAGAGAAACTGTTAGCGAACAGCACGGATCCTGACCAGCCTGCGTGGATGCGCAGGCTCGTCTGGATCCATTCTGGTCTCAAACCCACTATGTTGGTTTTCTCATGGCGCGACTCATATGTCATTTCTATCTAAATAGCTTGCTTAAAACTGAATTTCAAGTTACTAACTATTTTCAAGTGGCTATTTAGAGTAGCCAGAGTAGCCAGAACTCTGACCACTACGGCTGGCCAGAGTAGCCAGAGTTCAGCCAGAGTAGCCAAAATTCTGGTTACTCTTGCTGGCCAGAATAGCCAGAGTTCAGCCAGAGTAGCCAGAAGTCTGGTTACTCTGGCTGGCCAAAGTAGCCTAGTAACCAGGATGTCAATTGCTCTGGCTACTTTAGCTAGCCAGAACAGCCAGAATTTTCGAGATGTCCATGGTTCTAGCTATCCTGGCTAACCAGAATAGCCAGAGAAAATACTGTAATACGAAATGACCTTTTTGGATGATACTCAGGTTTGATTTTTTAGTGTTTTATATGTATCAAGTGTATCATCGTACCATCGTGCATCGCGGTTTAGTATTAAATAAAAAGTCACGATTGTCCGTACATAACAGTGTGAAAATAGTGAAAAGTCAAATTACATTACTGAACAAAATTGATTGGTAAGACTAAGCCAGATTAAATGATATTTAATAGTTACCATTATATATTGAATGACCCTCTTACACTATACCTGAATGTTTTAGCTCGTGTCACTGTGTGACAAGGTGAGGTTTTGTGATCAATTTTTGTCTTGTCTATCAGATTGAGTCATGCTCTTTGACTGAACTCAGTACTTATTCCATTTTATATAGTAAACCCTTAAAAATCTTCTCAAGTATCACAAGACCAAGAGCTTAAATATTTTGCAAGAAGCATTGGCAAGTACATCTCTTTCAAAATTGTTTAAATCATGGACTCCGGGGTCATATTTGATCTGCCTTGGGGCTTTAAGTTTCACATAGAGTAATATATTAAATCCTTTAAAAATACTTTTATTTTCCTTTAGGCCCAGACTATATATATTTTGTATGTAGCATGGCCTAGTGAATGCCTCTCTTAAAATTGTGCAAATTATGTCCTCCTGATGTCAAAATTGCCCCCACTTGTGCTAATGAGATTGCAAAGTCGTACAGGAAAATCATTTCATCTTCTCAAAAGAATTGCAATGACAAGATGTAAGATATTTTACATGTTCAAATCAATACCCCAGAGTCAAAATGGTTTCTACTTAAGTTTTATATAGAAAAAAAGAAAACATGATATACTTACATAGTAAAAATCTTTTGGTTAAGAGTTGAAATATTTTGCATGTAAATTAGCAAAATGTATAATGAAGTTTTTTTTTTTTCAAACTTGATTGAATCACCGCCCCCCCCCCCCCCCCCCCCAGGGCAATATTAGTCTCTCTCTGTGGATTATCAATATACTTCTAATCTTATACAGTTAAGTTTAAAATTTCCAGAATTGCCCAGACTTTAGAGTTAACAATTACAAATTGTGAATCTTTACTATGACTGTCATAACCCACAAGGTCCAGGTAAGCGATTCAGGACCTTATTCAGAACCATATGGGTCCTCTTCTTTATATTGATATCATAAACAATTGCAGTGAATTCCATATAACTTTAAGTGTAAAAATAAAGAATATTTATTTGAAGGCTTCTGGTTTTTTTTTATTTATTTAACTTTAGTGTTTGCCTTGAATTTGTACCAAATAAATCAACTTGAAGACATATAATATAAATAAATTGGAGAATAATTTTTTCATACTTGTTAACAGCAACCAATTCCTGAAATTTGCATTTTAAACATGTGGAAGCTGCCTACATGTTGACATGTGAACACATACACTTAAAGCGGCTTAATAACGGTATTTCATCTAAACCCTTGGAAAAAAGGTAGGTATCTGTGACATGCCAATCAAAACGCAAAATGCCATTCAAAACTTGATTGTGGTCACCTTATGCCATCAGGCATCAACATTCAATGTTGTATTAACTCGGTATTACATGTGTACGTGTATGAAACGATATTGAGTGTGTTTGGATTAAACAGTTATAGGACTGCTAACTGATAAGCAAGACAATTCTTTGAAGTCCGTTTGATGAATCACTTGATACATGAAACACTGGAAAAAACCCTGAGGGTACAAAAAGGGTCATTTCGCAACATGTTAAAGCCCTAGAAACTCTGGCTACTCTGGCAAAAGTCCGTTTTATGAATCACTTGATACATAAAACACAAAAAAATCAACCTTGAGAGAACCAAAATAGTCAACAATCTTCTCACACCTTTCCAATATAGATTCCGTTCCAAACATGTGAGGCTTAACTATTTTCCTTTACATAAGAAACTTTTGACAATCTCCAATTTGGAAACAAACAGGTCTCATTGTAATGGATTTCTCGAAAGCTTTCGACAAGATCGATCATCAACTCCTTCTCTATAAAATCGTGAAACTTTGTGTCTACAGAATCTCTCTATCCTGGATTCAATCTTTCCTTAGTAACCGTTCTCAATCTGTAGTAGTTGAAGGCTCACACTCTTTACCAGTTCTATCAGGGGGTTCCTCAAGGTTCAGTGTTGGGTCCTTGTCTCTTCCTTTGTTTTATCGATGACCTTCCTGACTGTTAAAGGTATTAAAGGTAGAATACGCTTATTTGCTGATGACACTATCATATACCTCAACATAGACTCGTTAATAGACTCTTACAAAGTTCAAGATGATTTGACAAAATTAGAAGAATGGGAACGTAATTGGTCTATATAATTCAATCCTGATAAATGCGAAGTAATAGGAATCTCAAAAAAGAGAGAAAAATATCATCTTTCTATATAAATTACTTAATCAAGAACTAAAAAACTACAGGAAATGCTAAATATCTTGGGATTACTATTAGTGATGTCTTAACTTGGAAACACATATTGAAATTACATCTTCAAAAGCTAGTAACACTCTCAGATTTATAAAACAATATGTACAGTGTAATAACAATAATATTAAATAAACTGCCTGAAAAACATACGTTCGCCCACAATTAGAGTACTGTAACACCATATTGCATCCACTGCAAAAAAACTTAGTATATGGGATTATTATCATTATTATATTATAATCATCATCATCATCATCATCATTATTATTATTATTATTATTATTATTATTATTATTATTATTAATCCAGATTTGTTGAGCGCCCATTTAATATAAAATATACGTTCAAGAGCGCTTAACAATTAAACATGTGACACATCGCATGTAGGAAAATCACAAAAACATGGCATATGCAATATTAAAACTAAAACTGAATGATTTGATTAATGGTTATTTCTACAACATTATTCGGGATGCATGTATTCTTCTATGTTCTAGTGTCTGCCATTTAAGTTTCAAGCATTGATGTTACGTTGCTTTGGTATGAGTAGCCAGAACATGTTAAATCCTAATAAAGTCTTGTTACTCTGGCTAAACTCTGCCTACTCTGCCCAGCCAGAGTAACCAGAGTTCTGGCTATTATGGCTACTATAAATAGCCAATTGAAAATAGTTATTAACTTGAAATACAGTTTTAAACATGCTATTTAGAAAGAAATAACATATTAAGTTTCAAGATCGAATTAAGATAAGACTGAAAATGTTTTGCGAACACGGGACCTGGTTACTCTGGCAACTCTGGCTGACCAGAGTAGTCAGAACATGTTAAAACCCTAGAAACTCTGGCTACTATGGCCAGCCAGAGTAACCAGAGCTACTTTAATTAACCACTTGAAAATAGTTATTAACTTGAAATTCAGTTTTAAATATGATATTTATATAAAAATGAATATTAAGTTTCATAATCAAACTCAGCTAAGACTGAAAATATTTTGCGAACACGGGACCTAGTAACTCTGGCTACTCTGGCTGACCAGAAAAGCCGGAACATGTTAAAATCTTAGAAACTCTGGCTAATCTGGCTGAACTCTGGCTACTTTGGCCAGCCAGATTAACCAGAGTTCTGGATACTGGATGAATGCTGGCTACTCTTGCTGAACTCTGGCTACTCGGACCAGCCAGAGTAACCAGAGTTCTGGCTACTCTGGCTGAACTCTGGCTACTCGGGCCAAATAGAGTAACCAGAGTTCTGACTTCTCTGGCTACTCTGGCTAAACTCTGGCTGAACTCTGGCTACTCTGGCTAAACTCTGGCTGAATTCTGGCTACACTGGCTAATTTCACGCACATGACATTGTACAATTATACTAGTAAGTGCGATAAGCACCTTGTACTTAATGAAATTTGGTGTCTCAATGATAAATCGAACATCTGGAAACAAACTGCAGTACAAGGTAAGTAAAAATAGCTTAAGGTAATATCTAATTATTAAGCAATGCAGACAGAAACCAGTATAAGCGCGGCTACTCCAATGATAATAATAATATAGGCCTTTAAATTCATATTATAATCCTATTTCTTTATTTCATTAAAACAAACTGCTTACTATTTTGGCAATTTACTTAATCATCCTTAGCAGAACCTTTGCAACTCTATAATTGTGCAATATCAGCCCATCATTGTCAGCCCATCATTGTCTGCTGAAAGCTGTATAATGAACCAAGACTGAGCCTCGGGAGACATTGAGAATAGTCTACAGAACACAGTCATTCCGCATGTATCTATGATTGAATCCCATAGTTGAATTCTTCACGTGAGGAAGCCATCCAGCTTGCTTACGGAAGGTCGGTGGTTCTACCCAGGTGCCCGCTCGTGATGAAATAATGCATGGAGGGGCACCTGGGGGTCTTTCTCCACCATTAAAGCTGGAAAGTCGCCATATGACCTATCATGTGTCGGTGCGACGTTAAAAAAAAGAATCCCATATTATAGGCATATGTCTCTCATTTGTAGAGCAAAAGCAACTAAGACTAAGTGTATCGTCTGGTTTTCTAAGAGCAAACCAGACTTTTTACACTTGACCGTATAACTTGATGACATAAAATATCCAACAGTAGTCATTAGAAATGTTTACATATGATCAAGTCTGGAGTTGTTTCTCGCCACGAACCACAACGATGCTGGTTTGTTCCACAGAACAATTTTAGTAAGTTCTTGTTTGGCCGCGACTAGATTTTCAATACGTTCAGCATTGGCCTTTTGTGTAACAGCTTTTAACAATAACGACTACCAAGAGCGTTTTGATGGAAAAACACCTGACTGAATAAATAAATTCAGAGTCTCCTCCAAGCCATATTTTTGTAGGAGCCTAAATATATCGGAAATAAATCCACAGTTTTGTTTGCCAGAATTCAGGTATCTGATAAGTCTATTGTCGTAGGGTAAAATAGTGGCACCTATAAATCCTTAATGTTTTAGTTGTTTTATTTCATTTTCCCCGTTAATGTCCTGTCTGGTGTTCCGTACTTTTACCAAATCCTCCAATATTTATATATAGTCTAAGGGAAGTAAATCATCGCCTCCTTTACTAATCTTACTAATATTTATGCATGTGACTTATTCCAACCAATTACGATCTGGTCACTCATAAATGGTCAATGTTTTGAAAACATTTATACTTTTACACCGTGCAAATAAAACCAAATATCTTTGGATATATTCTATATATATTCAGGTAATTAACTTTTTTGTACTTTGTAATCATATTTCTTGATGTAACTGAAATTCTGTATTGATATTTCAAGTATTTAATGAATTATTGCGAGTTATAAATTACCGTGTAGAGAGCGGTGAGTTACGCGCCACCACACCTATTGTAATTCTCGTTTGTTTACCATTTTGAAAGCTGTCATCTGTCAAATGATGTTTGCTATTTCTTGTTTATATTTACAATTAGTTGTTTTATATTTTCAGAGTACATCTATGATAGTAATGAAATCCTATTGATCATTATTATTAAACCCATAATTGAACATTAAAAATTCTTTGTCATCCGACCCACCTACGGAATCCTGTTGGGGCCATTTATAATGTCGCCGTCGCGTTTGTTGGGTCGACACACGACAACGCGAAGTGACATAGCGACATTGCGAAGTGACACCCGACAATCGCAAACGACGGCGACAATCCCAAACGACAATGTCGCGATATCCACTTTAAAATGTCGCCTTTCAAAAGCACGATATATCGCGATGTCACTTCGCATTGTCGAGCGTCGTATCGCATTGTCGTTATGCCACTTCGTAATGTCGCGATGTCACTTCGCGTTGTCGTGTATCGACCCTGCAAACGCGACGGCGACATTATCAAACGAATGCGATAATCACAAACGACGCTCGACAACGCGAAGCGACATTTTCCAAATGTCGTATCGTATGTCGCGTGTCGCGGGTTCTAGTGAGGGTCGACGCGCGACAATTCCAAACGATACACGACACGCAAAGTGACACTCGACAATACGAAGCGACATTTTCATAATGTCGTATCGCATGTCGCCCGTCTACCGGTGAAAGGGTAAGGTAAAAAGCTGTATTTCGTACTTTTCCGTACGTAAAATGTCCATGTTTTTCATTAACTTCAAATAATTGTAGAATGTTACAAACACAAGATATTTTAATGAAATAACTTTTATAAATTAAATTCAAACATTGTCTAAACGAATATGTAACTTGTATCATTTTACCGCCGACGGTTTCGTCAAAGGACTGTCTCAAAATGTATCATTTTTCGTGAAAATATGCATACTTCTTCATAAATTAAATAGAGGGGTGGTCCTTTCTAAGAAGCCATATCTTCATAACCTGATGTCCGATTTTAATAAATGATACCTTGTTGCAAAGGGCAAGCCAGTACCTAGAGAAATGAGGCCACGTCAGGTTCGAACACGGTCGGCTAGGATTCAAGGTCAAATTCCGGTAATATGAACTTGTCAGAGCAGTCAAGACAGTCCTGGAAACCCAAGCACTACCGGTACCTTCACTGAGTCCAATGACACCATTGGAGCAATTCTCATGGCTCCCTGGGTCAGACCAGCTTAGTCTTGGCCAGCACCCTACCGTATATAACAAGTTTAATCATTTTCTGATACCTCTCCTGAGCTCTGATGGCATCATATGGACTTGTAAGTAGCTTAAATGTAAAGCCAAAACATCTACGAACATATTCATATATATATGGTATAGGTAGGTACCTGGGGTGTAGAGACTCGAACAAGGGTCAAAATCTACCATAGTGTCATTATCAACTGAAATTCAGTATAAATTACAATAATAATAATTAAAAAAAAATAGGACGGGTATCAGAAAATGATCAAACTTGTTATATGCGGTAGGGTGCTGGCCAAGACTAAGCTGACCCGTACCGGGGAGCCATGAGAATTGCTCCAATGGTGTTACTGGACTCAGTGAAGGTAGTGCTTGGGGTTTCAGGACTGTCTTGACTGCTCTGATAAGTTCATATTTTGAGAATATTACCGGAATTTGACCTTGAACCCTAGCCGACCGGGTTCGAACCTGACGTGGCCTTTTTTCTCTAGGTACTGGCTTGCCCTTTGCAACAAGGTATCGTTTATTAAAATCGGACATCAGGTTATGAAGATATGGCTCCTCAGACAAGGACCATCCCTCTATTTAATATATGAAGAAGTATGCATAATTTCACGAAACCGCCGGCGGTAAAATTATACAAGTTACATATCCGTTTAGATAATGTTTGAATTTAATTTATAAAAGTTATTTCATTAAAATATCTTGTGTTTGGAATATTCTACAATTATCTGAAGTTAATGAAAAACATGGACATTTTACGTACGGAAAAGTACGAAATACAGCCTTTTATCTTACCCTTTCACCGGTAGACGGGCGACATGCGATACGACATTATGAAAATGTCGCTTCGTATTGTCGAGTGTCACTTCGCGTGTCGTGTATCGTTTGGAATTGTCGCGCGTCGACCCTCACCAGAAGCCGCGACACGCGACATACGATACGACATTTGGAAAATGTCACTTCGCGTTGTCGAGCGTCGTTTGTGATTATCGCATGTCGTTTGATAATGTCGCCGTCGACACACGACAACGCGAAGTGACATCGCGACATTACGAAGTGACATAGCGACAATGCGATACGACGCTTGACAACGCGAAGTGACATTGCGATATATCGTGCTTTTGAAAGGCGACATTTCAAAGTGAATATCCCGACAATGTCGTTTGGGATTGTCGTCGTCGTTTGCGATTGTCGGTGTCACTTTGTAATGTCGCTATGTCACTTCGCTTTGTCGTGTGTCGACCCCACAAACGCGACGGCAACATTATAAATGGCCCCAACAGGATTCCGTACCCACCCCTCATACAGCCATGTAGCCAAGTCATCTATAACTATAAAATACTTGAGCTAGTTAGGAGCGAGAAGAAGGGTGACACTATGAATAAATATGTGCTTTGCGAGATAACTACGCGGCAAACGACATAGATGGCCAAAGAACTGAAGTTTTCTATAGTCAATAATGTTCTCAATAGAGTCTATGTTTAAGGAACACAAAGCGAACTCTGTTGCAGTGTTAGGGCGAAGTCGCTGCACATGAGAACATAGCCTTCACACAAAACCGGTGCGAGATTTCTAATCTGTACATGTCCGAGGAAGAATAAGAGCTCCAAAGTTCACAGCCGTATAGAGCTTTAGGCAATACAACTGAACAGTAAATCGTTCTTGAAGTGATGGGAGTTGACTTGAGTGGGTGTATACCATTATTCGCAATATTCAAGAGTGTACCTCGCAACTTGTTACCAGCGTCGTAAACAGGCTTTTGTGTACTTAAGTACTTATCACATTCCATTCCCAAATTAGTGTAGGGTTCTTTTACAATTATAGTTTCATCACCTAAAGGAAAAACTTTATCGACGACTGAATCAGCTTCATTATAAACAGTCATACCACATTTGTTCGCGTTGTAGCAATATCTCCATTTTCGGGAATATTCATAACAGATATTCAACATTTCATCAATCCCGCACTTTGAAAATGAAACCAAAACTATGTCATCAGCAAATGTTTGCGAGCAAACGTTCATGTTATACAAGCAAAACCCATAGCCGCAATCCTCTAATTGCCTAATTAGACCATTAATAAAGATAAGATACAATATATAAAGGAGAGCTTTTCTCTCCCTGTCTGGTTCTTTGCATGACCGGAATACTGGTCGATGTTATACCTTGGTATTTTACACAACTGTAAACGTTCCTATACATTTCTTTATTCTATACCTATTTTATCTATCCTATCGCGAACGTTCATTTGCAACACGTGACCGTACAATATTATTAGGTTATTTAACATTGTTCTGGACAATACGGAGATATATTTGGACGGGTACTCAGCTGGGTACGAGTCCAAATATATCTCGTATTGTACAGTACAATGTTAGATAACCTTTTTATTCTATATCTATTTTATCTTACTGTAATAATAGTGAAAAGTGAAAAATGTTTCACTGAATATTGTATTCCTGCCTTTTCTAGATTTTTTCCAGCTTGGTATGAGTGCAAATATATATTATACAGAACAATGTTAGACCTTAAATAACCTTTTTATTCTATATTTATTTCACTTCATAAGTAATATACGTAATTAATTGAATGTTGTTTTTTCTGCATAACATCATTAAAAAAGGTATATGGTGCAACCTCCCTACAACAGCCATTATAGTAACTTAAAGATAAAATAGATATAGAATAAAAAGGTTATCTAACATTGTACTGTACAATACGAGATATATTTGGACTCGTACCCAGCTGAGAAAACCATATTGAACTCGCCTAGCGGCTCGTCCAATATGGTTTTCTCAGCTGGGTACTCGTCCAAATATATCTCCGTATTGTACAGAACAATGTTAAATAACCTAATAGTAATCGCTATTAATGTCGTATGGTCAATTCCACTTTCAATAAGTTTATAAAACAAGCCATAATGCAAACTCAATGTTAATGTGTATTACATTTCCGGATGGTATTTGTTTCGGATACTTGATTGTACTTTCAGTGTAAGACTAGTGTTTTACTGTGTTTATTAGTGGCATATATAGTGTATAAAAAGAGAAACAATAGTGTCCAATATACTGTCAGTTCTCAATTTTGAACAATAACTTTCATGTGGTAACAGTTAATGACCAATGAATTTAAGAACTCGTACCGAACCACTATATTTACAGTATAAATGTGCGCGTCCACTAAAACACAAAATGTTTTTTATGCCCCCGAAGGGAGGCATATTAGTTTTCAACTGTCCGTCCGTTAGTT
Organism: Mercenaria mercenaria; assembly: GCF_021730395.1. Lineage (NCBI taxonomy): Eukaryota > Metazoa > Mollusca > Bivalvia > Venerida > Veneridae > Mercenaria > Mercenaria mercenaria. The sequence goes on along the minus strand of NC_069374.1, from coordinate 49,379,923 downwards.
CGTTCGTTAGTTAGTTCGTTCGTTCGTTCGTTAGTCACAGCGTTAACTTTTTGCATGAAGGCACTTTACTCGCGAACCACTGCCACACTATGTACCCGGATAATCTTAACTCTATTCAGCGACCCTAACTCAGTGCCAATATGGCGGATGTAAAGCCGATACAGCTTTGTTTTCTGTGTAATTTCGATGTATAAAGGAATGTTTCGGTTGTTATATCTGTCTCCGTTGATCAAATGTATATTTATTTCAAAACGTATCATGTTAAATATATCAACCCTTGTGTTTTCAGGTGAAATACCGACGAACAAGGCAAACTTTTCACTGAAAAAATTTACAAAAAATCTTAAAAAATACTTGTATGCTTTTGATGCCTCGACTATTTTGTTGTTTGAAAGCAAAAATATACTGCTTTATAGGCCCGTTTACACTTTGTTGTTAACCCACTACACGTTGACACAATACATGTTCAAATGTACTGACAGCGAGAAAAGGGATAAAAACCTAACTTCGAGTTGATAAAAACCGAACTCAGTTTACATGAGGAATGGATAAAAACCTAACTTACACGAAATCGCGGGAAGGATAAACACCTAACTGACTAGTGTTCTATAGAAATGAATAAGTTGACATGTACATGGTCTGATTATTGTAAACATTACTTTACATTGTAAGCAGTATTGTTTTCAAACTTTGGCATTAATTTTACAAGATGTTATATGTATGCCCACTTCAGTCAAATATTTTTTCATAATTTTAATATTAGGCAAATAGCAGTGTTTGCAAAAATCTGGATAAACCCTCGAAAATAATTCAATATAAAAGTCAAAATGATTATATAATTATATAAGAAATTATTTAATAACACCGATGTTCGAAGTTCTGTAACCCCCAACCTTCTCTCCCTCCATCTCTCTCTCTCACGCACTGTTTCAGAAGAATTGCGTTTGTTTCAAATTTTGTATATCTTATAGTGTAAGAGATTTTAAAGAGGTGCTAATGGAATATTTTGATATTGTTTAAATGGGGTTAGATTTATGATTGATCATTAAAAATGATATTTTTCAGACGGTAAGTAGGGAAGGAAAGTGTGTGTGTGTGTGTGTGTGTGTGTGTGTGTGTGTGTGTGTGTGAGGAGTTGAGGGGAGGGATAATCATGGACTGACAGGGCAGGTGTGTGGAAATCCACGCATTTTTCACTTGTCCAAGGACACTTAAAACTCCACTTGTCCATAGTCAAATTTCACTCGCTCGGATTTGTCATATTAAATCTTCATGCAACTGCAAATAGTCACATTCAAAAAAAATCTTAAGACACTGTATTTCAGAGATTTGGCGGCATTGTTTTAAATTTTTGATTACTGTTTGTCGTGCGAAAACAGCAGTTGATAGTTCTTAAATTTTTTGTAAAATGTTTTACATTTCAACATTTATATCTCCAAGGTTTGTTTTATAAACGCTCTTGTTGGTAAGGCTCTTTGGGTGGGGTAGTGTGTAGTATTTCTTTCTTAAATAGTATATGATGGCACCATTAACCGGGGAGGGGGAGGGGTGGTGGGGGTGGGGGGGGGGGGTGAACCTCTATATGCAGCTCGTCTGGGCGCACTGGTATTAGCAATAGAAGTAAAATGACCTCAAGAGGGGGAGTGCGGTCATGACGGTTTATAACAATAAGGCTGTAAGGCTGTCATTATTAATATTGTTATGATAACTATTATTATTATTATTATTATTATTATTATGTACAACGCCATTGAATATATCATTGTATAAGAATAGGCGTTTAATCAAATTGATCAGTTTCAGAAATAATTGGCTTTGAAAGCGAACAGCATGGATCCTGACCAGGCTGGTCTGGGCCCATGCTGGTCGCAAACGCACTATGTTGGTTTTCTCATGGCGCGGCTAATATACCATTTTAATAACTGAATAACGTAGAGATAGTACCTAAGTTTTTCAAATCATAGGTTTGAAGTTAAAAAGCTTTGAAATGAAGACAAATGTCCATATATTTCTCAAAAACAGAAATATAGACAATATTTTAACCAGAAGTGCGGAGTTATGAGCATTTAATATTTTCATGATAACGAAAATTTTGTGATCAAGGACATGTAACTCTTCTTGAACATGGAGAGCATAAACATCAAAGGGACATAATATAGTCAATATTTTCTAATTGGGTGCATTTGATTTAACATTCAACTTTGATCTGGATTGCTAAATACTGATCCATGATACTGTGTGCTAAAAATTTAGAACATCTGGAACAGTCTATTAACAGAAAAACTATGCTTTAGCAGAATCTAAATAGTTAAGCTCTAACTGGGACTCGAACCCAGGACCTCTCACACCTAAGGCAGACACTCTACCACTTCCCTATAACAGCAGTAGCTAATAGCTATGCAGTTTAATTGCTGGATTACATTGCGTGAACTGGAACAATAATCGGTGAACTCCGGATTATCGGCGTATTCGCTTTGTTACCTAACGGCATTTTTTGTGTAAAGAAAAAATATAATCTAATGCTGCCAACGTCATAATTGGTCAAATCTGCCCAAATTTCTCTGATGTGTTGTTCAGAGTATGAACTTACTAACTGGCAGTACCAGTGAAATATTACTTACACTGGATATTTTATATTTGCCCTTTTTGCAGCTGCCGAACGGCAAAGACGATAAGATTTGTCCAAATATAAGTAATTATTTTACCAGTTTTGAGAGAATTTCAATTAATGGGAAATTACAGTTACAAACTAAATACCTTTCTGCAACACATGGAGTCATTAGCATTCACTGTCAATCAGTATTATGACTAAGATCGACTGTCATTCATTCATTTCAAAGTTTCATAGACAGAGTCCGTTGTTTACATTTTTATCGTAACCGGTGCACTTGTAAAAATCACTTTAGTTTGAAAAATCAAAGTACGCGAAGAGCTATGGTACGGTCTCTAAATAACGCCTCTGTCAAATTATATAGAAATGTGATAATTATACGTATAGAAAACGCTTCGGACAAGAAATCGTTTAGACCACGTGACTGAATTTATTGTATTCTCATAAGTGTAACTGTATTTTTCTGTTATTTACTCGGATGAATTTTGTGCCTTGGGCATGTATATCTGACCAGTTTTTGATTTATACGTATTGACTGAAGTCAGAAATATTGTATCTCAACAAGATTTTCACGAACTCAGACGATACACTCGAATTTGGTTTGCAAGAAGAAAAGTTTTAATTTATTTGCAGTATTCGGTGGTGTACAGCTGAGTTTGAGCACAGTACACTTCACAGACCGCTCGAAAACAGCACCAATTGGCAGGACACATCGGTAAAACATCATTGCAGAAAGCTTAATAACAGATGATAGATAAGGTATTTCACAGTTTTTACTTTGATAAATTCAATTTCCACTCAAAATTGATACAGATATTTTGTTTAATATGCGTGTATGTTTTATGATATGGTAATGATTTACCCTTAGAATATAATAATCTGTATAAAATTTAGCATTTTCAACACGCATTTTTCTCTGAAAAAAATATAACTTTAGATATATAAATGAATCGAATTTCATAGAATGTGCTCTACCTGATTACTTTAACCTTTATCATGCTAGACACGACCGATTCTGTTTTTGCGATCAGTGTAGACCATGATCAGTCTGCACACCCTTGCAGTCTGATCAAGATCTGCACTGTTCGACTAGTAAGTCAATATTTTTAGCTCTACTATTTATTCTACTCACCCTAGCGTCGACGTCGGCTTCACACATTGGTTAAAGTTTTGCATGCAAGTACATATGTCTATCATTTAAAGGCATATAACTTTGAAACTTCTTTTTCTTTTTGTAGGTCAATTTTCAACCTCACTGGGTCAGGTCCCATAACTATGACTTGTATTTTTCGGAAATTATGCCCCCTTTTGGACTTAAAAAGATCTGGTTAAAGTTTTACATGCAAGTTACTATCGCCAAAACTAATGCAGATATTGAAATGAAAATTCACATGTGTCTTTGGGGTTATAAAACTAGTTGATAGCATCAAGTACAATATCTCTGATATGAATGTTGGCCAAATTACGCCCCCTTTTGGACTTAGAAACTCCTAGTTAAAGCTTTGCGTGCAAGTACATATAGCTTTTACTTAAAGACAAATAGATTTGAAACTTATTTTTTCTTTTTCTAGATCAATTCTCAACCTCACTGTGCCAATTTCCATAACCCTGACGTCTATTTCGGGCAAATTATGCCAATTATGCCATTAACCATTCTGGTAATAAGTTTTGCGTGCTCGTTACTATCTGCATAACAAATGCACATAATAAATTGAAGCTTCACATGTGTCTTCGGGGTTATAAAACTAGTTGATTGCATCAAGTCATATAACTCTGACATGTAATTTGGCAAATTATGCCCCCTTTTGGACTTAGAAAATCCTGGTAAAAGTTGTGCATGCAAGTTACTATCTGCAAAAATAATGAAATTGAAACTCTGTAGATATCTTAACATTAGGGTAATATTCCTGCCTCTGGGACACAATTCGAATAGCCGAGCACTGGCTGTCTCAAGGACAGCTCTTGCTTTGGTAGCCACCCCTTTTAACAATAAATGGTACTGTCCAAATTTAAAGACGCACAAGTTCATAATAGAAATTTAACAGGGTAAAGGTTAAGCACCAATAGAATCTAATAGATATCAATTCCAACAAGTTGTGTAATACAATAGTAAAGCATGACAATTTTTAGCTCGACTATACGAAGTATAAGGAGAGCTATCCTACTCGCCCCGGCGTCGGCGTCGGCGTCGGCGTCTTTCCGCGTCCCCACCTTGGTTAAAGTTTTGGTGCACTTTCTCTTTTTTCAACTTATCTCTGTAATTACTTGATGGATTTGATTCAAACTTGAAATACTTATTCCTCATCATCATCCACATCATCTGACATAAGGGCCACAACTCTGGCACCAATATTTCATGAATTATCCCCCCTTTTCACTTAGATTTTCAGGTTAAAGTTTTGATGCACTTTCACTCTACCTCTGTTATTACTGAATGGATTTGATTCAAACTTAAAATAGTTGTTCAGCATCATCACCCACATCATATGACACAAGATGCCTAACTCTGGCACAATTTTTCATGAATTATTCCCCTTTTTACTTAGAATTTCAGGTTAAAGTTTTGGTGCACTTTCACTCTACCTCTGTTATTACTGAATGGATTTGATTCAAACTTAAAATAGTTGTTCAGCATCATCACCCACATCATATGACACAAGGTGCAAAACTCTGGCACAATTTTTCATGAATTATTCCCCTTTTTACTTAGAATTTCAGGTTAAAGTTTTATGCACTTTCACTCTATCTCTGTTATTACTGAATGGATCTGATTCAAACTTAAACAGTTGTTCAACATCATCACCCACATCATATGACACAAGGTGCAAAACTCTGGCACCATTTTTTCATGAATTATTCCCCCTTTTTACTTAGAATTTCTGGTTAAAGTTTTGGTGCACTTTCACTCTACCTCCGTTATTACTGAATGGATTCGATTCAAACTTAAAATAGTTGTTCAGCATCATCACCCACATCATATGACACAAGATGCATAACTCTGGCACAATTTTTCATGAATTTTTCCCCTTTTTACTTAGAATTTTAGGTTAAAGTTTTGATGCACTTTCACTCGGTCTCTGTTATTACTTAATGGATTTGATTCAAACTTAAAATAGTTGTTCAACATCATCACCCACACCATATGACACAAGGTGCATAACTCCGGCACCAATATTTAATGAATTATGCCTCTTTTTGCTTAGGATATACTTATATAGTGTTTTGATAGATTTTATTTTTACCTCTCTTATTACTTTAGGTTGATATTTTTGACATAGACTCAGGCTATTGTGTAATATCTTCATCCACAATTGGAGCCATTAAACACTCCAGTGACAGCTCTAGTTTCCTCAGATGTGCCCAGTTTCACTATCCAACATCGAAATAGTCGAGCGCGCTGTCTCCTGTGACAGCTCTTGTTATTCATCCTAGAAAGATGTTTCCTGTATTTTTTTAAGAATTTTAGACAGAGATTTCTTCCCCATTTTTCTTCAGATAATTAAAACATGAAAGGCGGTAAAACCCGATTGTGAATGCTAGTACTGGGTAATATTAGAAAAAACATTTGAGCTACACCATGAAAATACCAGCGTAGTGTATTTGCGACCGGAATGGATCCAGACCAGCCTGCGCATCCATACTAATCACTAACAGTTTCTCTAATTGCAATAGGCTTTAAAAGCGAACATCATGGATCAAAAGTTTTTCTTCCGGATAGGAAAAGTCTATTATGCGGATCAAGGGAGAGAAATTCATACTGTAATTTCAAGTGAGTTTATTTATGAAATAAAATAGGCAGCACTCTAAATGAGATATCAGCTAACATACAAAAGATCGCGCAAAACTGCTCAGTCTAAACGAAGTGTAAAACTTTATGAAAAAGCAAAAGATAGTAATGGAACCTGTGTGCTGTATGTCAGATCATTCAATATAGTGAGCTGTAGCTTAGATCATTCCTGCCAGTGGTTAATAGGATACTTGCTTCAACACAATAACTTAACCAGTTATTTCCAAGTTGAAAAAGCGGCATTACTTTACGAGACGCCTAGTTATGAAACGCGTGCCCTGCAAGCCAGACAGTCACGGACGTTTTAATTCAGTCCTGCTACAATTACAGATCTTTTTAAACACTGCATAGCATTTTTGCCTAATCCATTTTAATTACTTAATCCGCACCGTTGAAATATAAATTATATATCACATTTTGAAATACGTATTGTTAATATGATGTGAAAATTAAGACAACCGTGAACTAGTGCAGTCACATAAATTTATTTGTTTAAAATTTCATAACCCATGTTGAAAAAGTCACAAAGTATTAACCAATGTATAATAAGCTGAATTTATTCAAGTAACAGTCATAATGGTATAGTATAGGTTATCGTCAGGTAAACCATTTGTTTTAAACTGACGACTGTTTGAAAAACTACTTGGTAACGAATATTCAAATCGTTCTTGTTCAGATCTGATTAAAACACTGACTTATATCTTTTATTTCGTATTATGACAGAAAACATCTACAGTTGCGTGTAGTTTCATAAAACATATTTTAAAAAGGCTTTTTGTACGCCGAAATATAATTTCCCATGAACTTTCATAATGAAAACTTTTTAGAAGTCCAAGTTTTCAAATCCGTCTTGACAAGCAGAAATATCAAGCAGACGACCAAACATTATTTGAGCCGTGCCATGAGAATACCAACATAGTGGGTTTGCGACCAGCATGGATCCAGACCAGCCTGCGCATCGGCGCAGTCTGGTCAGGATCCATGCTGTTCGTTAACAGTTTCTCAAATTCCAGTAGATTATAAAAGCGAACAGCATGGAGCCTGACCAGACTGGTCGCAAACCCACTATGTTGGTTTTCTCATGGCGCCGCTCATTTATTTTCTAAAGTTGCCTAATGCATGTATCACGAATGAAATAAAATGCATTGTAGACCATGATGAACCTGCACGGACGTGAAGGTTATGAGCCTGCACGGACGTAAAAGCTGATCTTGGTCTGCACGGGTCGCAAAGGCACCATCAGTTGCCATCAGCAGGCTAAAGGTTAACAATATTCTAGTATACAAACGTCACATTTGACATTTTTCAAGCTGCATCATAAATTTTTGACCTAAAAGTGTACTTCAGTTTGTCAGTTTCCGAGACACTTATTAACGACTATGAATAAAATTATCTTTACCAGCCATTAATTGAAATTCTTAAACATCGGAAACTAAATTCATTAAACGAATTTAGATTAAGGCTTTAAAAGAAGAAAAGTAATTATAACGAAGAGCGAAAACAACATTTTTGAAAATGTATCATGCTCAATCTCACATTGATATAGAGGATATTTGTTTGTTTGCAGTGAGATATCGAAATATATCATCACCGATAAGGGAGACAATTGAATATTTTCACGAAGGCGGAGTCTGAGTGAAAATATCAGAATTGTCTCCCTTATCGGTGATGATATATTTCGATATCTCACTGCAAACAAACAAATTTTCTTTCTATTTTATGCTAGTTTGTGAAGATCAACGAATTTTCTGTTTATTACGTGCATAAATGTTCATATAAATCCAATATTTCATGACGAAATTCGGATTTATTTAAGCTACCGTGTTACATATAATACATCCGCTAAATTACCATGGTCACTTAGGCACATTAATATCGAATATTGGTGATTAGGTTTATTAAATCAACACGACGCCATTTTGTTTTTAAAAACAAAAACTGCATTAAAATATTCTGTGTAAAAATACACAGTCCGCGGCTAACAGAGACATTGACAAATGCCGGTAGTTAAGTAGACGCATATTTAAAGCTTTTCGGGTCAATCCGTCAGTTCGTTGAATAACCGGAAGCTTGCTTTGTTTACCAAAACACACGCTGAAGGTCAGATTAAAAAAACAACACGAAAATTCTAAACAACTGTGGAATATGCGTAAGTCCTTGGAAAATCAAGCTGCAGAATTAAATATCATCATGGATTCAATAGAAATAGCTAGGAAATATTGATCTAGGAGCTGCATAGCATAACAAAATGGATGGAAGTTGGAACACAACTGGCTGGGTTGCCTTGTAGTTGTAGTGGGAACGTACTTCGACGAAAATGCTGGCATATTACGTAAGGTTGAGTTGATGTCTTGTGATAATTAACTAAGACAACAACCAACTAAATGTGCTGTCGCCAGTAAAATCTACCACACGATAGTGAACCAATGGAAAAAAGTAGAGGAAACACACAATGACACATATCTAGCTACATGAATGGCAATGCCTAGCAACCAAGCTGACAAAGGTAACATAATTATAGCTAGCCTATTCTATATAGGATTGTCTAGCAGTTCATGACTCGTGTATGGCTTGAGTATTAGTATAATCCAGTAATTTTAAAGGCAGCAAAGGGAGGTAATTAAAGAATATATTTCAAGGGAGATAATTTATCTAGAAAAAAAAGAAGTTCGGCACTGTGAGTGATATCAATTAATATCTCATTGCTATTTTCCAGTATTTCACCAATAAGCATAAAATAAATAGAGGATATTTGTTTGTTTGCAGTGAGATATCGAAATATATCATCACCGATAAGGGAGACAATTGAATATTTTCACGAAGGCGGAGTCTGAGTGAAAATATCAGAATTGTCTCCCTTATCGGTGATGATATATTTCGATATCTCACTGCAAACAAACAAATTTTCTTTCTATTTTATGCTAGTTTGTGAAGATCAACGAATTTTCTGTTTATTACGTGCATAAATGTTCATATAAATCCAATATTTCATGACGAAATTCGGATTTATTTAAGCTACCGTGTTACATATAATACATCCGCTAAATTACCATGGTCACTTAGGCACATTAATATCGAATATTGGTGATTAGGTTTATTAAATCAACACGACGCCATTTTGTTTTTAAAAACAAAAACTGCATTAAAATATTCTGTGTAAAAATACACAGTCCGCGGCTAACAGAGACATTGACAAATGCCGGTAGTTAAGTAGACGCATATTTAAAGCTTTTCGGGTCAATCCGTCAGTTCGTTGAATAACCGGAAGCTTGCTTTGTTTACCAAAACACACGCTGAAGGTCAGATTAAAAAAACAACACGAAAATTCTAAACAACTGTGGAATATGCGTAAGTCCTTGGAAAATCAAGCTGCAGAATTAAATATCATCATGGATTCAATAGAAATAGCTAGGAATATTGATCTAGGAGCTGCATAGCATAACAAAATGGATGGAAGTTGGAACACAACTGGCTGGGTTGCCTTGTAGTTGTAGTGGGAACGTACTTCGACGAAAATGCTGGCATATTACGTAAGGTTGAGTTGATGTCTTGTGATAATTAACTAAGACAACAACCAACTAAATGTGCTGTCGCCAGTAAAATCTACCACACGATAGTGAACCAATGGAAAAAAGTAGAGGAAACACACAATGACACATATCTAGCTACATGAATGGCAATGCCTAGCAACCAAGCTGACAAAGGTAACATAATTATAGCTAGCCTATTCTATATAGGATTGTCTAGCAGTTCATGACTCGTGTATGGCTTGAGTATTAGTATAATCAAGTAATTTTAAAGGCAGCAAAGGGAGGTAATTAAAGAATATATTTCAAGGGAGATAATTTATCTGGAAAAAAAAAGAAGTTCGGCACTGTGAGTGATATCAATTTATATCTCATTGCTATTTTCCAGTATTTCACCAATAAGCATAAAATAAATAGAGGATATTTGTTTGTTTGCAGTGAGATATCGAAATATATCATCACCGATAAGGGAGACAATTGAATATTTTCACGAAGGCGGAGTCTGAGTGAAAATATCAGAATTGTCTCCCTTATCGGTGATGATATATTTCGATATCTCACTGCAAACAAACAAATTTTCTTTCTATTTTATGCTAGTTTGTGAAGATCAACGAATTTTCTGTTTATTACGTGCATAAATGTTCATATAAATCCAATATTTCATGACGAAATTCGGATTTATTTAAGCTACCGTGTTACATATAATACATCCGCTAAATTACCATGGTCACTTAGGCACATTAATATCGAATATTGGTGATTAGGTTTATTAAATCAACACGACGCCATTTTGTTTTAAAAACAAAAACTGCATTAAAATATTCTGTGTAAAAATAACACAGTCCGCGGCTAACAGAGACATTGACAAATGCCGGTAGTTAAGTAGACGCATATTTAAAGCTTTTCGGGTCAATCCGTCAGTTCGTTGAATAACCGGAAGCTTGCTTTGTTTACCAAAACACACGCTGAAGGTCAGATTAAAAAAAACAACACGAAAAATTCTAAACAACTGTGGAATATGCGTAAGTCCTTGGAAAATCAAGCTGCAGAATTAAATATCATCATGGATTCAATAGAAATAGCTAGGAAATATTGATCTAGGAGCTGCATAGCATAACAAAATGGATGGAAGTTGGAACACAACTGGCTGGGTTGCCTTGTAGTTGTAGTGGGAACGTACTTCGACGAAAATGCTGGCATATTACGTAAGGTTGAGTTGATGTCTTGTGATAATTAACTAGACAACAACCAACTAAATGTGCTGTCGCCAGTAAAATCTACCACACGATAGTGAACCAATGGAAAAAAGTAGAGGAAACACACAATGACACATATCTAGCTACATGAATGGCAATGCCTAGCAACCAAGCTGACAAAGGTAACATAATTATAGCTAGCCTATTCTATATAGGATTGTCTAGCAGTTTCATGACTCGTGTATGGCTTGAGTATTAGTATAATCCAGTAATTTTAAAGGCAGCAAAGGGAGGTAATTAAAGAATATATTTCAAGGGAGATAATTTATCTGGAAAAAAAAAAGAAGTTCGGCACTGTGAGTGATATCAATTTATATCTCATTGCTATTTTCCAGTATTTCACCAATAAGCATAAAATAAATAGAGGATATTTGTTTGTTTGCAGTGAGATATCGAAATATATCATCACCGATAAGGGAGACAATTGAATATTTCACGAAGGCGGAGTCTGAGTGAAAATATCAGAATTGTCTCCCTTACGGTGATGATATATTTCGATATCTCACTGCAAACAAACAAATTTTCTTTCTATTTTATGCTAGTTTTGTGAAGATCAACGAATTTTCTGTTTATTACGTGCATAAATGTTCATATAAATCCAATATTTCATGACGAAATTCGGATTTATTTATGCTACCGTGTTACATATAATACATCCGCTAAAATTACCATGGTCACTTAGGCACATTAATATCGAATATTGGTGATTAGGTTTATTAAATCAACACGACGCCATTTTGTTTTTAAAACAAAAACTGCATTAAAATATTCTGTGTAAAAATACACAGTCCGCGGCTAACAGAGACATTGACAAATGCCGGTAGTTAAGTAGACGCATATTTAAAGCTTTTCGGTCAATCCGTCAGTTCGTTGAATAACCGGAAGCTTGCTTTGTTTACCAAAACACACGCTGAAGGTCAGATTAAAAAAACAACACGAAAATTCTAAACAACTGTGGAATATGCGTAAGTCCTTGGAAAATCAAGCTGCAGAATTAAATATCATCATGGATTCAATAGAAATAGCTAGGAAATATTGATCTAGGAGCTGCATAGCATAACAAAATGGATGGAAGTTGGAACACAACTGGCTGGGTTGCCTTGTAGTTGTAGTGGGAACGTACTTCGACGAAAATGCTGGCATATTACGTAAGGTTGAGTTGATGTCTTGTGATAATTAACTAAGACAACAACCAACTAAATGTGCTGTCGCCAGTAAAATCTACCACACGATAGTGAACCAATGGAAAAAAGTAGAGGAAACACACAATGACACATATCTAGCTACATGAATGGCAATGCCTAGCAACCAAGCTGACAAAGGTAACATAATTATAGCTAGCCTATTCTATATAGGATTGTCTAGCAGTTCATGACTCGTGTATGGCTTGAGTATTAGTATAATCCAGTAATTTTAAAGGCAGCAAAGGGAGGTAATTAAAGAATATATTTCAAGGGAGATAATTTATCTGGAAAAAAAAAGAAGTTCGGCACTGTGAGTGATATCAATTTATATCTCATTGCTATTTTCCAGTATTTCACCAATAAGCATAAAATAAAGTACAATAACTTTCAAACATTTTCAACCGCGGAATCTCAGAACTTAAGAGGCCAAAACTATTTTGGAAATGAAAATTTTGACCATTTACCATTTATTAGAGCCAGGACTTACAACAAAAGGTCCGCATTCATTCACGCTTTACTGATAAATAAAATTTGTGAAAAAATCCTTTGGAAGCATAGAACGCAACCAAGTAAGCGAGATAATTATGAAATGAGCTGTGCCATGAGAAAACCAACATAGTGGGTTTGCGACCAGCATGGATCCAGACCAGCCTGCGCATCCGCGCAGTCTGGTCAGGATCCATGCTGTGGCAGTGCGCTAACAGTATCTCTAATTCCAGTAGGCTTTGAATGCTGGTCGCAAAGCCACTATGTTGGTTTTCTCATGGCACGGCTCAAATGTGCAACATCCCTCACGCTCCCTAGCACGTAAGCTTGAAACTTAGACTTGAAAATGTGAAAAATTACTTTTTGCATTATATTTGTAAATTGTTTACGGAATCTAATGAAATTTTGCTCCAAACAACAAACAAAAGCTTCGCAAAGTTTCAGCAATACAGATTTATTAGAGAAGAGCTAACGGCATATTGAATTTTTAGAGGTTTTAAGTTTAAGACTTAAATTCAGATGTAGCTATTATTGTTAAAACAAATAATTAAATACTCTAACACATAAACAAGATTCAATATCGAAAACAAATCACTTCATTTGAGTTTGTTAACATTACTGACCAATCAGAATGGACCAAATATTACTTTAATTAGTACCACAGGTATGCGATTATCTTGTTTCCAGTACAGTTTACTGTTTACTTTATTAGTTGTCTCTGACCTTAAATAATTGTTCAACATCATCACCCATATCATATGACACAAAGTCCATAACTCTGGAATATAATTATTTTTGCTCAAAACAATAACTTTCAGAATTAAGAAATACATGTACATATTCCATAGCCATAGATCTACTTGTAAATCATGTAGAATGGAGTAACATTTCCTACATTAAAGCGTAATGGTATCATAAAAAAATCGCACGTCATTCACCCATAGGTTACTTTTAGCACACATACGTCCGTAACAATTACTGGTCTGTATAACTTCTGGCCGCAGGAAATCTTTCGACTTGTTTCATACTTGAAATGCTTGTTTCACATTATCACCCACGGTTCTTAATTCGGGCACCAATTGTTTATTAATTACGCCCATACGGTGTAATATTCTTGCAGAAATGGTATATGACTTATGTCCCTTTTGTTTATTTAAATTTTTGATACATTTTCTCTTTATCTGTATCATTACTCAATACATTTGTCTTAGAGTTAAAGCATATACCAGTATCATCATCCACATTGGAGTCAGTAAACACTGCAATTATAGCTCCAATCTCCTCATATTTGCCCTAGCTGACTATCCGGCATCGTCCTCATCTTTTTCAACATTATTATTTTTATGGATACTATTTTAACCATACTAGCTCGTGTATTTCAATGACCTCGAAAGTAATTTATCTAATCGTAAAGACTGATTCATTGAGATTTGATAGCATAGACCAACACTGACAACAGATTTAACAGAATTTCTACAACAGCTGTCACATTGAAATACACGATCTAGTATGGTTAAAATAGTATCCATAAAAATAATAATGTTGAAAAAGATGAGGACGATGTTGGTAGTGATTATGGTTATGACGATGATGAAACTGATGTTGATGGTGTCGAAACTGATGGTAATAAAACTGAGCACAGAAGTCTCCCCTTGCGCACCTTAATGGTCTTCTGCCTTTCAAGTATCTATATAAATGACCTCCTTGAGTTTGCGTCTCTTTGCAGATAATAAGTTGCAAATGACATTTTCCTCGCGAAAGCTACAATATCCAAATAAATGTATGTACAACACGACCTTATCCAGCTTCAAAAATGGAATTCACTATGAGAAATGAATTTCAATCAATCTGGATGCAGTATAGGAAAAAGAAAAACTGATTTAGACACCAAATATACACTGCACAACGCCTCACTAGAAACAGTTTCATCAGCAAATTTTGGTATCACAATCTCAAATGTTTTTACATGGAAAAAAAAAACACAAAGAAAACATCACCAAAAGGAAAAGGACACTAGGATTTTTCAGACGTAACATCAAAAGTTCACTCCGTCAAACTTAATCCAACACTAGTGAGTCCAAAGCTCGAGTACTGCTTCTAACGTCATGTTGGTATCGGTCCTACAGGACAAATGAGCCGCGCCATGAAAACACCAACATAGTGTCTTTGCGCATCCGCACAGTCTGGTCAGGATCCATGCTATTCGCTTTCAAAGCCTACTGCAATTACAGAAACTGTTAGTGAACAGCATGGATCCTGACCAGACTGCGCGGATGCGCAGCTAGGTCTGGATCCATGCTGGTCGCAAAGCCACTATGTTGGTTTTCTCATGGTGCGGCTCATAAACATAATTATTATGATGATGATTATGGTGAATCTGAAAAATGAGAATGGTGGTTATCATGGTAACGAGTTGCGGTCATGTCGATCTCAAAATGTCAACAAAAATACTAACACGGGTATCATCTCCGGTAATGGAATATATTCGGGTTGTTGTATACAAGGAAAAGCCGTCCCTATTTTATCTATGTATATGTATATATTGACACTGTAAATTTGGCGTTTCAATTCTGTGCGGAAGGACTACAAAATGTTCTCAAAATCGGTCAGTCATGACGGATGGGTATGACTATGTGGATCGTGACTGTAAATAAAAACGTACCTCAAACTGTACATTGTTCACCGTTTTTAGTCTTGATGGACCTGGGTAGTGTTCAGTGAAACTTTAGAAATACAAAGCTGTCATTGCTGCAATTCTGTTATGAAGTTCACAGTTAAGCCCAAAAATGCTTGTTCTTCTACACATTAAAGAAAAGAAAAAAAAAAGTATCAAGCCGTCACACGATTGTCAGTTAAAAAATCATATGTGTCGTTGCAACGCATTTTAGGTCGAGAATCATAGCTGTCTGAATTATTGCCTTTTTAGACTTAGAAAACTGGCAACATTTTAGTTATAGTTATCTCAAATACTAAAACTATATCACTTTAAACATTTTCTTCAGTAGTTGAGAAGGAAGACCTGGAACCATATTTTTTTCCCTGCGTGTATATAAGATAATTATATATATATAAAAACTTACAGACGAGCATAAGCACATGTAGATGGCGCTCTTGTATTAAATAGAGATGGTGTTTTAGACCCCGCCCAACCCATCCCGACAAAAAATATTGTCGAAGACGAATTATTAACAACTAGACTTTTTCCGGAATACTTTTACGGAAGCTTTCTCGTATTCGATGAAAGCTGAACAGGAATCTGAGACTATAAGAGACGCGCCAAGAGAAAATCAACATAGTGCGTTTGCGACCAGCATGGATCCAGACCAGCCTGCGCATCCGCGCAGTCTAGTCAGGATCCATGCTGTTCGCTTTGATGAAAGATGAACAGGAGTTTGTATCTTAGACAGAAAATCCATAGATGTATATAAAGCCGTTACAGTTTTGATACTGTTTGTTATGGCGACATATTTCTGCCATAATATAACATGTTAGAGTTTGCGAGCTAGATAAATATCGAGCTGTAGTTGACTAGTTATCTACCTAATGTTTGCGATTTATTTCCAGTAAGATAAAATATCTTAACATAAATAAGGACCAAGGGAGTGCTCAAAACTGCCATCAGATAATTTTTTCTTCCTTTTCTTTTTCCTTTATCGTACTGACTAAACAACGCAAACATTAACTAAATAAATAACCGCGTACTTTTCTTGATATTTATCTAGATAACGCGAATCTGTTCGTGAACGTTTACGGGTTGATGTCCTAAGACTTTTTTTAGATACATGGACTACTTAGCTGTGGTATTAATATATGCCTGTTTTCTACTTTTGTTTATTATTGTAATGTAATTTGTGCTGCCCTGATGCTACAAATCATGTTTAACTTTGACCTTTCCATCAAATGACAGGCCATTTGTCAGTGTTCCAAAATATCAAAACGCTAAAACAGACAAATGAGCCGCGCCATGAGAAAACCAACATAGTGCGTTTGCGACCAGCATGGATCCAGACCAGCCTGCGCATCCGCGCAGTCTGGTCAGGATCCATGCTGTTCGCTTTCAAAGCCTATTTCAATTAGAGAAACCGTCATGCTGGTCGCAAACGCACTAGGTTGGTTTTCTCATGGCGCGGCTCAGATATCCTCTATATATGGCAGTCAGAACATCGCATTAACGGAATAAGTTAAAGGTTCATAATGGCTTTGTTTAAAATGTGGCTGACATATTTTTCCGTTCAGAACATAAAATACATTAATTTCTTGTTAAATCCCATTTCTGATGATTACTTTGTTTAACATTTGTCAAAGGTTTGAATATTGCTGAATATACTAGAATGTTTTATTGAATCTGTTGGTTTTTATTACCTCCCTTTATGGATTTAACTGTAACATTTCATGTGCAATTTTAAAAACAGTGCTTTTCTAACCATGTAATTACGCATAACATCTATTTGGAAAGCTTTTTAATCTGTTTTTAATTTAAAGCATTGTGTACCTTTATACTGCTGAAAAAAATGTAATTTAATTTAATTATATCTACTTTAGTACTAATATTTAACATTCATGTATGCTTGTTTCTGTTAAGGTAGTTCTGCACGTTTGGATCGTTTTTTTTTTCTACAATGTATAATTTTATTAAACTCCGATTTTTCAAAACTTCAAAATATACCTAGAAAATTCAGCAAATAAAAAAGATAGTACTTGATTTTTTGCTAGACTGATTTGAAAAATTTGGACCTCACGCAATTTTTCACAATGGAAGTCTGTGGGAAAAACATAACTTTCATAATATTTTCGTGAACAGAAATTTTTCTACAATGTAGATTTTGATGAAACTTCTCACAGTTGTAAAAAAAAAACATGTGGCCTATATTGTGATGAAATAAAATGTATAGGTCCGTGTACTTATTTTTGAGATATTTGACCATGATTAAAGTGAACCGAATATTTCACGCCAATTTTGAGACATTATTTTAAATTATTCAACGTGTCATCTGTTTTAATATCATATTTTGACTTTAAAAAATATAGTAACAGTGCTATTTTAATAAATTTACCCACATGTTGTCATTAATTCATAAAATTATTTTCATATCCGTACGCCGAATCCAGGCTTTATTCTACGTTTTTCCGGATAAATTACGTTACGCCATTACTTCCAGTTTATCAAACGTGCAGAACTACCTTTTATTTTATGCTAACTAATGAAATACTGTATTCTATCAGTTAAATATTTTCATATTTCATCACTCACACTGTGAAAATATGAATTCTATATTTTCACACTGTGAGAGATATAGCTCCACCCCCTCATTACATTGTGTATGAATTTTAAATTATTTGCTTAAAACAGGATGAAGACTGTAGTCGCACTTTGTTCTTTATAGTTTATTTCTAGATGCAAATTATTTTACTTAAAGAGAATTTCATAACGTTATGCAGCAAAAAATAAAATAGAATGGTACTTTATGTTGTGTGCGTCTTTATAACGTCACAGTACGTCTGACGTCATGTCTGTTTACGCGCGTCTGTTTCCCGCGCTGAGATTAAAAATAGTTGCAAAATGCAAATCTCAACGTAATTGAGCATAAAATAAAAAGAAAATTTGTTTGTTTTCGTGAATATGGAATATATCTCACCTCGAAGTGAGAAAATGTTCACATTTTCACTCGCGCTACGCGCTCGTGAAAATATTTGAAATTTTCTCACTTCTCGATGAGATATATTCCATATTCACTCAAAACAAACAAATGTCCTCTATTTATCACATGTTTGACGTCGCGGGAGTGTAATAAAGCCATTAAATAAAAATGATAATACACTAGTGTAATAAAGCTTTGACGCCGACGTCATTTACAGTATAGGAGACGTTGGTCAAATTGACTTGTTTATATAGTAAAAGAAAGTAGAAGTTTCGATGTTTCGGACAGGAAAGGCTAACATGTGATAAAAAGAATATTACATTTGTGACTTTCCACCAGAGCCTCGCATTTTATTATTTTATTCAACTCGTTTAATAAATTCAATATGGAAAGACACTCATGTAATATCCTCTATAAAACAAGCTTACGCTAAAATGACGTCACGTCAACGTGCGATGACGTCAATATTTTTTGTTGCGACCAAGAAAGAGCGCTACTATATTTTATCTACTGTTTTATATTAAGAGCATATTAGAGTCGAAATAATGTATAGCAAAATTATGTATTACCTAAATTGATACACTCAAATCGGTTATACATCCCCTGAACAATTCCCTAGGGCTAGGCCCTCATGAAATTACTCCACGGACGTATTTTCGTGCATTAATAACATTAAAACACGCATTTGCTATTATACATTATGTCCTAAATAACATTATACAACTCCCGACTACTTTTGCCTTTTTTTAAGGTACACAAAAATATAGTTCTAGTGACATAACGTAAAAGTTTTATGCTGTTTTCATCAAACTTTTCTGATTAGTATTTATGTCTCTATTGGACTTATTGTGTTTTCGTTGGAAAACTTTAATGATAATCTGCTGAAAATGTAACACGAAAATAATAGAAATTAACAGGATCTGACCGGTTTCAAGAAGAGTGTCGAACTTAGTTCGCTCGAATACGGATAATTTTAACAAGACCCATCGCTCGAATTCATCGTCAGGTCCCGGCAAAAACACTACGTTGAACACAATGCTACACTGAAGTGCATTCTATTTTTAGCAAATAGAAGACATTAATTACATGTGTATTGACATATCTCCATGTATATGAACTTACATTAATAAAGTGTCCACTTAATAACAATGAAAACTGACAGCTCTCCATTAAAGTTATATCATACATGGTATAAAATATGGTGTAAACGTATTCCTCGGACAAAGGCAGTTTTACTTTCGCATTGGTCATTAGTAAAGGGAACCTTCAATAATATTTAATTTCTGTCGGTATGGAATTAAAATTTCCAGGATGGATGATGCTGTTCTCTGTGTGTGCCTTTGGAATACAAAGTTCTATGGCTTTCTTATCGACAATGAGAGGTATGCATTTTTCACACTACATGTTCATAAAGAATTCCAGCCTGAAAATGGGCAGTAAATAACAAAGTCTTAATTTCGTAACGTCAGCTAGGACTCTGTTGTAGAAAAAAAAAGGTTATAAAGATCAGACTTAAGGACGAAGGATGCCTTTTCATCCGGTTCAAGGAAGATTCAAATTTATTGAACTGTAGCAGTTTTCATCATACTTCGTTGAAATATCTTATATCATGTTTTTTCCTTAATCTATATAAAAAGTATTAAATCAATTTATAGATTGAAGCTTCAAAACATTCTATTTTGAAAATAAGTAATATATGTGTTTTACTGCTTCAGTTATTTAAACAAATATCAAAGCTTAAGACTTCCTGTCTGTTTTTTTTTTTGAAAATCATGTGTGTTTGCAGTTATCATTCTCCAACCACATTTTGAAATTCAATTTGAATGTTCCTTAATTTGGCTAGTGTCAAAGCCATTATTTTTTTAAGTCAGATATATTAATATATTGGTCGAGTAGTTCATTTCCATGTTAACATTAATCTAGTTCACGATATCACTGTTTTGTATTAAAAAGAGAATTTTAGTATAGGTATTAGTATATAAATAAATTCTCAATAAAAACAAAAAAATAGGTATTAAAACCAATTTTAAATTGACCATAAAAGTAACGTTCGGAAGAGCCTCGCATTTTATTATTTCATACATCATAATTAATAAATTCGGTATAAACTGATACTCATGTAATGTTCTCTACTTACTTAAACACAGCCCAATTCGGCCTTTAAGACAAAAGTGTTATTTTAACAAATGTTGTATTCGGCTCAAGGTGTTGTCGTTTACTTGCAGTGCGCAAGCGCTGAGTGTGTTCCGGCCTAGCTAAAGCAAACTGTATGAAAACATCAAAGATCAAATAATTGTTAAATTGACCTGTTTAGATATTTTTGATGCAACAGTACTTTCTTTTATGTTGCATTTACTTCGTGACTAATGTGGTGAAGATGGTTTTCTACCGTCATAGTTATACTGAAGTAGACGACACATTTATAACGGAGTCACACTTTTACTTAATAAATAAGTGGTTTGACGACTGATTTATTACAGTTCAGAGTCAAGATGCGCAAGAATTCAGGCACGGGGATGGGGGAGGAGGGGAGTAGGGGTGGAAAAGCCCTAGTATGGATCGTGGCAAATTGGGACGATTACCACAAGAAGGCCTCAATTCTTGTCATTCTTACATGCTCAATTAAATTCCTTTACGCTGACAATAACACTTTTCATTTATATTCATGACCCAGAATATAAATAGCCTATTTGATGATTTTTGTCGCCATTGTCTAAACGTTTAACATAAAATTTGTAAAACTAACGATATATAAGAATACTGATATGTCAAAAGGAACTTTGATTGAAATACATATTAAAAGACTTAGTGTGACCCCCATCACAGTACCTTGTGAATATGGAATCATAATAGTTTGCTATTGTTATACAATGTGTCTTTTGTTTCGTCACAAAGCTGAGCTGTCTTTTGATCATGTAAATGATATGGTAATAGACTTAGAAAGCGTTTATCTGAGGTGCATAATAAAGAATAACGAATGTATGCAATGTATATAGAAAATAATGAAACAATATTATGAAACCTTAGACAACCTATCATAGATGTAGTGTGCAGATTTCCATAATAAATTCAAAACATACGCATCAAATAATTTCAAATTGAACCTTTAATAAAGCTGTTTGATTGATGGATGTTTGGGTATACAGACACTAAATGAGCCGCGCCATGAGAAAATTACATAGTGGTTTGCGCCCCAGCATGGATCCTGACCAGCCTGCATATCCGCGCAGTCTGGTCAGGATCCATGCTGTTCGCTAACAGTTTCTCTAATTGCAATAGGCTTTGAAAGCGAACAGCATGGATCCTGACCAGCCTGCATATCCGCGCAGTCTGGTCAGGATCCATGCTGTTCGCTATCAGTTTCTCCAATTGCAATAGGCTTTGAAAGCAAACAGCATGGATCCTGGCCAGCCTGCGTATCCTCGCAGTCTGGTCAGGGTCCATGCTGTTCGCTATCTGTTTCTCCAGTTGCAATAGGCTTTGAAAGCGAACAGCATGGATCCTGACCAGCCTGCGTATCCGCGCAGTCTGGTCAGGGTCCATGCTGTTCGCTATCAGTTTCTCTAATTGCAATAGGCTTTGAAAGCGAACAGCATGGATCCTGACCAGACTGTGCGGATGGTCCTGATCCATGCTGGTCGCAAACCCACTATGTTAGTTTTCTCATGGCGTGGCTCAAATAGGAAATTGACGCGAAAAATATAATGGTATCGCATAATGGCGTGTTCAAAGCGTTTTCAGTGGTTTTGCTCTGTACGGCTATTTTCCATATTTTCTTTGCATTTTTTTTTCTTTTGCTGAAATACCATCACAGATCTATATTTGACATTTAGAAAACATTTTCATTATGAAATAATAGCTTGACAGAATTTGTCATGGAATGTTAGGTCACTCATATAGAATAAAGAAGGCCATCTCTTACCCTAAAGTTTTAAAGTTACAAGGATGTCATGTGGTGACAGTCTGTCAACACTCACTCTGCATGCTTGCGTTCTTTTCCAACAATAAAGCTTTGAAAAATAGACGACGAACTAATGTCATCATGGTCCTTGTTTTACTTAAGGATTTACAAAATGATATAGTTTTAAATATTGTACCAACAACCATCAGATAGACTTCCTTCACCCTGTCCATGACACACTGACAAAGTAACGTATAAACCCTGCAATAGATGTTGTGTGGTGCGTTCTAGTTGTAAAAGTTACAGGACCGATAGAGTGCATTATCGCAAATACCATGGCGTTTGGTTTTCCTGCAAATATATAAATCGAGGTCTTTGTCCCAACGTC
This sequence comes from Mercenaria mercenaria, assembly GCF_021730395.1. Lineage (NCBI taxonomy): Eukaryota > Metazoa > Mollusca > Bivalvia > Venerida > Veneridae > Mercenaria > Mercenaria mercenaria. The sequence goes on along the minus strand of NC_069374.1, from coordinate 49,357,144 downwards.
ATGACGTTTGCGATAATGCACGAGTGATTGTCCTTTAACTGTTTTATCGCATAGAAACAATATCATTTATTGCCCAAAATGATATAGATTTTACAAAAACGGGAGTTCTTCGTGTCAAATGTCCATTTGTTTGAGTGCATACCTATGTCGCCATGTTTTTCCTGTACATCTTTATACGAAAAACTATACTGTTATATGTCATGAAAGTTTTTTTTTTCAGTAATACTGTTTTATATTAAAACATTTTTGTCTGTTGTCGATACAGTTCCTATACCATGTATATCGAAGTTAAAAGATCAAATGAAAAAAAAAAAAAAAAAACAAGCGATAAATCACTGTTATATATAGATAGTTATTACATGCATTCCCGAGGCCTCCGTGGCCGAGGGGGAAATGCCGTTTTCAAGGGCAGATAACACTTTTTTCAATACTGGTGACCAATGACTTTGATTGCAAGTCTGTATTTCTTAGATGATTGTCCTTCATTATCAAAAGTTTAAAGAAATTTTTTTATTAGTAAATATTTCGAACATCTCATACACAGAAGACTGCAGCGAACGCTCTTAAGGTCGCTGACTTCAAATCATTTGACCCTCATCGACGTGGGTTCTGCGTATGAGTAAGAATGGAAGATCGATAGTTCTACCCAGGGTTCCGCTCGTGACGAAAAAAGTACGGAAAGGCACCTGGGGGCCTTCCTCCACCATCAAGGCTTGAAAGTCGTCATATGACCTATAATTGTGTCGGTGCGACGTTAAACCCTACAAAATAATAAATCAGCCGCGCCATGAGAAAACCAACATAGTGCATTTGCGACCAGCATGGATCCAGACCAGCGTGCGCATCCGCGCAGTCCGGTCAGGATCCATGCTGTTCGCTTTCAAGGCCTATGCAGTTAGAGAAACCGTTAGTGAACAGCAAATGCACTATGTTTGTTTTCTCATGGCGCGGCTCAAATAAATACATACATTCCTGATCAAAGTATTTTTCCGCATACAAAACTTGTATAGACACTTTCTCAGAGGCCTACGTGTATATCAGAAATGAAGCATTTAGTCAAATACTTAGTCAAGCTCAAGCGTAAACGAACTTAGTAATGTCACCAAACATTTCTAAAGCACATTTTGGAAATTTCCGGGCATATCTTGTTGAAAATGTAATCAGGTTAAAAACTTGTTAACTAGATTTTCTTGTATAGTACCACGTGACACATCAAATATAGCATTATGTCATTATCTGACAAGTTGGTAACTAATTTACATACATCTCAAAGTTTGTTCATTTTAAGCCTAGCCAGGTACTGGTAGACACCTATTTTGGAGTGGGCAAAAATGGGACTTGGAATTGCAGAATGGGCCATCCTCCTGTGTTTTTGTGCTTTTGGAATACAAAATTCTGTTTCTATAGTTCAGCAAATGCGAGGTAACGAATGCTTCTGTTTGTTTTTTGTTGAAATCAGTACCCATAAACAAATGTTAATATTTCCAGCAACTTATAGCTCATCATTCATAGTATATAGGCGATTTTTCCAACATGCTTATTTGAGCCACGCTATGAGAAAACCAACATAGTGCATTTGCGACCAGCATAGATCCAGACCAGCCTGCGCATCCGCGCAGTCTGGTCAGGATCTATGCTTTTCGCTTCCGAAAGCCTATTGCAATTAGAGAAACCGTTAGCGAACAGCATGGATCCTGACCAGTCTGCGCGGATGGTCTGGATCCATGCAGATCGCAAATGCACTATGTTGGTTTTCTCATGCCGCTGCTTATTTACACTAAAACCAGCAAAGAATGTAAATTAATAAAGTGATTGAAAACTAGTGTTAGATATTGGTAATAAAAACGCAAAATGGTGATTTTCTCAATTATCTTAGAAACGCTTTAAACAGTTTAAATATAATTAGTAATTTGACAGAATGTCTAGACATGCAAAAAACAAACAAACAGAGCATACTTTCTTTCCAAGTGCCCTTGTCACGTTGAACAACCTCACGTCTGAAATTGATGTCCTACTCACGTTTGAAACTTTCACGCAGGCAGTATGACAACTTGTATTAAAGTGTGTATATAACCCGTTTTACTATTCATGTAACACTTTTAACTTTTTCAGTTTCACTTTCTCACTTTGATATTTCACTGTCGATACTTTCGTAAGAATCTTTTTCTTACATTGCCTTCGCGCCTGTTAAATTGTTAATAATTCCCTCAAATGAAAGTTACATTATTATTGAAGATAGACAGATAGCATGCCTTTAGTGTTGCTAAAATTCTTTTTCCCCTGATCCTAATAGACTGCAAATGATAGTCCTGTAAATCGTCAAATTCTCATCCGACATCTATAGTTCAAGTTCTGATTCAAAAGTAACGTATTTATTTGTCCTGGTAACTGAAGCGTTACATGTTGACGGGTTTCTTACTTAAAAATATGTCATTTATGGTTCAGAGTCCCACTCACTGACTGTCAGATCAAGATCAGACTAGTCACAAACTGCCTAGCCGGATAGAGACAAAATACTATTTCGGATTGGGCTTAAACATGGGACTTAAAACAGTAGAATGGACATTTCTTTTGTGCGTCTGTGCCTTGGGAATTCAAAACTCATTGTCGTTCATTCAGAGTATGAGAGGTACTATATTGTTATTTTTGTATCATTTTATTATTTCCATTGTAATTTTCTACGACGATATTTTACAGGACCGAGAAACATTTTTCTTTAAGGTAATTTTGAAACAAAGAAAACTTGTGTATACGCATTTGCTTACCAGTTAAAACATCCTATATGTAAATATGAGTGTCTTACAAAAGTTACGGCTCAGCATGTTTAGGACATGCAATTTCGGTACTTAGTTCTGTCGCAACGACACAATGACAAACGTCGATATGGTGCCACGAGATAAGATGTCGTGCGCACGAGATAAAATGTCGTGCGATTGAGATAAGATGTCGTGCGCACGAGATAATTTAATCTTAAAAAAATAAATGCATGTCCTAAACATACCACCACAATTTATACCTTTTTAACACATAATGTCGATTTTATAAAAAAATCTTCGGTCTGTAAAATGAGTTATTGTAAGTAACTTATTGTAACACGGAAGTGATGAAAATAACTATTTCACGTACGCGTTAACAAAAGAAGTTGAGTTTGTTTTAGAAAGTTTACAAGTAATTCTTTTGGCTCTATTTCTTCATCATTGTATATAGGCTAAAATATCGATTCAAGTTTTGATTCATGAATATAGCTTTAATTTGCAACGAATTGTATGATATATGATTTTGTTCATAAAATGAGATACACGTTGCGTTGAACTCTATGCCCGTCCGCTTAGCGCAGATCTTGACGGAGCGCCATCTCCAGGGGAGAATTGTGTTCTCCGTGACGTCATTAGTCCCCCACCTCTGATTCATGTGGGGAAATTGGCAATTACTTGCGGCGAACAGGTTTGTACTGGTACAGTATCCAGGAACACTGGTTAGGTTAACAGCCCGCCGTTACATAACTGAAATACTGTTGAAATAACGGCGTTTAACCCAAACAAATAAAAAAACAAACAGTTTCCAATAATTTCGACATAGTTTTGCCTTTTATTTTCTGACGTTACAAATCGAAAGGTAGCCCTTCGGAAGAATAAATACCGTGTGCTCGTATACAAACCGTATACATGTAAAGTGTAATACAGGCCGGGTTGCGGCCAGTTTTCATTCTATGTGCGGATGTGTTGTAATTTAATAACAAGCTTAGTGCTACACTATTCATATTCCTTTTTTCTCTTCAAATGATACCGAAATTACTGCCCAAAAATACTAAAATAATTCTACGAACCTGTGCAAATTAAGAAAATATATGTCCTACCTCAGTGAAAATATAGAACATATAAATACAATGAAAGTATGCAGTTTTTCTCAGTAGATCTATATCATAAGAAAGTTTATAATAAGATATACATCCTGTTAAGCTATTTTAAATACTTCCGGAAGAAATACCAGCATCTTATCTTCTGAGAAGCAACTAGCTGGACACTATTTCGTGCAGTCTTCTGCCAAGCAATGGAGCAGTTCCTTTAGAAATGGAACAGTCCGTAGAAATCATTTTATTTCAGAACATTAGCTGAGATATACCTCGTTATTATGTCTTACATGTACGGTATTGAGCAAAACATGTTTTAAATTGTAGTAGAACTTATTTCCTGTTGTTTTTTTTTATTTAAGAAATTGAGCAAAACTGTTTCCGAGACGGTGGTTACTGTATCAATACAATCCCGCCCACTCCACCAAGACGCCGCAATAACAACAGACGCCGTGGAGGCGGTGCTAGAGGCGGAGCTGGTGGCAGAATGGGTACTCGAACCCGAACGGGATCAAGACCTGATCCCAGAGCGCTAGGTGCCCAACACACACGCCTTCCAGGTTCGACCCAACCAGCCGGCGGTGCTCCCCTTGCTGCCGGGGCACCAGCATATCCACCTCCTGCTCGTGGAGCAGCTAACAATCCGCCACCACCAGCCGGACAGACACCAACTCAACAACAAAACAATGGACTTTTTAATTTTGGAAGCAACCCTAACGATCCATATGGTTCCTTATTCAGTATGATGATGTTTACCCGAAAGAAGCGTCAAGCAGGTGTACCCGAACCCCACGAACGCCCACGAAGACGACAGGGACAAAGCATGTATGCGTTCCTTAATCAACATTGTAGGAAGTCTGAATTTGACTTTGGCTGTCGCAGAGAGGGTGGGATGTGTTGCTTGCCATTCCTAAAGTAAACCAGTAACTAGGTAAGTGTGAACTTTGGTTAATCTCGATTTAGCAAAGAATACCTTCCGGTTTTCATTTTCTGTTCATCGTTTTCGGTAAGGTTTGTCACTTTTAGTAAAGTACATAACAACATGGACGCCTGAAAATAAGATCTCATTCAATTTCATCTATACCATAAACTTTCCCAGTCGAGTTGAGTGAACTAGAATTATCTGAACATATGAAAAGAAATGAAAAATAACAAAAGAAAAAAAAAAATCCCGTAAACTGACAAAGACCTTTTATCACATAAATGTGCTCTGTGTCCATTCGATCATGTAACTTCGGCGTGTAATTATGCCATAAAAACACATTTTCTTGTTTTGGCACACTGTATTTCACATAACCTAGTATCAGATTTGTTGTTGCTTTTTTTTTTTTTTTTTTTTTTTGATGGAACGACAAGAACTTTTACGGAACTGTATTCCAATACACTTGATTGGATATACCCCTAGTCTACTTCTCGGAATTACGAGGACCTCGTAATATCGATTTTATGGTAACGTCAGTGACGTTAAATTAACCCTGTGTACTCGCAAATTAAACAAAATAATTAGGATCGGCATAAACGACATTTTTCCAAAACTATACCTGTGTTGTCGAAATTATAATATACGACACCTTTGTCTGAAATACACATGTAATACACATGTAGTCACGATGCAAGTATTACAAAAATAGCTTTAAGATAAGCTGAGGCAGATTTGATTTTGAGAAATTTTAAAACAAAACAGCAATATTGTATTCTTAAAAAAGGGTAAGAAAAAGCAAGATATTTTACAAATTGTCGAAACTCAAAATTTTACTTCAGTTCAAAAAAGATAAGTTAAATCGAAATAGCTGGAAGAACGCTTGAAGTTAGGTAAAATACGCGCAATGACGAGGATGACCGTGCAGTAATAGGTTTTTTTTATATAAATACACGCAATGACGAAGATGACCGCACAGTAATAGATTTGTTTATATAAATAAACCGAATTTCAATGATTTTTATCATTATCGTTTTTACATCATACTTATGAAGTATCATCTTAAGAAATTAATATTTTTATAAATATACATCATTGACGTTTATATTCATTTTCTATTATTTTTTCTCATACTGAAATTCACTACTAATTTCATAATTAAATATGTACATGAAGTCCGATACATCAATTTTCACGCTAGGTACGTTTTTGCCATTATCCTCCAGAAGTTCAAACTAAGTTTCTTTAGCTAATGTATTGCGAAGTAAAATATTGTATTGCTCTGGCTTTGAAAAAAATCTTTTAAATAATGCTTACTAGAAGTAACCCGGTGGTGTCCGTAACCGCTTTAGGAAGCAAGCAATGTGATGTTAAGAAATGGCTGCTCAAATGATGCTTCAGTTTTGTATACTAAAACGTTCTTAACGACGTCAAATTGTGGACTAGAAAGAAATAGTTCAGTCATTTATATATTGTATGTACATACAGCAATGTAGATTTGTAACTACGATTCTTTTGGACATGTTGCTAAGATAAAAAGTGTACAAATGTGTCGGTTATATGTAAATCACTTGACGTTAATCAACTGTATTTATGTCATGCGGCGTAACGTACTATCTACATAAGAACGGTGTTTTAGTATTTATTCATAGCACGTCATAAGTTGACGTTGAGCTGAAGCGGATTTATTATTTTTCTCCCGATATAAATGTTATATTTTATACCAAGCTGTCCATCATATGTCTTTACCGTCACGATTTGTACAATTTTGGGGAAAAGTGTCCGTTTTAGAATTCTTTACGGGGACGTATATAGAAGACAACGCCACGATGATGGATTTTGTCACCTTCCGGAAGTCGTACTCATAGGCTGACAAAACGTTAGAAATGCAACAAAAATCCATTTGTATTCTTCAAGTTTTATAAAGCGTGTAAACAATGCAAGACAACAACGTTTTATGGCCGTCAACGTCGCTGCTGTTTCACGTAAAAGTGATGAATTGTACTGGAGCAAAAGTTAATTTTATTTCGCTATTTTAATGATTTTGTAGGATTAAAATATGAAATTTGTATTTAAAGATATAGATCTCAGTTGAAATTTAAATCGAAACGCTTAAATGTTTACAACTCTTAGCATTTTAGTCACTTATGAGTAATACAAGATCGGCAAATGTCGTGAATCATCGGAGGTTTTTTTTTTCGCGTTAGTTCGTTGCGTGTCCGTGATTTCCTTCGTCAAACATCTTTACATTTCAGCAGGGTGATTATTCAACAAGAATATATAATTTTTCTAAAATACGCATGAGATTATATTTTGTATAAATACACGAGAAGTCGTATTGACCGATAATTTATATGCCGTAACACTCATCGGTCGTAAAACAACGATGTATTAGAAATAAAATGGAAATATACATAAACAGTTGACGCTTTGATTACTGTAATTACGAACTGATGGCGGTTCACCCAGTGAATATATATATGTATCGGTGAAAAATACCATAAAATATATTACTGACCGCAAAATATACTTTTGTTTCAAGGTAGGATGGGTCGTAAACAATTTATGTATTTAGTTAGCAGTTATACATGAATAGAGATCATGACAACGTATTTTTCTCATTATACATAGCATGGTAATCCGAAATAATAACAAAGATTAAAATATAGCATTACCTAGGATGCAGGTTAAGTCAAGAAGTCATGATATGTAGCTGAGGTGCACCGAGTTCAAGGGAAGGATGAAAGCGATGGTGGTTGTCGGGGGCAAGTTTTTTTTTGTTATGTTACAACGCGGAAATTTCGTGTAGTAAAAGAAAATTTGTCGATCTATTATTCTAAGTCAATATGTAAGTATAAATGACTCTGACGTGTGTATTTGGTTTTGTAAACAGTTCATCAATTATAACATAACATTATGGCAAAAATACAAAGTTTTCAAAGCCTTTTAGGCAGGCTATTTAACTATTTGACAGAACCTTTCTTATTTGGCATGTGAAATTATGTTTTACTGCATGAACTGCTCCAACTAGTAAAATGTCTTTAGGCATGTTACTTGTCATGTGCATTAATATACACTTCATATCTTTTGACAGAACACGTTATTTTGCTGTTTTTGTCTATGAACATGCCGGGCTAAAAACGCGTCCTCGGATTTATGCAATCTTTAACATAAAAACCACCACCTGAGTGACCAACTCGCAACGAAACTTTACACAGAAGATAAATACTTTACAGAGAGAAAAAATACATATTTCATACGATATATAATTTTACGAATTTAACGAAGTAGCACTGACTGCCCTTACCACATAGACATACGGTTAAAGTGGACATTATTTAGTCTGATCACTACCAGGTCAAATGTAAGCCTACGCTTGTCTAGTCACGTGTAGTTAAAATATAAATGTAAAATTATATAGCTCACCTTTTTTTTTTTCAAATACTACATTTTTTCATAACTTTCTGATATGTACCTTATACGCTTCCTTGAACAAAACTTTGACGGCATATGCGACAGAATTAACGTTACAGAAGAACAGCGTTGCATTTTCCTTCAAACAACGAAAACACGTCGTAGCTGGCAATGTAAATTTGTACGTGGCTAAAAGTAACTTCTCTTTATTCAAGAAGTGTACGGTGCCCGTAAACTGACATGTAAAACGTTTTTATTTTTTTTTTTTTTTTTCGTTTATTACGAAATAAAATTATTTCTTTTTCGTTTTTTTTTTTTTACAAAATAACATTTCATTTCGTAAAAACGAAATAAGAACAGTTTCACGTGTCACTTTACGGGCACCGTAGAAGTGCGTGTCTTAAACGAGACTTTTCTTTTTATTTTCAGACTTAGGGAGTAGAAATGTGATTTCAAAGAAGTCACTGTCAAGGTGAATGACATATTATATATGTCTACAGATGAAAAAAAAGATGAGCGAAGAAAGAAAAAGGGAAAATCATCAAAGCAACTTCTATACGATATATCATATTATAAGCACATGTTGTATGTCCAATGAATATATTTTATTTATAGCCATGTTTGTCATTGAAGGTTAAAGCACATACATGTTAAATGGTGCAGATTTTTTTTTTATCAAATCGCCTTTCTTTATATAATAATAACCTACTTTTGTAACAGAAAGAACAGAAAGTTTATAACATAACAGTTGGAGAAAATAAGTTTACTGAAGGAAATCTAACATTTACATACAAATGACGTATATCAATAAAAGGGAGTAAACCCTGCGGAATATGTTTTGTCATTTTGACTATATATTCGGGTTGCGAACTGTCGTACAAATTACCTATTTACATGAAAACTTTTACCTATCATTAAACGCATTTTGAAAAATTCTCGTTGCAAGCACACATCAATTGTTAGCTGGGAAGAAACTGGTTTCATGAATTTACGTACGCAATCACGGATAAATTATTGTACAAGAAAAAGGTCATTTAAACATAAATTTGTCCATCACATTTAGAAAAAACTCAACAGCTTTAATTTTCTGTTAAGACGACTTAACTGATAGGTAATTCAAATAAATGCTTCTTTTTTTTAAAGTAATCACGGAGGCCATTCTGTGTTTCCGTATAATACAATTCCGTGTGGGATTTGTGCACGTGGCATTAACTCTAATAATCAATCGAAGTCTGCTATTTTGCTCCTTCATTGCATTATATGGTTTCAAAAGATGTTCTTACGATTTCTAGTTGTGAAGTGTTGTCAGTAGTTCAAAAAAATTAAATCATGAAGATACACAGAATCCAGTTGTGTTTTTATGCACATATCTATCCGCAAATGTGTGATTGTCTGCGTTGTGTGTAATGTTTTTATACACTGTTAAATATTTATGGTTCCGGAATTTGTCAATAAAATTTGAGAAAAAATACGTGTAGTTTCTAAACAACCTTTCCTTATTTTGACCCTGACTGCTATGAAATATGCTGTGTTTGACAAAAGTCTAGTCATTTTTTAGTACTTTGAGGTTGCATAACCAACTTTTCTAGTCATTAAGTGTAAACATTATTGGTAATTTTTCATGATATTTCAGTCCTTGAGAATACCACATTAATTTAATACATGCTTATGAGGATAATGGCAAGTCCAAAGTTGACTTGCATATTTTGAGACTTGAAGCAATTAATGACAAGTCCAAAGTTGACTTGCTTTTTCTGAGACTCACGACAAATAATGGCAAGTCCAAAGTTGCCTCGCGTATTTCTAGACTTACGGCAAATAATGGCATGTCCAAAGTTGCCTCGCGTATTCCAAGACTTGCAGCCAATAATGGCGAGTCCAAAGTTGCCTTCTGTATTATGAGACTTGCATCATGGCAAGTCCAAAGTAGTCTTGCGTATTCTGAGATTCACGGCAAATAATGGCAAGGGCAAAGTTGACTCGCGTATTTCGAGACTTACGACAAATAATGGCAAATCCAAAGATGCCTCGCGTATTCCAAGACTTGCAGCCATTAATGGCAAGTCCAGAGTTGCCTTGTGTATTCTGAAACTTTCAGAATTGCCTTGACAACACCATGGTGATTTTAAGCGTACTTCCATTGACTACAAGTAAAAAGAATACCCATAGAGCGTACATATTTTTCTACCTTTAACCAATCTCCTGATGACGCACATAATATCTTGTCAGTATATGTATGTTTTGGAATGTGTATAAAGCAAAAACGAATTCAAATTAATTAAATTTTAAGAGAAATGTCGGAAGAAAAAAAAAATTACTTGTTTGACGTATCGTACTGAAGTGCATTAAAATTAGAAAGAAAACGTGGCTTTTACTTAATTTCATCTGTTGATAATGTAAGAACTCCATGGTAATGTAAAAACTCCATGGTAATGTAAAAACTCCATGGTAATGTAAGAACTCCATGGTAATGTAAAAACTCCATGGTAATGTAAGAACGGTATGGTAATGGTAATGTGATTCGTTGCATTATCCTTACGTTATTATAGCTTCATGATTCATATGCTATCAAGCAAGCCAAACAAACTCAAACCTGAAGGGACATGAAAAGACACAAAGACAAAATTCTCCGTGTAACAGACGTAATAAATCATAATGTGCTGGCGAGCTGATGTAAACCTTCATGGAACACGGAACCCAATGGTATGTCCACAACGTGAAACGTTTTTTTATTACAACCAGTATACATGTAATTGTATACCTTAAGAATCAGTACTGATTTCAAGTTCTTAGATAAATTGGAGCTAGTCTGTTTGTTCATCTATTCAATTTCCCTATACTTAAATTCAGTAGCAACATACGGGGACGTGACACTTACCAGAGTGGAGCATTAAACATCTTTTTGATCGTATTGTTCTTTGTGTTGCCACTGCAGTACTTTCACTGTTTTGATAGAGAAATACAAGGAATAGATGTATGTTTCCTTTGTAAAATGATGAAAACGGACAAAGAAGAACATTCCGAAGCTCCTATGTTCCTGTATTTTGAAGTCGCTGATCCTGTGTCTCCTACGTCACTGACTAGTAAGGTCATGAACTGCCCAAGAAATTTGATTCATAATTTATGATAAAACATGTTACAGGAATGTGTCAGTGATATCGTGGAATTGGTAAATTAGTGTTTTTGCCGATGAACGCACTGCTTTTTCTTTCTGAGTCGCGGCATTGTTTACCTGCTATTTCCGCATGTTTTTTTTTTCCAAAGTAATTGAGAAAAGCAACGAGTATTTTATAATTCTAGGAGCACATCTTGAGCTATATGCCATTCTTGACAATGATTTTAAAATAAAAGAAAATGTAACTTTCTTATCCAAAATCACCAAAACCGCTCAGTTTGATCCGAGATCATGCGTTACTGATCCGACGTTTTAAGGTAACGATTGAACACGGTGATATTGATGATATTTAGTTGTGAATGTGCCTCTTCATGCACTATCTATTCAGTCAAGACTTGAAGTTAAAGGCCCACCACGACTTAGTGACCTACTTTTTCTCTCTTACAAGAACTTTGTGAAAATCATTCAAATAATACAGCTATATTTCATAATGATAGGTGGATAATTTAGGCCATACCTGAATTAATATGTTTTCACAACTTCATCTACAAACTTATTCAATCAATCGATTTTCAGTTTAAGTTTAAAAGCATTGATGAAAAAAAAAAAACAAATACTGTTCTTAATCCTACATTCTTGCATAAAACCTTTGTTTTTTTGCCGATTTCGGGCATGCACAAATAGGGAAAAAACGTGTACAAACAAGGAGATTCTTGTGAGCACGCGCTGTTGGTGAACGTTTTGAATATGCTGTTGGGGGTCCAACGTAAGCAATTATGGATCCGAATCAATTTGGCCGAAGTCGAAAGGTCCGAGATTTACGAAATCTTTTCATCTGCATTTTTTAAAAAATGTCATTTTTCAACCTAACTTTACTTTAACTTGTAAAAGCCTACCTCTCTTGATACGCGACAGAATTGACGTTCCTTATTTTTTGTATTATTACGCGATTTGACTCAAAGTAAGTTTACACGCCGCGATAAAAGCCTAAAAATGATAGGCAAACAACATTTACAAATAATACAATTTCGTTTTCCAAATTAATTTGAGTCGAGAAAGTTGACATGCTAACTTTAAATTTACACTAAACTTTTTAAAAAATGTTTGTGTCTACTTTACACATCTATGCAGTCTACTGATGTAGTGATGGTGTGTAATGTAAAGCATAAACATGACGAAGCGTAAAGTTTGAAGGATTTTTCCATAGTTAATGAACATTTGATGAACAGAAGGTATTTATTATATATTTTTCAATTTATTTGTAGATCTCACCAACCATGTTTGAGTTTTTAAATCCCATCAAAATTGATTATATCGAAAGTTGGAAAAATTCAAATTTTTTGTGTTTATCAAACTTTGATCGCGATGGGATGGGGTGCAAAGCAAAATTTTCTAGTTATAGGCCTAGAGATTTCATTTTTAACGACATGAAGAATATAGGTTCGATACCAGTTTCTATTAAACGATAAATTTACATTTAAAAAGCGTAAAAGGGGCAGACTATTAATTTAAACCAAACAGAACTGTGTTCTGTCGGCACCTCACCTGCAATTGTGTAAAGACAGGGTGCCGTGTATGCCCTTTTCTCTAATTCCGAGCCTCTAAAGTAAAAGTTCATACCGATATATCGGGGAAAAGGGGGAGTCATGCTTATTTTACATATATTTAATATTAAAGAAATTACCACAACAAGAATGTCCGTTCGACATGTATAAAATATGCACTGGGTTTTTGTATGCCCCGGAAATGCATAAATAAAACATGTGTCCATAACAACCTGAAAAAGGCCGACTTCGATCGGCTAATGTCAGCTGAATGTCTTGGTTTTTCGATATTTCCAGCACTTTAGTTGTGTTTTATGCAAGAATACGATAAAAACACGTTTGTTTCGTGAAACAACATCTGCAGAATCCCTTGGGCTATGTTGGTGCACTCGCCCTACGGGCTCGTGCACCAACCAATCCCTTGGGATTCTGCAGATGTTGTTACACAAAAAAACGTGCGTTAACCCTACATTCATCCAAAACAATATTTAGCCATTAAACACATTGTCTTTGCCTTAAATATCTCTCAGCAAATTTGTTAGCAGATACTTGTATTTCTCGCATTTTTTCATGCAAATCATATATAATTACCATCATGGAGACACAAAAGAATACTGCTATTTTAGGGTGCCCCTTTAAGGATTTTCCACGTTTAAAGTTAGTATCTAAATATTAACTATTCAGTGAAAAATGCGCAATTAATATCTTTGATTTTTTACATGTGTTGAATAGTTTCAAATCAGAATTTATCGAAAACTGATTTTAAAGAGTGTTTCTTTTTTCAAATCCCCCCAAAAGTTACGTAATTTCAATTTTTTTTATCTTTTTGATGCTGGAATGTCATGACACTTCGAATATCTTAGTGAGGGTACACAAAAATGTACCAGTTTTAAATACTGCAAGATTTCGAGAAAGAAATTTTCATATGGGCTAAGTTTTAGACGCCGCAGGGAAAAAAATAAAAGTGATATGAGCCGTGTCATGTGGAAACCAACATAGTGGCTTTGCAACCAGCATGGATCCAGACCAGCCTGACCAGGATCCATGCTGTTCGCTAACGGTTTCTCTAATTGGAATAGGCTTTGAAAGCGAGCAGCATGGATCCTGACCAGACTGCGCGGATGCGCAGGCTGGTCTGGATCCATGCTGGTCGCAAAGCCATTATGTTGGTTTTCTCATGGCACGGCTCGTATATTTCAAGATACACCTTAAAGAAGAACTGTTGAATTTTAACCCTGTGTTGACTCTATTCAAGAATCATGTACACAATATTTCTTGTTCGTGCAAAGAAAAGGAGTCTAAACTGAGGCAAAACAGTATACGGCAGGTTGGACATTATCGGTGAATTTTTGAGGCCCTGGTCCATCTTTATATTTTTTTTCATAACTGCATTTATCAGTATGGAAAGACAGGTCTGTATATTATTATAACATAAGCCTGCTGGGGGCAGGTGATTTAGCTTTGACGGCCATTGCAGACCAAGTTTAGCCAGTAAATTTTCAGTGAACACCCCACTGAATAAGCAGTGGTGCTGCCAGACTATTTTAGAAATTTAGCAGGGCAAAGGTTAAAAAACACATAAAATCGAAGTTACTATGAATATGTAGATATAAGATTTCATTTTTCGAAGTACGAAGAGGTTTCAAACTCTCTTCATTCTTTAACCTTTTTTCCTGAATTTTAGTCTTCTCTGGCGGCAGCAGAGTACTTAAGTGTACTTATATTAGCGTAGCAAAATTTAGCTCAAATGCCTTGAATTGAGTAGTTTCGACTTTTTAGCGCTAAATTAACTAATAGACGGCATCTGAAACACCAATGATTTACGGAATGGACCGAACGTTACCGTTGTATCAAACTTAATAAAGTTTGCATATATATATTATGCATGTTGACCTGTTTTCTATTTCCTTCTCATACTGTGGAAATATCTCGTATTAAATAAATGTTATCTTCATTTTATTCTTCTGTAAATTTGTACATGTATAGAGTGCAGAATGTTGATAATTGTTTGTTTTCGAATTCACACTTGGTTTTCAAATCAGTAAAATGTTATGGTGACACTCGTAATTAGCGCGACCAGACAAACTGGCGATCTACTCTGAAGGTGTTATTACACGATGTTTACGGACAATGGCGAAGATAAAAAAAATGCAACTTAATTTACATTAGATGACTTTTGCACTTATGTTCAAACAGGTTTAATTATTCTATTCACAACTTTCTGCAGAATATTAGCTAGGAATGCAGTTATTGTCATATTTACACAATAAATAAGTATTTCTCTGTGTTCTGTTGCATTGTAATTACGGTATTTTCAATACGATAAATATTACATTTTTATTAGGAAAGCCTTCCATTTCAGCCTAATAAGACTCCGGCACCAGTTCAGTTCATTTGTCCGGAAAATCCAGATCCTGCGAAAGCAGCAAGTCCGCTTAAAATATCTGCACCATACTTTTTATATAGATAGAGAGCAATAGCGAAACTATTAACCTTTTTTCCATTGATAATACAAATAGACTAGCTGCTATGGCAACGGTAACAACATATTGAAATGCACACAGGCACGTCCCTTGAAATAGTGAGAAATATATTATTTCATATGAGCTGTGCCATGAGAAAACCAACATAGTGTATTTGCAACCAGCATGTATCCAGACCAGCCTGCGCCTCGCAGTCTGGTCAGGATCCATGCTGTTCGCTTTCAAAACCTGTTGCAATAGCGAACCGCATTGATCCTGACCAGACTGAGCGGATGTGCAGGCTGGTCTGGATACATGCTGGTTGCAAAGCCACTTTGTTGGTTTTCTCATAGCACGGCTCAATTATGTTATCATTAAATATGGTATTTCGGCGGAGAGCAATATGAATATGATTCTCATATTTTGTTCGCACTGAAATGTAATGCTGCAAACTGTGCTAAGGCACCGAATTGCAAAACTTTGAGGTCTCGCAAATAACGGTTCCCTGAGTAATGGCTATTATATTACCGTAATTTGCGCAGTATATTTATTATAAATTTATAAACTAAATGCATGCGGACTTGCAATTAGTTGCGTAATTGTTTTTCCATGCGCTCCAACTGATCATTCACTTCTGGACATGCGCAGAAGACCTCTCCAGCTCTGCAAATAGCAACATCGTTTTGTAATAATAAACTCATACATTAAGTGCGGTTGTAGTCCATTTAATATAGATGAACCTTTCTTTTCTGTGATACCATGCGTCTTTCATTACATTACCTCATAAAAATTGAAGTAAACAAACGAGGCTGCTTTTATCTGGCTCTGTTGTGTTTGATACTTTTAAAGGATCACAATTTTAGAATTTAATTGCCATTTAATATGAGTTAATCTGGTGTATCACAATCAATCATTCTGTGTACTTACATATGAAATTCATATTTATGGTAAATTAATGGAAATTTACATCCATAATTACACAAAGTTCACAGTCAATTACAGTGTCTATATATAATTATTTTAATGAAACAACAAGATAAAATATAGAACGTGCTGATGGTAATAATATATAGTAAAAGTCAACATTGATTTTAGTTTGTATAAAAAAGAGAAAGCAACTTGACCGCGATGGTTGACCTTCGGCTGATTATTCATATCGGTTATTTCATTGTTGAAATAAAGGGTGATTAGGGTAGCCATGTATATTTATATGGAATTAGTTTGTATACAATCAGTATCAAGTATGTATACTTACATTTGATCAGTTAAAACATTCCAATACACTAATTTATAATTACACAAATCATATCTCCACTTTCCCATGCAGCTCGTGTTTTACGTACACTCCTTTTCAATAATAGGTTGTGCCTCATTATGTATTATAATACAAAGGTCAACCATCGGGGTCAAGTTGCGTCCACTATAAGCGTCAATTATTGAAATAATATTTTCTTTAAACAAACATGTTATTGTATAGCCAATGCAAGTTGGGGTAGAGTTTGACCAAGGCCTCCGAAAGTCACGTGTACTTTGGACGTTAGAAATCAATCCAGGTGTCAATCGCCGCGGCAAAAATGACACCAATCTTTAACCCATATCATGCTGGACACGACTGATTCTGACTTTGCGACCAGTGTAGATTATGATCAGCCTGCACATACGTGCAGTTTGATCATAATATACACTGTTCGCCATTCAATCAGTATCTTTTTTTTTGGTAGGCACCCCTTTCAACAGTAAATGGTACTGTCCAAATTGAAAAGACGTAGAAATTTAGTAGGTAAAGTGTTAAGAGGGTTGTAGAAATAAATGACACATTCAAACAAAACTTTATCGTTCCATATTTCTATTTAGCCTTCTTTTCAAAACTGATTTTCTCTCGATTTCCCTTTCCTTATAATTATACTGTAATTTGCCGGTTATTTTCTTAAACATTATAATGCTTTCGAGAAATAAGGACTACGTTCAACAATTTTTCTAACTCCGCTCTTTTTTGGTTTTGTTTCATAACAGACAAAAAGCCAGCTGTGGAGGTAAAAAAATTGTTTAGTATATTTGTGCGATACTACGGTGCCCCTAAAGTGACATGTTAAACACTTTTTTCCAATTAGGTAATGTGAGACTTTTTTATTTCGTTTAAACGAAATCATTTCGTTTAAACGAAATAACTTATTTCGTTTAAACGAAATGATTTCGTTTAAACGAAATGATTTCGTTTAAACGAAATAAAAAAAGTCTCACATTACCTAATTGGAAAAAAGTGTGTAACATGTCACTTTAGGGGCACCGTAGTATCGCACAAATATACTAAACAATTTTTTTCAAATAACTATTTCGTTTTAACGAAATCATTTCGTTTAAACGAAATAACTTATTTCGTTTAAACGAAATAACTTATTTCGTTTAAACGAAATCATTTCGTTTAAACGAAATCATTTCGTTTAAACGAAATAAAAAAAAGTCTCACATTACCTAATTGGAAAAAATGTGTGTAATATGTCACTTTAGGGGCACCGTACGATACGTCAATTTCTATAGCGTCATTTGCTTTGGCGAGGGCGACAAAAATTGTACGAAGAAAGCAGAATATCACATTGAAACTTAATCAGTATAATTTTCGTAATGATAGAAGCGTTCTGTCCCTGTAACAAAGGCTTGTCCTGCATTATTGTTTAGCCCGGCGAGGGATCGGATACTGACAAGAGCGAGCTTAAACGATGATTGTGTTTGGTGTCACTGCTGTGTCAACGGATTTTACAGGAATCGTTCTTTTCTGGGAGACAAGTGCGTACCAAGGCAACAACGAAAAGAAATGATGACTGATATGTGTTTTTGCCTCAGCAGAGAGTTTACTGTCGGAAAGATGGTCAATGCAAAAGAAAGTCAAAATAAACCATCTATTTCTTTTGCAAAGTACATAGCCAGTATTACAAAGTATTCGAAGCAAAAGTTATATTTCTACTGCAAAGTTTCAAGCGTCCGAAATAAGGTTATGGCCGGTGTTCCGTTTGGACAATCGTGACTTTTTATTTTTAATACTAAACCGCGATGCACGTTGGTACGATGACGAAAACACGATGGCGCGATGGCACGATAATAAAACAATGGTGGTACGATGGTGAAAACGCGATGGCACGATGATGAAATGGTATCTGGATGGCCAAATGGTATCTAACATGATTTTCATTGGTTTGTTGCTGAGGACGATTTCCGCTTAGTGTCTAAATTTCTATGTCAAGTATATGTATGACATCAAAACAGTCTGACAAAGACTTTGATGCTGGAAAAAATCGCAACAGATGCAAGATGCACAGTGGAGCAGATAAGAAAGTCTAAACCTGCGTAAGGGTTGTGCACACTGGATAGCGCATTTATCGACGCCTGAGCAAAAGAGGGATAGGGTAGAAAAAGTGTCCACCTTGCTCGTAAAATATAAAATCAAGGAATCTAGGCATATCAAAGAAATGTTACATGTGATGAGACGTGGCTGTACTTTTTTGAGTCTGAAAATAAAGAAAATGATAAAAAAAATATGGGTCGGTGAAAATAAAGAGGCCCGTTATTGACCGGCGGAGCAATCTCTAAAATAGACTGACAGTTGTCACTATTACATAAAATGAAAAAAGTAAAAATTTTGGACATTTTTTTATTATTAGTCTAGTGACTAGTCTAGTCATATGGCGACTTTCCACCTTTTGATGTTGAAAGAAGACCCCAAGTTTCCCTCCGTGCATTGTTTTATCAAAAGCGGGCACCTTGGTAGAACCACCGACCTTCTGTAAGCCAGCTGGATGGTTTCCTCATATGAAAAATTCAACGCCCAAAGTGAGGCTCAACATCACATCGGTGAGGGGCAAGTGATTGAAGTCAGCGACGTTAACCACTCGGCCAGAGAGGGGCTGACGTTAACCACTCGACCAGAGAGGGGCTGACGTTAACCACTCGACCAGAGAGGGGCTGAGGTTAACCACTCGGCCAGAGAGGGGCTGACGTTAACCACTCGACCAGAGAGGGGCTGACGTTAACCACTCGGCCAGAGAGGGGCTGACGTTAACCACTCGGCCAGAGAGGGGCTGACGTTAACCACTCCACCAGAGAGGGGCTGACGTTCACCACTCGGCCAGAGAGGGGCTGACGTTAACCACTCGGCCAGAGAGGGCCCGATATTCTTTTGAATCCACGAAAACTGTACAAAAGTACAAAATGATATAACCATACGAACAATATTATTTGAACAAAATTTCAGCATAAAACAAGCAATATCATTAACAGTAGATGAATTGTACAATAGATTACTGGCTATGCAAATTCACCGATTATTGTCAAACTAAAAACTAAATTTTGATAAAGGTTTATAGCATACAATAACATGCTATTAAAATATTTAGATAATTCAGAAATGATTGACAAAATGCACCCAACTAAATATGTTTTATTTGACATAAAACACTTAATGTGTATTCATTTCTTATTAGTAATACATTCGACATTTTACAAGTAAGTGGCGAGATGGCTTTGTTCTGTGACAGTTAATGCGCGTACAGATCTACGGCGAGTAGTCTGCAAGCATGAAATTAAGATAATGTATTTGCATATGTCAGAATGAACATTTACAATGAAAATAACAAGATGTTACTATTTTGTATGCACGTAACTTTTTAAAATGTGCAAAATTCAGTGTTTAAGTTAGGCCTACCATCTACATTGTATTTATGACCATCTCTTTAATATGTCTTTTAATATAATATTAACTTCAAAAGACGACTATAGTGTCAATTATTCTCAGGTATTATTGA
Source organism: Mercenaria mercenaria (assembly GCF_021730395.1). NCBI lineage: Eukaryota > Metazoa > Mollusca > Bivalvia > Venerida > Veneridae > Mercenaria > Mercenaria mercenaria. The sequence continues at coordinate 49,337,044 of NC_069374.1, read as the reverse complement.
TCATGTTGTGTATAGACTGTCAAGTGTGTCGTTGTGAAACTGGTTCTGCAGTAAAGCGACATAACAAACACAGCAAGACTGATTTGTACAAGAGCAGTTATGTCCCTTTGTCTTAAGTGTCAAAACCTAGCTCTGATTTGAATCTGCTAGATCAGTATTTTACAATGTCCTTAGGTTCAGGTATTGGTGAAAATATATACATTAAAATGAGTTAATACAATACTTATTGTTAAGATAGAAATATTGGAAACTCCTCAGCTCTGTCGGAACGACAAAAATGTAAATGTTGCAGGCTCGATTTGATCGAGCTTGTTCCTGGACAGTTGTCAAAATGCATGCTACCGCCAACGCCCTCTAGCCCCGGGTTGAGCAGAACCCAACATTTACAGGTGTTACAAGAACCAGAAAGCAATTAAGAGACATCCGCAGATGTGTTCGTACGTAGGTGTGTAAATGCAACCTTCAATAATAAACTAGCGTGTAATTCCATGAAAAGATTAAGATAATTGGCTTATCCTTTACTAGAATATAATTGGCAGAACTAAAAAAAACTGGAATTTAGAAGTGGAGGGGGAATTTGAGGTAACAGAGCCTGCAGACTGAAAACAAAATTAATATTCAGGTACCATATCCAAGGGATGATTATACATTACCCAATGTATGAAACCAATGAATCACCCAAGCCGAAAAGTTCAATCTTGAAAACTAAACAGTACCAATTACACATCATTAAAATAGTGCTTTACGATATGAAAAGGTCAAAAAAGAACAGCTCTGAAATAGATTTTAAATCGGTAATTGACAAAGATATCGCTGTTTACAATTTAGGAAAATGGCTGATGAAAAAAGCAGCCGTTTTTTTTGGTCTATGGTGTCATTTACACACTAAGAGCAATTTATCTTCGTAGGACCACATTCGTAACAGATTGCATTTGTAACAGATTTCGTACTATGCGATCGCATTCGTAATAGGTAAAATGTGTTACGAACGTGTTTGTTCAACACGGGGTTGACAGAAGCACATAATTATGTATCATGTTGAGTTTTATACTGCAAATGTTCAATCAGTTGGTTGTCATCGCAACATCATTAAATGACTGCCATAAGCACAATCACAAGTTAGCGTCGTCGTCGTCAATGCCAATGACGTCATAAAATTATTTGAGCCGCATCATGAGAAAATGGGCCTTCGGAAATCTTCGAGGCTTTGCATCTGCGCAGTCTGATCAGGGCCCACACTGTTCGGTGTATTTCAAAGAAGGCTTAAATGCACAGGTCAGTTTAAATAAACACTTTCCGGAAATTCACGAAAATTTCCGAATGCCAATTTTCCCATGACGTGGCTTTTTTATTATCATTTCTGCATCCACTGCCACTACTACTATGATATGATAACAACTTCAGATACTTCTACTGTTACCTCGACTAGCTGAAATGTAGACCCACATGCTCAGTTCATTGGTTCGAACCAGGTGGCAACATACATTTGTAGCTATCTTTCGTCATCCAGAGCTGTTTCAAGTTGGGTGGCAAACAGGAAGTTGCCATGTCCTAGGACGAATTATACACATTTTGTCATGGACGGAGTCGTTAGCCTTAAGTCTAGGAGGGCCCGACTTATGTCTATGGGATTTTAGGAAAATACACCTTATGTTTTAATTACCCTCACCTCACTGAGCCCGCCTGTAAGGTAGTAGGCCTTCTTTTATTATAATCCCGTCATAAAATAGCGCAGTTTGTGCGTTCGTGCAGTTATATATAGTCAGATTTTCAAATTATTTGGTATAAATGATCAGCATGGATAGAAGGTGTGTTGCGATCATGATTCATGTTGCTATATCCAAGATCAAGGTCAAAGCTCCCAATTGAACTGTAAAATACTGATCAAGTAGAATCAAGTCAGAGCTAGATTTTGACACTAATGACAAAGGGACATAACTGCTCTTGTACAAATCAGTCTTGTTGTGTTTGTTATGTCGCCCGATCCTTTTTTTCTCTTTTCATTACTTACGTTTTGTATTGCTTTGGCATGGATACATCTTTCTTGTTGTATAAGGGTTTAATTTACATACCATTGTTAACTTTACGCTGTTTTAACAGCAGGGTTGTCACTACAATATTACATGCAGATTTCATTAATCAGTATTGTTTCGTCGTGTTTATTTCTGAAATGTACCTTAGGACCTCCAACTCTTAAGTTACCGAAAGAAGTAAGTGGATCACTGAAACGAAATAAAACATATGTTCTGAGGGGTGAATTCGAAAGAGGTATATGTACTTCTTTATTTATACGCATTTAGACCGCTTTAGCTTTCATTCCTCCTTTATTATAAATGATGTAACCTTATTTCGGACGCTTGAAATTTTGCAGTAGAAATATAATTTTTGCTTCAAGTACTTTGTGATACTGGCAATGTACTTTGCAAAAAAATTTGACTTTCTTTTGCATTGCCATGCAGGACAAGCCTTTGTTACAGGGACAGAACGCTTCTATCATTACGAAAATTTATACTGATTAACAATATTTGTTGAGTTCACTTTCAGCCAGGGCTCATAAAACTGGTGGTCACCCGATTTCAATGTGGCATTCTCCTTTCTTTGTACAATCTCTGTTGCCTTCGCCAAAGCAAATGATGCTACAGAAATAAACGTATCGCACAAATATACTAAACAACTGTTCTACCTGTGGAGGTAGCAGGCATTTTGTTTTTTTATGAAACAAAAACAATCAGGAGCGGAGTTAGAAAAACTGGTGAGCGTAGTCCTTATTTCTCGAAGGCAATGAAATGTTTAAGAAAATAACCGGCAAATTATAGTATGTAAGGAAAGGGAAATCGAGGGAAAATCGGTTTTGAAAAGAAGCCTTGGATTTGTTTTGTTATTTTGTTGTAATATATTTGTTTTTGTCCCGGGATCATAACTCGCTTTAGTCTGAATTCCGAATACTTTGGTACAAATAACCACCATATATTGACAATCTGTAGTGATCATAAACCAAGTCCCCAGGGCAAGGGTCAAGGTAGAGAAATTATTTTACAATATTTAGACTATATTGTTCAAGTAAAATAAATCAGCCAGTTTGTTTTATATGTCTCATGGATAAAATATTGAAATGTTCATAATTTTGCTATTTTTACGACGAATTCATTTCTTTTTCTCACTTCGTTATGTAAAATCTGGCCTTTCAAACATTTAGATGAATCTGCACGTTTGATAAACTGGAGGTGCTCACGGTCGTAAAGTCATTTATCCGGATAAATGTAGAATAAAGCCTTAACTCGGTATACGAAAATATAACTCGTTTTATGAATTAAAGGCAATTGTAAAGTAAATTTATTAAAACGGTAAACTTGTAATGTGCGGATCTGTTTAATATTAGGCAAACATTTCAAAATCAAGCACACGGACCTATACATTTTATCTCAGCGCACTAAAGACAGTATGTGAGAATTAAGTTTTATTAAAATCTACATTGAAGAAAATACCTGATCCGCGAAAATGTTATCAAAATTGTGTTTTTCCCATAGACGCCCATCACAAACACTTGTGTGAGATCCAAATTTTTCAAATCATAACCGTGTCTTTTTGTTTGCTTATTTATTTTTTTAGTTTATTATGGAGCTTTGAAAAATGAGGGTTTTAACATATTCTACATTGTGGAAAAAATTAATTCAAACGTGCAGAACTACCTTAAAACTACGTTGTCATCCTTTTTAAAAAAATTAAAATATGATGGCAGATTTCTGCCACGTCGTGTTTGCGTTTTCGAGTAAAAAGTATTTTGGTATTCGTGTTTTCGTGTTGACGCGTTTTTGAGCCGCCAACACGCCTACACGACATGTCGTAACTTATTTGTGAGACACGATAATAAAGATTTGATATGATATATATATATGTATATATATATATATATATATATATATATATATATATATATATATATATATATTATACGAATGTCGAACCAGGACCAATTTATTGTGCAGTTCCGGATTGAATATCTAACAGAACGGAAATCAGCATTATTGAGTATTTGTGGTTTAATATTCACAAAAAAAAACAAACTTAAATGCCAGTGAGACATGATTACAGAATTTTGTATTTATACACTCTCTCTCTCTCCCTCCCTCTGATGTATTACAGAGTGGTGAACGATTTCATTCCATATTTGCAACTGACCCTTTTTCGTACATCAAGTAAAAGGAAATACACGCTCACATTTTTTTTTCAAAGATTGTAAGAGTGATGTGATTATGGATGACCGACTCCAAGTTACTATCCAAAACGTTTGCGGATAACTTATTTTACCATCATTTTTGATAAAGGAAACATCAAACTATTGGTAAACAATTGTAAAACACAAAATAAAAATGTCAAATTGAATATCATTTTTTTTCTATAGTGCCTCAAGTAGACGGATTTAATGAGACAGAATTCATGTTTCAAAACTGAAAAATAAGGTCGAATGCTGTGTTTCTGTTTTGAATTTTGCTTACTCCATTTAAAAATTACTTTCGGGCAGATGTAAAACCTACCTTAATTTCTTCCACAATATATAGTCTAAGAGTGAAAGCAAAATAGAGAACTTCAGCGCGTGTAACTCAATATTTTTAAAGATGTGTAACTCTACCTCTTCTGTTTAATTAAGTAGTAAATTCACTTTGAACAAAAAGAAATCGCTTAAAAGATTCATCTTTTTCCATTTTTGTACAAAAAATCAATTATAAGTCTTGAAAGAAGTAAAAACTTACTAGAAAAAAGGAAAATAAGCGAAAAGAAAAAATGGTCCGAGTAGGGCTGGAACCTACGCATCCGTAAGAATTACATTAAAAGTAGTTTTATGGTAGGAATTGAATACTCTTCAAAAAGGAGGTTCTCTATTAGTCGTTAAACACAAAACAAAACAAAACAAACAAACAAAAAAAAAAAGAAAACATTTCATGTTAAACACGTTCATAGGCGCTTTACATAACTATGCTAAAATGAAATTAATGCTGTCAAATATGTGTTCACGTACATGTTAAAATATCATTACATACTAATTTTATGAACATCGTAATACCTTCTAATACCCGAAGAGTAGAATAAAACCTATCACGTCAGTCATTATCCATTTAGCGAGGGCTGAAGTCGATGATAAATTTTTCATTAAATCTGACAAGCGTAATAAAGGCACCTGTTGTTGCATTTTTATGTGCGGCAAATATAGAAACTGACAGATTTTGTATAAAATCGTTTACTAAATGGCCAATACTTTTGTTTACGGTGTCTAAGATGTCACTATCAGTATAAAGTGGACATGCAAGTGTTGTTAAGACTTTCATGTCCACATAATAAAAATGAGCCACGCCATGAGAAAACCAACATAGTGGGTTTGCGACCAGCATAGATCCAGACCAGCCTACGCATCCGCGCAGTCTGGTCAGGATCCATGCTGTTCGCTAACGGTTTCTCTAATTGCAGAAGGCTTTAAAAGCGAACAGCATGGATCCTGACCAGACTGAGCGGATGCGCAGGCTGGTCTGGATCCATGCTGGTCGCAAACCCACTATGTTGGTTATCTCATGGCGCTGCTCATATTTTTGTTTTCAATTTGCTCCTTATATTCGGACTACGTGTATTTTACAATCTGTACCGTTTATACTAAATTCTTATCTTTATGCATCCAATGAAAATGAAACTTTGTATAATGTTACATGTATCAACATGAAGTTGACAATCGCATGTTGGCGACATTTCTAGTATTTCCAGATATGCCGATTTTAGATTTAACCATATTAAACAAGATCATCTGTATCTCCAATGTGTACTCAAGTCCACGTATAGTTTCCATCAAATTCAAAAGAAACTTGGTATACAACATCAACATGAAGCAGACATATGCATTTCAATGGAATGTCCATCATATCCAATCGTGATATATTTGTTTGGACTTGATCTTATCAGAATTACCTTCCTACCTTATAAACTCAATTCCTCCTGCAATTTCAATCGAATTGCAAAGAAGATTGGAATACTTTACCACTATAAATCGGACACATCTGGACTTGTGAGTTATGCCCTTTGTTTGGACTTGTCCATATCAGAGTTACCTCTCTACATTGTGTTATCTTCTTATGTCAGATACCATGCAATTCAAATGAAACATAACGTGGGCATGCGCATTTGACTGGACTTTCTTCAAATCATCAAGTCAGAAATTTGTCTTTAATCGGTCTTTTATTTTTTATATCTATTTCTATCAAGTATTTTCATGGTGCATGCGTCATACAATGCTAATATCATTTTTTTTATTGTGTGTTTTGTTATACGGAATACAAATTTTACCTTATAGATCTTTTTATTTTTCTATTTGGATCAGCCTGTACCTGGTGACACTTGCTTTTTAAGGTTTACAGTTTTACAGAAATGTCAGTCATATGTAGGCAGCTAACTTATATACTTGAAAAAAAAAAGGTATTGTCAAGCAGATTATCTCATTTTATCTTGTTGCAATGCAGTTAGTTCTTTAGCGAACATGTTACCACCAACAATTTATTATTACGGTAATTTATTATAATCCCCTTACCTATCTGCTCCCTCGCCCAAACAATCACCGCCTCCTCCCTCTAACCTCCCGCCTTGTAGAACGAAATTGCAATTAAACGACGCGAACAAGCGACAAAATAATGCGGTCAGCGATATTGAAATTTTGGCATTGTATTAATACGCAATCGCATCATATCTACGCGTATCGTATCATCGCACTGACCTTTACCAATATAAAGTATTTTCGTTCATGTTTGTACCGCAGTTATACAATGCAGTCCAGAACTCTCGTTGCAAGGAAGTTGTTGCATGCATGCGATATTGTTTCTAACATGAACACTATTCTTTCTTCGTGATATGCTTTGGACCATTTTTGCGCCGAAATTAAGTGTCCTGAAACCGATATTTTACTCGTTTTTATAAAAACAAACTACAGGTTCTGCGGTACGATTAGGTCATGTAATTACTCTTGTCTGACACAAAATTGTGTTTCTTATGCTCTTTCGCACTGTAAACAACGTAATTTTGTAGAAATTTCAAATTTACTACCTCCTGCCATACACACTACTTATCACATTTAAACAGCTCGTTGGTCCGAAGTGACCCTTGAAATAATACATATCCTTAAACTGTTTATTTATGACCTAATTATGTTTAAAAGGCAGTCCTGCAAAGCGTAAATAACATGCTAAATGTACTGCCAAGCAAAACATTTGAAAGTGATAAATCAGGTATTTTTTACCATACTGTTGTAAGGTGACACTAATTCATAAATGAGCCGCGTCATGAGAAAACCAACATAGTGGCTTTGCGACCAGCACGGATCCAGACCAGCCTGCGCATCCGCGCAGTCTGGTCAGAATCCATGCTGTTCGCTTTCAAGCCTATAACAATTAGAGAAACCGTTAGCGAACAGCATGGATCCAGACCAGACTGCGCGGGTGCGCAGGCTGTTCTGGATCCAATCTGGTCGCAAAGCCACTATGTTGGTTTTCTCATGACAAGGCTCAAATGTCTCTCGGAAATATTTCAGTGATATTTCTTTAATTCAAGAAAGTATATTGTATGTTTAAAAAAATATCACAAAAATGACAGCTTATTAATCTTACTTAAAGTAGCAATTCTTCATCTTAATTTACAAAACTATTAAGAAAATTTCGTCCAAGCGACTACTTTTTGTATTTTTTATTTACTTTGTCATCTGTGGATGTTTCAAACCGAGGCTGCAACATTTTCGTTTATGTCTTGATGAGTGACCTTTTTGTCACCCAGAAGTAACATTGTGATATTTGGTCTCAACTTATACCTCCCACATATGAAAAATATGTCTTGAAAAGAATTATAACAGTTTTACGCTTCGCATGTCTATTGTGGCTTTCAGGGCAAGTGTGTAATTCCGACATTATACTGAAACAAAACAGATTGCAAAACAAGGTCGACCAGTAAGTAACTTTACGACGCTAGAGATCAATTTTTGTGGGCAACGAAGCGTGACCACAGAGTTACCATACCACAAATTTACGGTCAAAATGCTTATCCGAAACCGAAGAACAAGTAGTACCATGTCCTCCATACATTTTACCAAAGAAGTATAAAATATAAAAATATATATATATTTTCAAAGCTCTTTGATTTACGTAATTCAAGTCTGTTTATAACTTTCAGAAAGCTTCTGAGATTCAACTTTATCAAAAAATGCATTGCTTAAGTACATATTTGTCGTAATTTATACTTTATAACAAAAACAACGCGTATGAAAATGAGCATGCTTGCTTTGATCACGTGATCAAAACAATTTCTTCATCATGTGACCAAAATTTAATAAGCTATAAATAAACTCTAACAATCGTATGTGTACTTCAGCAATATCCGTGTAGATCTAAAATTGGTATTAAAACCAAATTGCCTTTTTTGTAAACGTTTTAAATTAAAACTCGGTTCCTGCTAGAAAAGTTTATCGAAATTTTATTATGATAACAACACCAAAGAGCTTGTTTTGGTCACATGATCAAAAAACATCTAACTAGCAATGCGTGCGTTCTATTTTGGATAAAATTGCGTCCATGTATCCGTCGAACTTTGTAGCATAGAAATGGGTTTATGGAAAGAAATATTGCATGAATCAAAAGAGGTGTTATCTTATTTATTTCTCATAGAGAAAGATACGACCCTTTCCATATATTTACGTAAATAGTTTTTATTTGCACGACTAAGGAAAAGGATTGCAGCCGTAATGGAGGGGGCGAAAAATTCGTACCTGTTTCCCGAAAATACGAACGTATGCACTTCAATTTGATTTAATATTATATTTCAGCTGGTGTTTGTGATTGGCATATCATTAAAGGGTAAAATTAATTCGAAAGAAACATTGTTTTTAACAAGTTCGCCTTTTAATCGCCGGCAGATTTGCGGTGTTTTTGTCCCCAAATATTCACGTACTGGCGTACGATTTTCTCTCGGAAAATTATACAATAGCGGGATTCGGAAGACTGCAATGAAATCATATGAGACAATTCAAACTAAGTTAGAAAAATGTCAATTTTCAATATTTGCATTTTTAACAATAAAAGTTGTAAAATTATCATTCGGAAGCATAGAATGCAACCAAGAAAAATAATATCAGACTCGGTTTGATTGAGTCTGTTCATGAGAGGTAATGAAATGTGCAACACCTTTTATGCCCTCTAGCACCGGCTTAAGCGAAACTCTACATATGTCGAATGGACTCCATGATCCCAAAGGACCAGAAAATAATTATAACAACATTAAATCATGCATGTTGTCATGATTATGAGGCATATTATATTAATCTACAGCTGAAAAATGACTGAATGCAACCCGAATATCATGATGTGTGCTGATATTGGAGACAGTAGTAGTTGTTTTAGTTGTTTTAAAATTGAATGAAACATTTAATTTCATTGTAAATATTCTTTGATTAAGAACTATTCTAAAGTATTTTTTTATCTTAAGTTTGCAATTTATGTATAATATATTAGTAGCCTGCTTTTACCAAGATTAGATCACATTTGAAAAAAAACAAACAAAAAACTCACCTGTCAATGTCACAGGGGTCTGAACATGGAAACCCGTTTCTGATCAGTAACTTGAGAACCACTTGACCCAGAATGTTGAAACTTCGTAGAATGATTGGACATGTAGGTGTCAGAATAATTTGTATATTTAATATATTGATAACGTAACACATAAGCACCGATAGTGCTTGACTCCCTTTTCAGGTTATCATTGCTATAATTACTGTTGAATTGCTGTTAATAATAGAATTTGAGTCATTTTTGGCTTATTTGGGTTCATTATATGGATAGCTGTGTCCCAGCTTCACACATTATATCATATACAAAAGTTAAAGGGAACCAGATATTTGATAGAGCAAGTACTCGTTGTAAAACGCTATGTTTAAATTTGGACCAATCAGAAACGAGTTCTAAAAATAGCACGTCTGCTGGGGTATAAATAGGTAGATGAATGATAGAGAGCTCATTCGGTATCCAGCGGTCGAAGAAGACACATCGAGGATTCAACTAATAATTTATCCCAGTACCTTGATAAGGAGACTATTGCAGTAACCCTGTCAGGGCGGATAAATTATTAAAAAGAAGATTTTAGAAGTTCATAGACTAAAGAAGAGTTGCAGAATTTCAATAAGGTTTCGAGCTATAGGGCCAGCGCATAGGAGTTTTACCTTAAAGGTAATTGAATGCTATAGACGATAGCATATATAGGCTGAGCATCGGGAAGCTGAGACAGAGACCCAGAGTTTGGTAATCTACTGAGATAGTAGGAGAGTTCCAGCTTATAGAAGGTTCAGCATTATTGGCAAAGTACAGCCAAGGCATCGGGGATAATACCTATATGGTAGTTGAATGCTATATATGATAGCATATAGGCGCTGAGCATCCAGGAGTCAGGGCAATCTTATAGAGTTTGAGAGGACAGAGGCCGAGCATCTATGCGATAGGACTCGTATGTTGTTGATTCAAAGACATTGTCTGACGGGAACTTCAACAAAAAGACCAGTCAAGTATAGAGTCTCCAGCCTATAGGAGTTTGAGCTAATCATTTTTAATTGAAGATTGTTAGTTTGAAACATTTAGTGATTTGCCTGATTCCTGAAATTGTCTAGCTCATAATAAGAAATAATTTACGAATCATTGGTACACGAATCATTTAGGCAAGGTAGCCAGAGGAAAATTCTATATATGAGATATTTGGTCTCACCAGCTCTACGTTTTAACAAAGGACATTCTACATTCGTTTGTCAGCTAGTCTAAGACATAGTCACCTTAGCGATTGGACCCAAACCATTGTTCAAGATACTAAAGGCGTAGGCACTTCCCTGGGTCATATAACCAGTATCCTGACAGTAGGGTAGATGACCCCTATTGATTTTTGAATCACTTGATCAACCAACCACTTTAGAATCATTTGACCCAGAACCTTCAATCACGATGATGGGAATTACAAAGTCGATGACCCTTAATGTTTCTGGGGTCACTTGACTTAAATGAAAGGTCACAGAGACATGAAGATGGAATAACTCTTTCTGCATCAATTACTTGAGCCAGAATATTGAAACTTCATAGGATGATTGGACATGCAAAGTAGATGACCCCTGTTGATGTTGGGCTCACTCGATCAAAGATCAAGGTCACAGGGGCCTGAACATGGAAAACGGTTTACTTGAGAACCATTTGACCCAGAATTTTGTAACTTCTTAGGGTGATTGAACATGCAAAGTAGATGATATCTATTGCAGCCAATCATTAGTGTCTCTTTGTCTTTCGCTCCTATCCTCTATCGACTTCTTGCCTATTACGACTATGCATTGGGGGACTAGGGATACAGGAGGGTATGTTGTAAATATTAATGTTTGATGATGGATGTTGGTCGGTCCGCAGACTAATCAGTTTCCAGATGATAACTAGACAATGCTTGACCCTAGGATCATGAGATCGGGAGATTTGTCACGACCAGCAGATGACCCCTATTGATTTTGAGTTCAGTAGGTCAAAGGTCAATATTACACTGACAATAGGACTTTTTTGCCAGAAAACTAGATTATGCTTTGGTCTAAGATTACATTTGATACGGAGGTCATTTAAGACTGGTGAATATAATATTATATAATCATTGATTTAAGGTCAATTACTTCATGCAAGTGTTCTACAAGCTCTTGTTATAATTAGAATCTCCAAACATCATATGATTATCAATTAGTCCATGACCTTTGCTCACATTTACTGTTATTTCCCTTGTTTTAGTAAAAGCAGTGTTTTCCATTGATTTGTATAAAAAATGCTTATATTTCAAAAAAGATTTTTAGCAAAATTAACCAAACCTCAAAAAATTTTCAATAAGCACACGAGTTTTGCTCATACATTATTTTATCCCATTTGACAGAGTTTTACCCTTTGATTTGGTAAAAGAAAAGTTGAAAATGCTTATTAATAAAAAGTTGTTTAACTAGAATCACTAAACTTAAGCTAATTGTTCATGCTCATTACCAGAAGTTGTCAACTGCTGCCCACATCAGTTCTCTTAGTGCTTTGATTAAAAATGCAGTTATGTTTCGCTTTTCATTTAGTAAGCAACATGCTTGTATCTCTCAATGCCTTTACATTTGAGCCGCGCCATGAGAAAACCAACATAGTGGGTTTGCGACCAGCATGGATCCAGACCAGCCTGCGCATCCGCGCAGTCTGGTCAGGATCCATGCTGTTCGCTAACAGTTTCTCTAATTGCAATAGGCTTTAAAAGCGAACAGCATGTATCCTGACCAGACTGCGCGGATGCGCAGGCTGGTCTGGATCCATGCTGGTCGCAAAGCCACTATGTTGGTTTTCTCATGGCACGGTACATTTGTGCTTTTTGTGAATAGTGTTTAGGCCTATACAGACGATAAATTAATAATATTCTAGTCTTAGAACATCATTTATCATACGTGTTTCTTATTGTTAAACTTCTAATATTGTATAAATGGACAGAATCAAGTAGAAATGCCGTGAGGTAGGTAAAAGTTTTTAGCTTGAAGCAGAGAATGATTAATAGAAATATTTACGACACCGTCGGTTGCCCTATTGTTTAACCGGGTGTTTTGATAATTCTTCTTCTCTTTTAGACACATGTTTTCGGATGACATAGTTTTAGAAGTAAAAGTTACGAAATAAACAATTTAAAACACACACACACAAAAAAAAAAAACAATCCGCAAAGCTTTATCCAATATATTAGTGGGGGATCTCATCTATATTCTATTTGACAAAACAAATAAATAATACTTCTTTTAAACATGTTTTATATTGTCTGCATAGCGTGCAAACATACCATACATAATATTGACTGTCTGATTTGAGGTCTGCGTTTGTTTAAACGTTCGCATTCGATTATAATTCATATGATACAGACGTTTTATTAATATGACATCAGGGCTCTAAAACTTTTTAAATCAGGTCTGTATCTGAAACAAATCAATTTCACGATTCTGTATGCATATCTTTCAAGTTCGCTGTCTGCGAAAAGTGAGACAGAACTACATGTTATAAGTTTTGGTGAAAACTCTTTAATTTTTGTCGTCATTATTTGTCGTCATTCAAATACTGTTCCCAATCACCATGCAATGTTATTTCTTTTACAAGGTATATTTATAGTGCGTAACATTTTCTTCGCTTTAATATGCCTAAAAAATGTCTAAAAGAAAGCGGTATGACAAATTGATATTATCTAATTTGGCTGTGACTAAATACAGATTTGCATGCATATGATATATTACAGACTCCAGTATATACCGAATTAACTAAATTTGAACGAAAATATCTTAAATGTATATATTTTGTAACCATGGTGGTACTAACCCTAACCTTTAGTAATTTTATTATGCATTTTATACATCAAATGCGTGCGGACAGACAAACAATGAGTAATTTTACCGTGCTCTCCAATGGATAATAATTCCGCACATGCACAGAACGGCTGCAACAACTCTGCAATGAAGATCCATCTAATTTTACTACGAATGGTGAGTTTATTTATCAGAGCCAGTCATTAAGATTTATATCTATACCGAAACGTTCTGTGTGTCATTTTTTCTTTTTGATAAAATATCTTCTATTTCTGACTTAAGAACAACTTTGAATAGTAATGATCATTGTTTTCCTGTTAAAGCAAAAGAAAAAAACACAGTGGCTGCCTATTTTGTAATTACTCGTTAAAAGTGCTAGTTTTGCAGTAAAAAGCAATGACAAAATGTATTTATCCAGTATGACAGGCAGCATCCCAAAAATGCAAGAGTCCTCGTTGTCCACACCAGACATAATTTACATATAAGTTTGTGATATGAGCTGCGCCATGTGAAATCCAACATAGTGCGTTTGCGACCAGCATGTATCCAGACCAGTCTTCGCATCCGCGCAGTATGGTCAGGATCCATGCTATTCGCTAACAGTTTCTCTAATTGCAATAGGCTTTGAAAGCGAACAGCATGGATCCTGACCAGACTGCACAGATGCACAGGCTGGTCTGGATCCATGCTGGTCGCAAACGCACTATGTTGGTTTTCCCATGGCGCGGCTCATATATTTTCCTGAGAAGTTGTATAGTGAAGAGTAAAACGTTTATTATACATCATGACCAGATAAGATTTTCTTAAACACGAGTGTAAGGGTAAAAAAATAAGTAAAAATGTGTGTGGGAGTTTCAGTTATTTTCTGAACCAAGAGTTTCGTTCAAAACATTGCAGATAGCAAAATTATGTAACTTTTTGAACAGATGACCAAAAATATTAAATATTAATTCAACTACAAAGTTGAAACAGCTGAAATAGATTTTTCATAATGACTGGGCCATAAGAATAATAAACACGTCACAATAACGATGTCGACTATTTGTTGTATGTTTTTGTTTTTAAATTACGTCCTAGTTTTGCATTTGTTTCCCGCATTTAATTCCTATATATGTACAATGCATGTATATATTAATTGAAAAATAAGGTAAACTGAAACTGTATATAAACAAATCTAAAAAAAAAGTTAAAATTGACTAGGTACAATGTTCTTTTTTTTTTGCTCCCAGAGGAAAGCACGTGAGTGGTGGGGCATACACGTACTGTCCTGCCCGTCCTCAGGATAGTTCTAGTTATAGTATTGAAGGGAACATTATCCAAACTGTATAACTATGAACTTGCTCATGTTATCAGATATATATGTACCATGTCAGGATTAGAACATATAACTCTTTCACATTTTACAAAACGCAATACACTTAAGTCTTGCCCAGATACATCAGGCAATCTACCCCGATTTACATAAATGTATAAATGCAAAAAGAAAATGTGCATATTATCAAGTCGTTTCTATGCCATGCCCGATTCAAGCGATATTGCCCCCAATCCCTACACCAACCCCGTTATAATATTAAAAACATGATTTGCGGTAACGAATGTCAACGGCCCTAGCCCAAAACAAAAACAAACAAAAAAAAAGAAAAGAAATATATTTCTAATTCGTGAACTTGTCAGAAAAAGCAATCCAGTACAATTTTCAAGGACACGACTAGGCAAGTTACACGACAAAAAAATCCATTTCACCATCCGTTTGGCGGACATCACTGAGTCAACGTACGCCAAATAGGAAAATATAGCGACAAACAGTAGAAAGTTCGTTCACCAGATACATGGTTTTTGTTTTCAATACAACGTAATTCTCTTTTATTAAATCAAATAGCTGATTCACTGTCTAATTGATCTATGATCTGGCATATTAACATTATGCTATGAAGCCAACAGAACCTTAAATATAGGATTTTCTTGATCCCATGTCAGTACCTGAGTCTTTAACGACAACATAGGTTTTAGAGCAGCCACGGAATTTTGCCCGGCCCTCTCAGAATCTGTACCCGCTATAAAACTGTAAACTGGCCATTTTATCCAAACCAAAATGAAAAAGAAGAATCAGTGGCGATACACATATTTTTCTTATGGTAATTATAGTATCACGATTAACAGTTTAGTCCTCTTACTTGAAGAATTGTAAGAACTTAGATTACACGCCTGCCAAGATGAGTTATTTGCAAATGTGTATGGCAGGTGCAACTTAAGGATCACGTAAGTAATTGCCTTTCTCTTATTTAGTGTTTTCTCTAAATCAGAAATTGCGGAGAACAGGTTTGTACTGGTACAGAGTTAGGTTAACTGCCCGCCGTATAATAACTGAAATGTTGTTGAAAATCGGCGTCAAACTCAAAACAAACAAACAAACAAAAAACTGATACATTGACCAATATAGGAAAATAATCAGTGTATTTAGATTTTCTGATAAAAGTATCATTTTTTATACGAATACGGTGTTTTATAATTACGGCTGTCAAGACATTCCCCCAACGGCGTTATGCTGCCCTGATTGCATGCAAAGTACTTAATTATCGGAGAAAATAAATTGAGTTATCATTCTTGCATGAGAGATAAGTTCCGCTCTCATTATGTAGAAAAAATAATATCTACTGCATATTTGTTGCAGTACAAATAAATCGTCCCTTTACTATATTTTGTCAAGTGCCATTTCACAGGAACTCGTTCATTTTTTCTGACAAGTCTATTTATTTTTTTCATCAAAGAGACATACATTCACCTGTAACACACCGTTAAAGTGTCATAATAATTAATGGTGAAGTGAGACATGAAAAAGATATTCTGATAAATATAAACAATTATGAAATACAATTTTTTTTCGGTGCGTGTCATAAATACTAAGGTCAATACACAAATATTTGCGTTAACTGGTTCTTATTTGTTGGTGATACTTTTCGTAAATTATATCAGCCACAAGTTCACGGATATAGCCATTGCTGCACGCGTGCAGTTTTTTTCTAGCCTTTTAACCTTTAGCCTGCTGCCGGCATATGTGTCTGCCTTTGCGACCAGTGCAGACCAAGATCAGCCTGCACATCCGTGCAGGCTGATCATGGTCTGCACTGTTCGCTATTCAGTCAGTAAATTTTCAGTGAACACCCCTTTGAATAATAAATGGTACTGCCCAAATTGAATGATAGACCAGTCCATTTTAGAAATTTAGCAAGGTAAAGGTTAATCAAACTGTTTGAAATAAAATATATCAGACGAAATGTCCGAACCCTTTCTAATCACAAAATGTCACATGAGCTAAAGAGCATTAAACATTTTGAAAACAAATGAGTTTTAATTTTAAAAGTTTTGATATTCATTTTTCAGTTTTATGACAATGCAAGTTCTTGAAAATCAACATACTAAACAAAGATTCTATAAATCCGGCGTAGTTTTAAATCACATGATAAGTGTTCTGGCTTAGACAACATTCAAACACACCACAGCTTAGTAAAATCGCCAACTGTTTTCCACAAGATTGTCGGATGGCTTTCGTTGACGGTGCACCCATTATTATATAAGTTTTCAATAAAAGTTTAAACGGCAGTTGACCTAGAAACTCTGACAAATGACAAATCTTTCCAGCGCCTTTATTCTTTGCAATGTGTGAATGTTTAGTGCCAGTTATCAATTTGTCTTTGGAAGTAATAATGATTAAAGGGGATCGGTGGTCTAGTGATTGATGCATCGACTGCACAACCATGAAGAGGTAAGTTTGACACTAGCAATAGTTTTACTAAAAAGCGGACGCAGCAGTGACTCGAATATAATCGCCATGAGTTCATCACAGTAACGTTTATATATATTAGCGTTAACGTCACACATTATATTTTTCAATCGGAAACATCGCGGCCCCTAACGGTTTCAGGATGATAAAATGTGGTGACAATTTGGTTCTTATACCTACGTTTGGCTTTAGATATTTAGGTGGCTATTACTTCAAATTTCAGGCACACCGACTTGACAAGGTTAATGAATGTCGTAGTGTATCAGGTATGATTGAATGTGACTGAATGTGATTCAGTTGTACTGCTTTCTCACAGGAAATAAGGTTTCTTTTATCACGGTATCACTAACCATGGTCACACATATGAAGTTCCAATGCGGTCCATTTCCATATGTGTTTGTACCACAAGCGTTCATACACAAATTATGCATGTGTGTAAGTTTAAAAGTACTTATAATAAGTCATTAACACCTTAGCTGACTTTAAGCAGAATGTAACAAACACACGATTCCACAATGAAGGTGTATTGTTCAAATGAGGGAGTGGTTTCCGCCACGTAATTTTACGCACAAATTATGAAAGTGTAAACATTGCGCCTTTGTCCAAGAACACGTAACTCCGCGGTGCCTGAAATGGTCCTGTAAAAAGAAACGTTCGGCAAACGTCATGTTGGTTATAAGATCAAAAATGCATTGGAATACGCTTAAAAGTGTAGAAACACCCACCCTTATTTTGCAACAGACGACAGGCCGAAAGATAACCCTTGCTTACCTGTAGACTTCAGCATATTAGCGTTGTGTTACCAATTGTTATGTGCAGAAACATGTAACATCAACGCGCGCGAACGTGAAAGAACGTACAGTACTACGCTATCGTATAAAAGCGTTTTTGCAACCGACGTGAGACGACAGCGCGCCGAGAAGGAGAAAGAGTCAGATAGGCAATATGAGGGCGCTACTTTGTGCAGCTCTTGTTTTCCTATGGGCTCAGTGCATTCATGGCTTTGCATTTTCTCCAGGCTCGTACAGGGAAGCGCGACAAAACTATTACGGTAAGAATCATTTAGTTGCTGTTACTTTTTTCTTTATTTAGTAATTAAGAAATCTGAAATAGCAAGCATAAAATGGTACAAAAATAAATATCTTTTTAAAAGCAGCAGAGTAAAATAGAGGTCGTTAAAGGAGAATTGTTGTCTAATGCACGCAAAATTTAAACTATTTTGTTTTTTGTTAGGAATATGTGGCCATAAGGTAAAGAAGTGCATTACTCTAATATAGAAATCATAAATTAACAACAAAACATGAAAGTGTATTATAAAGATATCTTAGTCTCACATATTCTTAAAATGGCACTGAAAAGCGTAACCGCCATGTTATATTCCTGTAATTCTATTTGATATTATTATTTTTCTCGTTATTTTGAATAAAAAAGGTTCTTCTATATATTTTCATAACAGATAAGGGATATGCTTTGATTAAGTGATGAATAAATCGTTTAGCTGACGCAGATGTCATCTTCTCTGACATGTTATTGGAGGATTATTATATTTTTATTTTTCTTCTACAATAAAATCATAATAGTCTCATTACCAGGTGTCGCTGCGCAAGTGCATAACATTAACGTATCAATCTTTTGAATAAATTCCTATTTTTTTTCACTGTGAAATGTGTCAAAATGATTTGCGTAGAAAATATTTAGTCAATAGCTACGTTCCATGTATAATAGATTTTAATATTCATGATTACATTTTAAAAGTTGTCAATCATTTTGTAACATTAATTTCATTTTCCATATGCTCTGTTAGAGATTTATGTAACTTACAGGGATAAACAGACCCAGTATACAATATTAGACCCATTTTGCAATTGAAAAAGAAAATGTGTGACCAGCCTGCACCTTTAACATGGTTCTATAAACTAAAATAATAAAAATAATATCAAAAAAGGCTAAATTTTTTTTAAGACTTTTTCTGTTGCAATATAATTTTATGTTCTAAATTTGCATATGATAAAAATCGGAGTAGCTTCTATGTAACAATCTGAACCAAAAGCTAAATTTTGAAACTGTGTTTAGGGTTTTAATTCATTTATTTCCAGCCACGATAGGCCTACACATAGGATGGTTATTATATTTTTTCAGACGAATCTTGTTTTTTTTTTAAAGAATTTCAGCTTAAATAAAATTATAAATTAAGTACCAATCTTAAATGAATATAATACGAGTAAAATAATACTTATCTCATACCATATTCAAAATATCTTTATGGAGCAAACAAGATAGAAAAATCTCATTCAAAAACACCAAAAGCAAAATCTAACTAGCGTCTACAGCTCTAAGTAAACACATAGTCTAACAATTAAGTGTAACATGTTAAAAGTTTTTATTAAATCTGTTACAATTACTGTATACCAAAACTGATTACCACCTTTAATAATTTATTTTATTCGTATTTATTAATTAAGGTAGCTCTATCCTATACAATTAAAGTAAAATATTTACATGCATCTAAACGACAATGATTACAGTCAAAAGAAAATTTAAAAATTATTGAAATATATGACTTATGACGCTCTGACGTAATAACTGTGACGTACTAACGCTGATTTTGTCGCAGAATATCATTGCAGTCAGTTCCAGCTCCTTTGTGTAAAAGGAAAACAAATTAGCCTGCCTTAAAATCTATTACTAATGCAGAAATGATAATTCATAACGATTTCTCATTCGCGAAGTCAGATTTCTTAGAAAATTGCCATTAATACTAAAGGGTATGATAAACACGAAATGCTCTTATTTGTCTGATTTATTTTTAAAATGTATTAACTTTTGTGGTAAATATGCGCATAGTTACATTGTTTGGGTAGACAGAATGTGGTAGGGTTGGTCTGGTTTAACAGCGGTGTAGATTACAAGTTTTTGGTTGTCGAACCCATACTTGTTGTGCTCGAATCAGACTCTTCCCTCGCCTGCTCTGCCTGCACGTCGTCGCTTTGGTGGAACGGTGCCCTAATTAACATTTTCAACATTTTGAGAAAACCAATCTTAAAGTTTTATATAACTGTATATACCTCATTACAAGAATACCTCATTACAAAATGAAAACGATTTACAAAAATCCATATGCTCCGGCTATTTTATAGAGTCTAACTAAAATTCTTAAATATTTTACTTTAATTTTCTACTAATGGACTTTGGAGAACAAATATCTAAAAGATATATATAATAGTATTTACCATTGGTCGCAAAATCATTCAATTTTTATAATATACCATTAGGATTGCGTTTCAAGGTTTTTTTTTCTCATAGTTTGACTTTAGCTCAGCAAACCTACGTTCACCTATAGACTGGTGACTATCACAGACTATGAAATTGCGATTCATATAAGTCATGTGTTAATATATACTGTATGTTTGGAAGCAGTGTCAACCTATCTTCAATACATGGGTAAATTTAGCAGCAATCGTGTATGATAAGTATTTTTTGTTTATTATGAAATGTAGTTATGGACCCATTATAACATTTTATAATATAATAATTATGCCTATTATAATTAAATAGCTCGGTCTGGGATGCACGCAGAGTAAAATAGAGGTCGTTGAAGTGTGATCCATCCTTGCAAAATCCACTAGAGCCGCATACAAAATCCCAAATCTAGCTACTGTTGTAATTACTCCTTTTTTTATACCTGTATTTTTTTTTGTTTGATGTTAAATTGTTAAAATGGCCGGAAAAGAGTGAAATTTTTGTATGCGCTATTTATAGAACTGTATAAGGTATGCATATCAAATGAAAGTAGTCCGGCAACAAGATTATTTTCCTGCCTCTTCATTTCTACTTGCGAAATCAAGCTGTATTTTGACAGAATTTATATAGGTATATGATAAAACGTTTAATTGTATACTGGCTTTAGACCAAAGTTACTTTTACTATATATTCTATATAGACACTGGTCGCTATTGCATTTTTGTATGCATTCCAAACCCTCTAAAATACCTGAATTTAACAGACCGGCTCTTTTTCGTTTCATTTTGAACTAAATAACATGCGTATGAGGACATTCTCTAGATGACCGCAAACAGGCAAACTGACCCTATCCAAAGTCATGTTATGCATATTTTGACATTCTCATTCTGTCAGACTTTACATGTACCTACTATTTAACACCTCTTCTATTCAATCATGCAGTTATTGCAGGTCTTTCACTCAAAATTCACCAATATTCACTATCAAACAGAGGAACTATTTTCCGCGTAACCACTTCCTTATTGTGGTCAATCAAGGGCATATCACTGTGGTCTTGCGCCGTACGGCGTCTCGATATTCTTCGGCATACTTCGGAAGATAAGCACCTGAATTCCCATCGTTACAGTAGAGTGCCAAAATCACACACGTAGAATAGATCTGTAGAAAAGGATAATTGTCACCACGGAAAAATTGATTTACATGAAAATTTTTAACAGCATATAAAACACGTGTAATACTCAATAAAACGATTGTCTATTTACTGATATATGCAGTGAATTTCAGCAAAAGATCTGCATAAGGGTCTACGTTGACTTCTTGACAGCTCAGCGACTTAAAAAACGCATCATTTTCAAAGAACTGTTACATATCTTCATTTAAATGCATTAACAATATCCCAGTACTGAAATTTCACAAGAATATGTTTAACAAAGTTTTCAGCAATTGTTTACTTTTATTTCTTTACAAATAAATATCTATTCGTACTGGAAAGAATGATAAAACATATATCGGACAGGCAAATTGTTGGTAAAGATGTTTTCCGTTAACCAGATACCTATAAGGTTTGTTGATATGCTATTTAACCTTAACTTTTGTTGCAGAGTTTTAAATAAATATGTAAATAAAAAAAAATTGTTGAATAATCTACAAAATTGCTTCTTTTTAAATCATTTTTTACCATCAACAGCAGTATCGAGCAATCAGCGTCATTATCTTGTCTGTTGGGGTGGAACAAATATGCATGCGCGCGACTTTTCAGGCGGGGTTCAGTGGATGTTTTGCTTCACGGTTGTCGAGATTTTTTGACATTTTATTTGTTTTCCATCATGTTTTTTTGTAGTTTTCACCTTTCTGTACGATATGCATGAGTCGTGCGGATATATATGGAAACATAATATCAATTTATCACATGTTTGACGTCGCGGGAGTGTAATAAAGCCATTGAATAAAAATGTTAATACACTTAACAAATAATCAAGGCCTTTGAGTTGTTTGTTTATCGTCTGATTTACCACGGTTAAGAGTTCAGATGCGTAAGAATTGAACCACGAGGGCATTAGCCCGAGTGGTTAAATACTGAAGCATCTGAACGATGAACCGTGGTTAATTAGACGATAAATAACAAGAAGGTCTTGATTGTTTTCATTCTGACATGCTCATTGATATATTTTAATAGATATTATACTGGACTTCGTTTACGCGAGGAGTAATATATCGGACGTCATGCGGCAATATGACGTCATAACTGACGTCATAATGCTCTCTTACCGGTCCGCGCGTCAACCGTTGTTTATCGCAGAATATATAGAGCTTGATTTTCTTCTTTGTTTAACTGGAAATCAAATCGAGCCATGTTAGAATAGTGTAATAAAGCTTTGACGTCGACGTCATTTATAGTACAGGAGACGTTGATAAAATTGATTTGTTTATATAGTAAAAGAAAGTCGAACTTTTAATGTTTCGACAAGAAAGGCTAACATGTGATAAATAGAATATTACATTTGTGACTTTCCATATTGAATTTATTAAACTCGTTGAATAAAATTAATAAAATGTTCGGCACATGTGGCCTCGCATTTTATTATTTTATTCAACTCGTTTAATAAATTCAATATGAAAAGACACTCATGTAATATCCTCTTTATATTGTTCGTGCCTTCTTTAACTGTACTAAATATTTGACCGCTAAACGTTGTGCACAATAATTCAAATAAACAGGTCGAGGGTTCAAACTCCGATCAGAGTTTTTGTTTAACCTCTCGCCTGCAGTCGGCAAATTGTTCAGCCTTTTGAAACCAGTGCATACCAAGATCAACCCGAACATCCATGCCGGCTGATCTTGGTCTGAACGAACTGTTCGCTATTTAAACAGTAATTTTCAGTTTACACCCTCAGTTCGAATAATGAACGGTACTGCCCAAAATGATTTTTTTAATTAGAAATTTAGCAAGGTAAATGGAAATGTGTAAGTGGGATCATTAAATATCTAGAATATGCGTTTACAATTAAGAATGCAAGAAACTCATTCATGGCTAAAAATATTTAAATAAAAAAAATTAAAAAAATTAAAAGTATCATCAAGGCAATACTTTAAAGAAAAAAAAGCAGTGCAAAAATAGCAGAACGAATTAAGTTTTATTACTTTAATAAAAGTTACAAACATTTAATAGGTAACGGATTTCACTTAAAAGCATTTTAGTGACAGTGAATGCAAAATATTTGACATGAGGATGGTCGCTTAAATTATGACAGTCAGAACATCTACCTTTTTCCAGCCAGTTTACCAACGTTGCATCTTTCTAAACCTAAACAAAGAGAATTTTTAGCAATATTTTTTTTTTTTTTTTTTTTTTTGGTGTGGGCGGTGTTGTTTTCGTTAAAAGAAATGCATTTCATTCAGCCTAACATTGAGTTAAGCAATACACCTGTAAAATTTTCAAAAAAAAGGATAAGAAGTCAAATAATATCAATCTAATGAATTCCGCAAACGTGTCAATCTTTATAAGAGCAATTTTTAGCATATTTGTTATCGATATTTTATATAAGGTCCGTTTTACTTGAATACTGTAAGAGATTTACACATTTGCACAGTGTACATTTTTAATCATTTTAAGAAGGTCAAAAGCCCTGACTATTCTTATAATTCATTATATTTTTATAATGTTTTGTGCGTTTCCCAATGTCCAACATGTCTAAAATGCAATTTGCAAATTGCCCAATGTACCGACGAGCGTCGGCATTGCTGTTTTTGTTTTCACATGTGATCAATTTTAATTACGTTCTGTTTTCAAGAATACGTCATCTATATATTATGGCGCTCAGCAAACACGAATGGTAACAATAAACAAGAAATATCTTTAAAAATGATGGTCGGCGTATTGTAATAAGGAAAGAAGTTTATGAATTTTTCATCTAACATTCACCTTTCATCTAACATTTTTCAAATTGCAAAACTAAACACCGCACTTTAACAATTTAAATGGTTCTCTTTTAATTTTTCGCAAAGGTTTCGTAGGGCTGCAATTTTGTTTCGTTTATCCTTAGACGAATAATTACAGCAGTAGTTTGATGAAGATTCATGAAGCGGTTCATGAGAAGAGATCATTAAACGTGTTTATATTTTTAGCTAAATTGGTCCCTATCCCCATTTGTAACAAAATAGCAGGAGACCTTACGATATTGTTACACATCGAGTTTGATAAAAATCCATTACAGTTTAGTGGTTAATGCGAAGAAAGGCATATCTACTTTTAGCTATAGTGGTCCCTAATAGGGCCCAAGTTCCTATATAAATAAATTTGGAAGAGGACCTTAAAATGATGCTCCAGACCAAATATGACAAAGATCCACCAAGCTGTTCATGAGACGCTGTATAAAGGCATTTCTAGTTTTAGCTCTAGCAGCCTCTAAAAGGGGTTAAATGTCCCAGCTGAA
The DNA here is from genome assembly GCF_021730395.1 of Mercenaria mercenaria. NCBI lineage: Eukaryota > Metazoa > Mollusca > Bivalvia > Venerida > Veneridae > Mercenaria > Mercenaria mercenaria. The sequence goes on along the minus strand of NC_069374.1, from coordinate 49,312,202 downwards.
CAAAGTTGGCTGCGGGCCTAATAAAGATGCTACAAATCAAGTTTGATTAGAATACATGAGAAAAAATCAATTAAAGGATTTGTTTATTTATTATTTTTATCTATTTCTAAAATAGGCCAACTGATCCCGCTTTAACAAATGCATATTCGCTATTCATGAATCTTTGGACAATGACGTCACACCTATAAAAAAAGTGAAGGTCAAGCAAAACGTACAATTGTAATTTTTTCAATATTTCTGTTTCATAAGCAAACTTTGACCGTAGTCATATCACATAGATAAACTGTATGCATCGTACCTTCATTTCAGTGTAATGAGATTCAGTCATTATATAGCATATATATAATAAAACAGATTTCAACTGAGTTCAATATTTGCATACCATACTAAAGAAAAATATTCATATATAATAAATCAGTTAAATAATTTATAACAAATATATCAAAGCAAACAAGTACTCATTTTAATATGCAATCTGAATAAGTCACAAAAGCAAGAAACCTTTTTATATACAGACGACAATTGTAACAAGGAAAATCTTTAAAAAGCACTTCACTACATAAAAGACTCTTATCACACCCTTACTCAACAATTACTTTTATTTGCAATCAGGTTACATAATAGTAACAACATGATTAAATAAATTCTTCAGACTGTGGGAGTGTATTACAATAGATATATGGTATTCAAAAATATTTCGGGCAGACAAGGTGTTATACAATATTTAAAATACAATATATATATATGGGGACAGTGGTATTCTTTTACTTCATCTACATAGAGGAAAAATAACTAAAGCAACGAAGTTAATCAAATTTGGTTGTAAGGTAACGTTGTCAAGTATATTTATTTAGTTTTATTTCTTCTTTTTTTCATCGTAGATGCTAGCTATTTACTGAGTAATAGTAATGTAAATTCCATTAATGGCTACGTTTATATTGTAAGTATTTATAATGGTGTACAGTTAATCTTATAGAAAATATAGTCTCTTGTAATTCTGAATTCTTTGAAACATGATGGGACTTTAATAGATTGCGGAATTTAAATCTCCAAAGGGTCTTTAACAAAATCTCTATAGCGTGGGAAAATAATCTAATAACTTTCGGTCTAGCACGGAAAGCACGACTTTCTGGTTTTCGTGGGAGTGGCCATACCTGGATTTATAATTATTGAATTTTTTTTTTAACTGAATGGATAGTTTTGATTGGCCAATTTCGTGTGTTGCCATGCAACGGTCTTAGGAAAGATAATTTATTCGGAAAGGGGTTCAGTGTGTAAATAAGTGGACATTGGATTAATGTGTCACGTCTGCGTGCGGGATGTATACAGGAAAAGGTAACTCGTTATATATTTATATTATTATGCCAGTTCATTTACCAGACTTTGCAAGAACGGAACACAATTTAGAATCTAGAAACTTTTAAATTCATTTATCTTCTAAAATATTTCATTATTAGTCGCGTCATAAACGTAATATTTGTAAGCAGATGTGCCGATTCCAAAGAGAATAGTTCCTTAAACTTCGGTACATTGGGTCTTTTATAATACTTTTTGGGAATAAAACGGGCTCTCGCTAGCTTAAAGAGGGGACATTTGAACAGGTAATGAAATTCTCGCCGATTTCATTCAACAAACACAAAGTGCACTTCCTGTCTTCATGTGGGACGTAGGAGTTGTGCCATCGTCCTGTTTCAACAGGTAGTTTATGGTTACCAGTTCTGAAGTGAAATAGCGAAAGACGCAAGTGGCTAGGCAATATGGTTAAGTAAGGTTCAAGTTTAACTTCAGTTTTAAAGATTCTATAATTGATGCCTTTTGACGAGTTTGTAAGTTGGCTATTCCATTTTTGTAGAAATTGGTCAAGAAGGGTACGCTTTACAGTTTTATCAATATATTTATGGTTGATTGTGTTTTGTTGTATCCAAATGTATGCGTTTCCCGTTGAGTTCAGAATATCTCTGACAAATTTAAGCCATTTAAAATTAGCGTTGGAATTTAACATATTGTCATAACAGATTTTAGATATCTTATTTTGGTTTCCAGAAATTAGTTTACTCCAGAATTTAATAACCCTACTTTTAATAATGATTTCTAATGGGTATCTACCAAGTTCACCATACAACATGTAAAGTGGGGTACTCTTTTTACTCTTTGTTATTTTTCGAAGAAAATCGGTATGTACCTTTTCGATTATATCTAAATTTTCGAATCCCCAGACCTCACAGTTATATGTAAGAATTGGTAATATCATTTGGTAAAACAGTTTTAATTGGATGTCAATTGGCAAGTCGATATTAAATATTTTTGTATATAGAATGTGCATGGCTTTATTTGCTTGGGTAGAGATCAGTTTTCTAGCATTAAGAAAGCTTCCAGAAGATGAAAATAGGACCGCCAGGTATTTGTATTCTTTTACAACCTCGATAGGTTCTCCATTTAGGGAAAACTTAAATCGGTCTGGTTTGTTTGTTCCAAATACTATTATTTTAGTTTTGCTCATATTGACTGTTAATTTCCACGTTTGGCAGTAGTCGTAAAAATCATTTAGTAAGTTTTGAAACATCTCGGGATTTTCGCTTATAATTACCGTGTCATCGGCGTAAAGTAAAATAAACAATTTTAGGTACTGGTTAATATCCGTGCCTGGACGCTCTATTGTGATTCCAGTATTGTTTAGGGCTAGATGGGATTCTAAGTCATTGAGATAGATAGAAAAGAGGATAGGGGACAAATTTTCACCCTGTCTAACCCCGCACTGGCTTTTAAAAAATGGTGAAATATCATTATTTACCGAAATGCAAGACTTAATATCGGCATACATGTTAAAGATAACCTGAAACAGTTTCCCATCGATGCCGGTTTTAAGTAGCTTACTCCAAAGGCCCACCCTCCAAACTTTGTCGAAGGCTACCGAAAAATCGATGAACGAACAAAAAAGTTTTTTCTTTTGTGCCCTAAGCTTGTCTATAATATATTTCAATGTGAAAATATGGTCAGATGTCGAATACTTAGATCTAAAACCTGCTTGATTTTCATTTAATGCGTTATTTATGAGGAGAAACTTATTTATACGTTCATTTAAAATGGCAGTAAACAGTTTTCCTAAACAGCTTAAGATAGTGATAGGTCTGTAATTTTCTGGACTGAGGGGGGATCCTTTCTTTTTATAAATTGGTGTAATTGTTCCTATTAACCAGCTATCAGGAAGAATACCAGAGTCAAATATTTTATTGAAATAATCGCAGTATATTGGGGCCATGATATGTTCAGTGCTCTTTAAGTATTCATTGTATATATAATCCTGTGGTGATGCTGCCTTTGCATTGTTACATTTACCGATCATTTTACTAACTTCATCTATAGAAATTTTACTGTTAAGAACATCATCGTTTTGTTGTAAGTTTATGTCGAAATCAGTATTTTCGTTTTGTTCATCGTTACAATCAACATTAATATTCTTATAGTGCTCAAAAAAGTATTGGATATCCGGCACTTTGTTCGGCCCAGTTTGGGTATTGAAGCTGTTCAAAACCTTCCAAAAATCTTTCGGACGGTTTGAGTGCATATGCCTAAGTTTACGTTCATTTCTTGTTTTGTGCTTCCGAATAAAGGTATTCATTGTTTGTTTATAAGCTTTACTTGCTCGATTTAATTCGCGCTTATATAGGTCAGTCTTGTGCAAATTAAATTTCTTTCTCGCGGTGTTATATCTAAGCCTATATTTATTACAGAGAGGCCCGAACCAGGGCTTGTTAGTGTTTTTCTGACAATTAATTGAGGTTGAAATTTTATGTGGAAAAGTGATATTAGCCGAGTCATTGAACAGTTCCGCAATACTTTCTGATACTTCATTTATTTTAGATTTAGACACATTTGTAGGCAAATTTGACACCATATTTTTTATATGATTTATTTTGTCAGCTTGTAAGTTTTCAATAAACTCATTTTGTAGGTTACCCTGCCATTTAGGTCGTTTTGGGATCGACTTTTGCTTAACCTTGCTTTGGGACAGGGGTACATTTACCATTAAGTTAAGGGGACATTTAATACAAAGTGAAAGAAGAGCGTGCCCATCAGAAAACAACATATCAGTATCCAGCACTTCAAAATTTGTGAAATATTTAAAACAATTTCCTGTAGCTACAATATAATCTATAGTAGAGGTATCTCTAAATGTAAATTTTCCCATTACACGATCGTTGCCAATGCGTCCATTAACAATAAAAAAAAGTTATTGCATTTGCATATATAATTCTAAAAATTTTAGACCCGGCGCATTTGTCTTGGTATCTTTTGATGATCTTTTTAATGGAATATTCTCACTAGTCAGATAATCTGTAGAATTAAAATCGCGCATAAACTCATCGTCTAAATCAAAATGTTTTTCAAGAAAATCATCAAAAACTACATAATCAGGAAAATTCGCAGTATGTCCATTGGCATCGCCGAGTATAATACAATATTTATAACTACTATATTTAACAGTAACTTCATTTTCAAAATTAAAAAATTCGTCTTCATTATAAAAACGAGATTGTTGTGGGGGATAAATAAAGCCCCGAGTATCAAATCGTCATCAAAGTTACTCATGTGATACGCAGACCGTATTCAGCTCTTTCTTTAATTTGATATATGTTGGTATTTGAACAGGTTTTTATCATATTTATTAAACTTACTTATCATTTTGAGATATATCAATATTCTTGCTAAATATACTGAGTTAGCTTTAAAACTGTGAACAGCGTCGTTTAGGATAAACGCTTTGTCTACATTTCACTCAGCGTAGCACAATCAACAGAGTGAAAGAAATTGACACTCTCGTCCAATCAGACAGAGTGTTGCATAAATCTTCCATTTTGATAAATTATCTATAATGCGTTATCAAGTAGTTTGATTTGCAAACTGAAGTCACGTGGCATAGGTAACGAAAACGAATTTAGACGGCGTCGCCGAAAAAAGTATTTGTTTGGTCAAATATGTAAACATTTGTAAAATGTAACTGAAAAACAGACGTCGGCTGTGTGTGCTATTTTCAGAAGTAAACTTCGAGGTTATAATTAATGAAATTGTTTGTATTTACATGTAAATAGTTGATATTACCAGAAGAAATAACATTTAAATGACCCATGTTGACACAAAATTTCTTTGATGTTGATGGCTACATGTTAGTTATTTACCGGCAGACCGGCAGATAAATAATGGATGTGTTTGGTTCAGTGTCCAAGGACAATGACATTTGAGCCGCGCTATGAGAAAACCAACACAGTGGCTTTGCGACCAACATGGATCCAGACCAGCCTGCGCATCCGTGCAGTCTGGTCAGGATTTATGCTGTTCGCTTTCAAAGCCTATTGCAATTAACTGTTAGCGAATAGCATGGATCCTGACCAGACTGCTCGGATGCGAAGGCTGGTCTGGACCCAAACTGGTCGCAAACGCACTATGTTGGTTTTCTCATGGCGCGGCTTGATTATAAGATATTTTATTAACCTTACATCTTGATTAACGTAACCATAGACTTGACAAATAATTTTACAGAATGATAAACTGGCTGTTTATTTTCTGTTCCATTGTAATCATAAATTTTATACTGTGTCATTATCTTTTCGTTCGTCCATTTGTCTGTCTATCCAGCAGTCACATAAGATAGACCTTTTGTCAAGAGCTTTTTGTTTTAATAAAAAAAAAACTTGACTTAAAGATGATAGATTATTCAGAGAATATAACTTTTCTTCAGTCAAATTTTAATAAAACAAAAACATTGCGCCTATAGCAACAAATAACAAATACTTGGTAAAGTCTTGCCGAGAATGAATTTGCGATTCTACTAATCTAGGGATAACGCATGCAATTTAATAAAGTAATAAGTTCCAAACTGCGGTTTTTCGTAGAATAACCCTTGTTTTGTGTTCTTATGCGTAAATATGATATATTATATTACGAAGACCGAAGGCCTGAATGATATATTGTTTCGCAATCTCGATATCGACATTATGGATAAAATCCCGTTTTCCGGTATAAACCACTAATAAACGCCCGTTCCCGTTTTCACGGTGAGGGGGGTATCGGCCATTACGCTACATGGCGGTAGTGTTTAGATTATCCTTTTTTAAAGTTTTAAACAAAGAAAATGAATAAAAAAGTATTGCAGATTATCATCAAACATTGTTGTAATTAAGATATAGCAAAAATATCCTCAAAGTTTACTTTATTTTTGAAATTTTATCTTTTATTCTACACTGCCGCTTCCGTGGCTCGATACCGAAGGTGTGAAATTATTTGCATTTTTCAAGATAAACAGATTATTTTTGCAAAAAAATGTTGCCGAAGTCGTAGAATAGTATTTCCATTGTGAGAAAGTAAGATCTTTCATAAATTCTTATCTTCTGGCAAAAATAATCGCTCATATTGTACACGGTCTTTATATCGGTTAATCTCGCCGACCCCCCCCCCCACGACCCTATGTGCGGAAATACCGGAAAACGGGACACCCCCCCCCCCCCCCCCCCCCCCTTGACCCTATGTGCGGAGATACCGGAAAACGGGATTTATCAATAATGTCGATATGGTCAATAAGAACGAAAAACTCTTGTTATTCTAGTATGTTAAAACACGGTTGTGATGTAATCCTTTGTTAGTTTTGTCCATTATATAGGTTATTGTACCGACACCGTTCTATACACGTGATTATTTTTCTATACCTGTCCATTATTAACCTGTAACTGTCCATTTTTAAAATAATGGATACTTTAAGAATGGACAGGTACAGGTTAATAATGGACAGGTATAGTAACAACCTTGTACGTTGAGAGGTGTGAGTTCATTAACCTAAGAAATTCGAAAGTTTCGAAATATAAACTGTAACGTTTTACAGAACTTGTAACTGCAATAAAAAAACTGAAGAGGGACGTATGACTTTAACCCAAATCGCCCCACAAATTATCAGTCAAATGAAAATCAAACAATGTGCCAAAAGTAATTACAGAATGTTAGTTTAAATCTTCAACCGTTAGAAAGTAATAAAGTCCTCTTTGTGTACTCGTAAATCGCAATAGAAAAGTATCACAGATATACACCTGGTATGGCATTTTCAGTCAAAAATAGATGAAAATAGGCAACGTAATGTAAAAACAAGAGCTGTCGGAGTACATCAACGCTTGACTATTCAACAGCCTTGTCAATTGAATGAATATTAAAGTCGAAAAGGGGGTATAATTTTGTAAAATTGCAAAAAGGGTTATTGAACCTGTACAATGCATATCAGCTCATGACAATGGACAAATGTGCAAGTTTCAATCCATTCCCATTAGTGGGTACTGAGATACCAGCTTGCATACAAAAATTTAACCAACAACTGTTTAGTCGAAAAACTGGCATACTTTTGTAAAAAAGTAGAGTTATGGAACATGAGCACTGCATGTCAGATTATCACAATGAACAAGTGTGTGACGTTTCAATCCATTTTCATTAGTAGGTACTGAAATACCAGCTTACATATAAAACCTTAATTAAAAAATTATACAAAATAGAGTTATGGAACCCGTGCAGTGTAAGTCAATTTATCACAGTGAATATGTGTGTGAAGTTTCAATCCATTCTCACAAGTGGTTACTGAGATACCAGCTTACATACAAAAACTTAACCAAATCGGGACGCCGACGCGGACATCGACGCATGGATGAAATAAAAAAGTGGAAAACCACAGGTCGACATAAACGAAAATGTTGCAGGCTCGGTTTGATTGAGCCTGTTCATGGACGGTAGTGGAAGTGCAAGCTACCGTCCACGCCCTCTAGCCCCGAGTTGAGCAGAACTCAGCATTTACACATGTTATAAATACCAGAATGTAATTTAGAGTGCAAATCCATGAAAAGCGGCATATAGTCCCCAGATAAAATAATGGCTGTGCCCTAAACGCGAAAACAGTGGACAGAATTAAACAAACTGGAGTCCAATAGCTCCACCCATTCTTTGAATAATCGAGCTAAAACACATAATGTTTCTTTCTTTTTCAAATGCTGCAGACATATCTTTCTCATGCAGTGTTCGTGTAAAATTGGTTAAATTTGTGCCATAACTGACATTTGTTGCAGTCCTATCAAGAAATGTGCAATTTCACCTTTCCACTACAAAGACAAAAAACAACGTCAATTTCCCTAAAGTTTTACTGCACGTTTCGGTATTACCAGAAAATTTGGCCGTAATGATCTTAATTGAACTTGAATATAATTGTCTTGCAATAACGATGCTATTTATTGTAATAACGAAATATTTTCTCGTAAAAACAAGATATGAGTCATAATGAGTAAAGATCTCTTGTGATACGGGTACATTTCTTCTAATAAAATTGAAAGAATATCTCGTAATTACAAGATAAGAACGATTGTTTTCTAATAACGATATAAAATACATATACTAATTTAGAATGTCTTCACCTGGACCCGTCATTTATTAAATTACTTGATTTATATAAAACTGCAAACTCAGCACGAACAAAGCATGGGCAACTATACATCGTAAGGCCAAGTGTAATTTTACTTTTTGTAAAGGTACTTCAAATCATTCATAAATATGACAAAACGAGATATGTTCGAAACTTTCCTAAGAATCAGCACTGAATATCATTAGTGTTTAAAAAAACTTTTAATTGCAATAAATATTTATATGCAGTCTAATTTAAACTCCATTCGACTTGGTATTTTTATTTAGCACCTAGACACATATCAATGAATTGTCTTTGCCTCAAAGAGGGCAACATAAGAGACATTATATAATATCACGACAATCTTGATTTTTTCGTGAGGACTGTGTTTTAAGTCAGAGAAAAGCCTCAAACTATCCATTATGTGAAAGAATGGACAATCTCGGCGCGTTGCGCCTCGATTTGTCCATTCTTTCACATAATGGACAGTTTTCGGCTTTTCTCCTTTACATAAATCACAATTTGGAAAGTTTTATTTTGATTCTAACACGACATACTTGAAACAACATTGTTAGAAACAAATGGTAACTACTTTTTACATGAGTTACACTTCGTGCTACGCACCTGGATGTGACTGTTGAAATCCCCTCCATGTAATATCCCCATTGCTTAAGGATTGCAGCAAATATTATGTAACATGGCCGTCAAACCTTTCATCAATTATCTTCTAGTCCTTAAAACAGATTAGTGATTAGTTGTTTGTGTGCAATTTTGTTTATCTTATTGTACGCAGATTCAACCACTTTTACGTTAGTATTTAGAAACGTCACGTGACTTTCATTCGTAAAAACAAATGCTCGCGGGGGTTTGGCATTATAAGGAACAGCCAAAACAATCCTTTGCAGGCGCACTGGTTATCGCAAATAACCTCTTCTCTTCTCTTCATTGTGTATGTAAGTTATTTGCTGGTCGAGTTAGAATTCATGTTATAACATCTGTAGAACCCTGAGGGACTGTATGTGACACGAGCTCGGTCAGGCGACTGTACCACTCATGTCGAGGATTCACAAGGTGATACAAAACAAAGTGTACATGCGCTTACGCTATTCTTCACTTAGCATAAAGCGTTTAAAAAATAATAAATTGATATATTTCTCATTCTCATATGACTAACAATGCTTTAATCATCACAACGTTGTTATGCTGACATCACGTCAACGTGACATTTAGCGTCATGTACGCATCAAGAAATAGCGCTTTCAAATTTCATGAAATATTTTATTTAATAACATGTTTTAAACGAAATATCACATTGCACAAATGTTTGATTAATTTATATAAATACTGAATTAGTCATTCGCCTTGCTGAATAATTCGCAATAATTTTCGCTCGAACTGAATTCCGTCGCAAGATGTATTACCGTTTCCGGTCTTGGCGTGTTTTAACAAATACCTACTATTGTCGCCATGCTTGCGCGAAGAAACAGTTCCATCATATTAGATATAAATTTTACAATAATAAACATATTAGAATCGAAGTAATTCGAGCGGTTATACATCATCCCAGATAATTTCACTCGGGCTGCGCTCTCGTGAAATTATTACGCCCGATGTATAACCGCCCATCGTGTATAAATAGTGATAAAGCACTGTTTTGCTATGAATTATTTCTTAAACGTCGTTAAATTTTCATGAAATGCGCGAAAATATATGCGTTGCTCTATGACGTTAACGTGAGTTCCTTTTTTAATTATCCGCTTTACACTTTGCGACGGAACGCACCTATAAAAGTGTTTTAACACTGAGCTCGTGAGCGCGTGAATCTCTCTGTTGACACGCGTTTATCTTCCTTTTTAATGCAAAACATAATGTGCATAAACATCAAGCTTGAGCATACCTTTTTGTGGACCTATTGCAAACGATTGTGCATGTTTTGTATATAAGTGAACATATTCTATTTCTGAATGTCTGATACATGGTTTATTATGGCTTGATTACAATAGAAGAATACAAAATTCTTCTGCATAAACTAAATAAACGTAGAACGAACCTCCAACAAGTCTTCAAGTACAAAAATGAAATGGATGCAACTTCTTTTTCAGAGGTAATAAATAACTGTGAGAAAGAAGGGGGTGAATGTCTAGACGTCGATTTCGGAACTACTGATCCTCCTACACCAGACCCAACGCCGGCACCAAGGCCTACGACCACACGTGCACCACCGCCTCCCGCACCCGTGACACAACAATTCTTCTGGTACCCATTCTGGCCTTTCATACCTACACCACAAGCTCCATTTCCATCTACTAGAGCACCTCGACCGACAACCCGTGCACCACGACCAACCACCCGTGCACCACGACCAACCACCCGCGCACCTCGGCCTACAACACAAGCTCCGGTAGCGGTACCTCCAAAACCAGTTAAAGCACCCGTTAAAGCGGTAAGATGATTTATTAAAATTTTAATGAGCCACACGAGAAGAAAACCAACATACTGTGTATTTTCGAACAGCATTCATCCGGACTAGTTTGCACATTCGTACAGACTGATCAGGATCCATGCTGTTCACTAACGGATTTTCTAATTGCCAAAGGTTTTGAAAGCGATCAGCATAGATCCTGACCAGACTTCGCTATGTTGATTTTCTCATGGGTCGGCTCAATTTTGTTTGTATTTGTGATATTAATCTTAGTTAAATACTAGTATATTCTTCAACGGCCGCTGCATACAGCTCCAATGTAAGTCTGTCATATACATGTTCTACTCTTTTTGTCATATATACCCTTTTACAACACTTTCTTGTAACAGTACAGAGTATATTTGTTTATTTTTTTTGCGTAAGATTTACTTTTCAAATTAAGATAAAGGAGATTTTGGAGATTTACCTCACACATAAACAAACACAGTTTCTTTTCAATTCATGTTTTTGGGTTTTTTTTGCGGCAAAAGGAGAAATAAAAGCTTCCCAATGGAAACCCCAAATACGATCCAAAACACACTTGATCAAATACCAATGCGCAAAAATAAAAATGTTCAAACTTTACCTATATCTACCAAATCAAAAAGAAGAAGAACGATTTAATCATCCTTATGTTTAGTAGTAGTTATTCTAATATGGCTAACAATGCTTAATCATCACAACGATGTTATGTTGACGTCACGTCAACGTGATATTTAGCGCCATGTACGCATCAAGAAATAGTTCCTGCAAATTTCATGAAAAATTTTACTTAATAACATGTATTAAACGAAATGTTACATTGCACAAATGTTTTGATTAATTTGTTCACATACTGAATTAGTTATTCGCATTGCTGAATAATACGCAATAATTTTCGCTCGAACTGAATTCTGTCGCAAGATGTATTACTGTTTCCGGTCCTGGCGTGTTTTAACAAATACCTAGTAATGGCGCCATGCCGGCGCGAAGAAATAGTTCCATGATATTTGATATAAATTTTACAATAAAGAACATACTAGAATCGAAATAATTTATAGTAAAACAGTGCTTTATCACTATGTATACACTCGGGCGGTTATACGTCGTCCGAAATAATTTCACTCGGACGGCGCCCTCGTGAAATTATTACGCCCGACGTATAACCGCCCATCGTGTATAAATTGTGATAAAGCACTGTTTTGCTATAAATTATTTCTTACTTAGTGCTGTCTGTCTTTGCCTAAGTTTATGAAACAGGTCTTCATTGTTCCTGTGCTGATGCAGATAATGTTTCATTCGACATGTACGGTGTAGATATGTGCATGGAATAAGAATGGGATATTTGCTTACCTTACCTTACAATATACCGGTTTTGTGATTTATTAATTCAGTAATAGTTTTTGCTGGGTTGTACATGAATATTCGCGTATTTTTTTCAGATTTAATGCAAGAATACACGTACTCACAAAGCAGACCCTTTCATTAAGCTACAGCAACTTCTGAGTGGTAACAATACCTTTTTTGCGCTTTGTTCATACCATGTGCCTAATTGTCCGACACTGTGTTGTCAAAAGTCGTGAACAGTGTTCATAGTTGTCAGAAGATACGTACAGTTTACATAGTTGTTAGAAGCTACGTACAGTGTGCATAGTTGTAAGAAGCTGCGTACAGTGTGCATAGTTGTTAGAAGCTGTGTACAATGTGCATAGTTGTCAGAAGCTGCGTACAGTGTCCATAGTTGTCAGAAGCTGCGTACAATGTGCATAGTTGTAAGAAGCTGCGCGCAGTGTGCATAGTTGTCAGAAGCTGCGTACAATGTGCATAGTTGTAAGAAGCTGCGTACAATGTACATAGTTGTAAGAAGCTGCGTACAATGTGCATAGTTTTCAGAAGCTGCGTATAATATGCATAGCGCATAGCTGTAAGAGGCTGAAATCAACGGAATCGTTCGTTCAGTATGAATTTGATTTTATGAATGAATTGCAGTTTAAGGCACCCTTAAGAAACATTATCAAAACAGTCCCAACTGGGACTGCAGTACAAAGTGAAGAAAAAAAATCACTGACCTTGTGATCAATAATTGAGAAAAAGTGAATTTTCATAGAAAATTTTATTGTACTGTATTAAAGACATATATTCCTTAATACGGTGTTGGTATTAATTCCAAGTTTGGCAAAATGATATGGAATATACAGTTGATCCACACAGACACTTTTTATTATTGGGATTTCTGGCAGCACTTCTTCACAGTGGATTTTGTCCGCAAAATCAGGCGTCGAAAGTAGAGCAGATTAATTTAGCGGTGTCAAACAGGTTTACACAAACTGAATCGAAGATATTAATCTCTTAAATATGACATTTGATGGGGCGGTCAGCAAATTCATATTTTACGCACCCATTTTTTAGACGTTTTAAAGGGATTTACGAAGGCTTGTGTATTCTCATGTGTCCACTACATGCGTGCCTATGTCCGAATTGTCAACAAGAACATTATTCATTTTTTCAGTTGACAAAAAGAGCAATACAGTTGCCATGCATATTAATCATTAACCCAAAATATCTATAAAAATAACAAGTATATGACGTTTATGAAGATTTAGTTTGCGCAGTACATGACAAATTAATAATTACACTTTTATCGTTTGGCTAATGAGGGTTAATAATAGTAAAGAATGTTGTTTGTGTCTTTGTTCTGACCCAATGATGTACCATATATAATCATCTTTAGGTAAATTGTTTTATCATAGAACAGAACAGAACAGAACAGAACAGAGAATTTATTAGTCGAATGCATAATACAGCATATAGACATAAACAATGGTAAATACTAGCAATGCAGGCTAACAAATAGTACAAGGAATTTACATAAGCTATCAGCTTGTTTTCCAATCCATGTATTTGACATGTAAAAATTTGTTGTACATGTTATGTGTATGTTGCTTAAAAATAATAAAATATTGTTTAAACTAAATAGTACAAGTATGAAATAACCTTTACAAATAAACACAACAATAGCAATATTTAACGAGAGTGTTATTTCATTCACGATTCAGTTAGTCATTTCTCTTTTGAAAAGCTTTTAATAGGTTTAGAGCAATGTTACGGAGTAAAGACAATAGCATAAGGCAATGATTTAAATCTAGAAAATTTTCACGAAACGTGTTCAACTCGCTTTTAAGTAACTGTATGTTGAGATAAAGTCGTAATTAATTAATATTGGTTACTGACTCGCTTATTGGTCGATAACTGGTCACACGGAGAATCAAAGCATTGTAAATGCTAGAGGACAGATTGTCTTGAAATGTATTGGCTCTGTGAGGCCGAGATCAGAAATGTCCCTTTTCTGTTGTGACTGTTTAACTAGTAAATGTCTTTTTCGGTTGTTTTTTTACAACAGTGTAACCATTTCCTTGCCAAATTTCTATGTTCATTGTGAATTTAAGGACAATGCAGACTATCATGATCAGATTGCCCAGATGTGCATGTAGACACATTTACAAAACAATCATACAAAATTGGACGATCAGACTTTTTGATAAACGACATTGTGTCTGAAATCCTTAGTCCTCCACCTCTGATTAATATGGGGAAGTTGGCAGTTACTTGCGGAGAACAGGTTTGTACTGGTACCGAAACCAGGAACACTGGTTAGGTTAACTGCCAGCCGTTACATGACTGAAATACTGTTGAAAAAAGGCGTTAAACCCAAAACAAACAAAACAAACAAAACAAAACAGACTTATAAGGAATATACATGCAACTGGTTACGGTGTTGCAAATTAAAATAGACTGTAATAGCCAAATCATTTGAGCATGAAATATTTTGTTTTTGCTCTAAAATAGTTAAAACTTTTACAGATTTACCGAGAGCTAAGTAATATTCTATTCGGCAATATAATAAATTCCTTTGTCAATAATTTCCAAGTATCGTAAATCATTGGAAACTTCTTTTGAATCTACATGTATCAACGTTCTATTATTCTATAATTTCACTTCTTTTTGGTGATTAAAAACAAAAAGATAGCCGAGCTTTTATTTCCAGCGATAAGAACACTGTCTTGTTTATTGGTCAGCGGGCACATCGTCCGCTCGCGTATATAGTACACTTATCGTCTGCGCAGCAAAGCATGGTAATTTCAGAACTATTTTCTTTCGGCGGAGTGTAAAATACATGGTGGTTATCAAAAAATCGATTAAGCCGAAATTCGTATATGTAAATATTGTGGTTCCACTTGACGGAATTGTCTTCGACAATCCGTCTGAAAATAGAAGTTGATATTTTTATATAAAAACCCCCCAAAAACTCAGGCGCTTTTACAGGTACGTAATCTAGTCAGAAGGTGTTACATTTCGGAAAATTGTGTAATGACTGTTTTCAATGCTTATACTTACAAGTAAGCTGGATTTAATAATAAAACAATTGTTGCTTTTTAGATCCGGTCGATATTATACAATTATCGACTTTTTCATAGGTTGATATCAAGATTTATCAACCCGAAAATAGTCATATTCACCGAGCCGAATATAACTTTTTGAAGGTTGATAAATCCTGATATCAACCTATGAAAAAGTCAATAATTGTTTTATTACATGAATAAATGTATAGCCAGTCTTGTTCTTACAATTGTATCTTTAATAAAGAAATAAGGAATACATTTAGACCAAATCAGGTTGATATTGGTTTTCCAAGCACCTACTTTGATCTATTTTTATTTTCGTACTATTTATAACCCAAGATAAGTTGATATGATATGTACTTATTACTTTTCAAACCGTTTTCAGCCAATCAGAGAAACAATAGAATACAGTCATGTAATAAATGGATTTATCGACCTCACTAAAATGCAATAAGTGCACAATATCTTAGTCTGTGTGTACACCTTACTAAAATGAAATACAAGAACGAACTTATTATAATAAACTTTGCTGTAATGATAACCCAATATCAGAATTAATCCGCGATATAAGAAAAATAATGCAATTATTGTTTTAACTGAGGTCAGTATGGATATTTACCAACACTGGAAAAGTAATATTGACTGTGAGCTATATTAGTCTGCCTATATATCCAAAAAAGAGGCCTAGAAATTGCCTTTGATGGCATTTTTTGTTAATGCCCGACAGCCATAGTCATTGTTAACTTTATAAAAATTGGAAACTTTTCAGGGGGGCTGTCGCCTTCTAAGGGTCATAGTAAGGTCACAGCACAAGGTCAAAGGTCAATAAGTGCATTTTTGTTATAAACTTCAGATTTTCGCCATTTTTGCTGCATTCTAATACAAACTTATTATTTTTGGTGATAATTATGAATCTGAGAAGTAAAATAAATTACTTCAAATAGATTTATTGCATTTGAGACTGGCAAATTTCAAAACGACTAAGGTTATTTCTATAGAATAAGCTTAACTTTTCGTACGTTCTGATATTTTGTTCATTTATGGAAGTTATCTTTCTCGTGTTTCTAAAACTTCCGTTTTCAGGCTAACAATTTCCATAACGGCTGGTTGGTTACCTGTATGATTGTCTGTATGAACAGTACAGGTAGAAAGAAATCTATGGCGCGTATTTTATAAAGACTGGTACAGTCAAACTTCGTTTGCTCGAATTCGGATTATCCAATTACTACTTTTGGCTCGAACTCAGCGTCAGGTCTATATAATGTATAGTTCACGTTTGCTTGTACTACTGATATCTCGAACACATTTTGCTTGTCCCGTCGAGCTCTAGCAAACATATTTTGACTGTACTAACTGTTGTCTAAAGTTTCCTTCGGAAGCATAGAACTCAAGGACGTAAAAATTGCTCCGTTTGATTAAGTCTGTTTGTGAGATGTGCAAATTCTCGCAGTACTATCTAAAATGATCTATGCTGTCAATCAAAACTCTATTCCAGTGGTTTACGCTTGTGGTGTAGCAATTTCGTGAATGTGTAGGTGTTTAGAAATATTACCTATGTATCAAAGTGTAAATATAAATATTAGATAACTGCAAATGTTATGTTTTTTGTATGTTTAATTTTTTATATATTGTTTTCATTCCATTAGCATGAAAATGGTACTTTTCATATTTTTGAATCAGGTAAAAAAATATTTCTTTGCACATTAACATTAGGCTATTATAAGAACTGGTAACCGCTCTTCAAGTGTTTCCAATATCTACAATTTTGTAACTATTTGTTTATGTTGGTTCTATAGATGTCATAACTTCAAAAAGGCTTGATATTTGTCAGTGAATTTGATAGTATATCGAATGTTATTAGTATGATCATTATAACTGTGAATATAGGAGCAAAGCATGTTTGTTTTCCTGTTACGACACCTTTAGATTTCCGAGTGACTGGTTGGTGATAGAACTGAGTAGAGCAAACTTACCAATGTATCTCAAAGGAATCTACTTATGTTATAAAATAAACAAATGTGAGCTTACGCTATTGTAGCCTTAAACGTGTAAAAATAAATATATTGTCAATTAGATTCAGTGCGGAATGCTAGAATGAACTACCCTTATATAGAAATAACTTTACCCTTATATAATAAAAAAACGAATAAACCCCATAACACTTCGCAAACTATACGTCTTAGCCTGACATATTCAATCGGCATTATTTGTTTATTATAAATCCATCGTTTTGAATTTCAAATCTCTCCTCCATGCTCTTCTCATCCTGCAGGAAGTTATTTTTACGCATTGTATATCTCTTGGTAACTATCGAACCACCATATTTCATCATTTTGATTAGCTGAACCATCATCTGTCAGTAATCATGAAAATATCGGAGGGTATAACTTCAATATTTCACTGAATGAGTCTCAACGTTACTATTATAAAAGATTCTAAATCAACCTTCTGATGTTTTTATATCTTTATTTTTACATTTTTATTTGTAAAACATCTGAATGAAAAATGTTTCAGTGTCAAGACACAAGCTTTGTTTTCACAAAGTGAAACCAAGTGTCAGATCTGTAAATTGTTACGATCTGATTCGTTTTCAACTTTTGTTTTGAACAGGAAGTAAGAGTGTAGAAGCAAAGCCAAAGATAAAAAGAATCGAAACAGAAATAGCGTGCTGAATTTTCAGAATAAAATGATGCAAATATCGCATTAAGAGCTTCGGTGAGAGAAAATCTAGTTCTTGAAATGTGCTACTTAATTGCAAATACATAAAATATGATAATAAATGCCTGACCGATAGTAAAAGAAATAGAACTATATTACAGCAAATCAAGGGAATAGTTTATATATAAATTAGTTGAATTCCTAAAGATCTGTTCTGTTTAGTTTATTACCGTACATGTACTGGGTACACTTATGTTGTGACCAGTATT
Organism: Mercenaria mercenaria; assembly: GCF_021730395.1. Lineage (NCBI taxonomy): Eukaryota > Metazoa > Mollusca > Bivalvia > Venerida > Veneridae > Mercenaria > Mercenaria mercenaria. The sequence continues at coordinate 49,294,013 of NC_069374.1, read as the reverse complement.
TCAGTTATTCTTCTAAAATGGTCCTATTTAACCATCACCGTGTGGACAAATTAACATAAATATATATCATGTAATGAATCATCACCAAATATGAAATCATTTCTTTAGGGGCTGGAGAAGGATTCCATATAATATTATATATGTTACTTTCAACAGTATTTCAGTCATTTAACGGCGATTAACCTAATCAGTTATCTGGAGTCGCTAGAAGTAGTAGTCTTTCCCCCGCAAGTAACTGCCAACTCACGACCCCGCGATCCTTAGATCTGCGCCCTACTGATTAAGCTAAAAATACTTGTTTGTATACATGACAGTAAAGTTAGTTTAACTATTTACATGAGAATTTTATACATTTATATGTAATTCATTTTCCGCTGTAGTCTTCTTCCTCAAAACCTATCATATTTTCTCTTTCGCACACGTTTTCAAAAGGTGTACAATATGTAAATATTCTTTTTTATAGTCAGTTCAAAGCTTAATTCAAATTTTATTGCCGCCTGAAATGCAAGAAATGCATTTTCAGTGTCATTTTATAATCATTTGCTCAACAATTTTTCTAGCTCAACACCTGACTTTTGTTTTTATCTCTGCCAAATTTTGATAGATTTGAATGAAAATTGGACACATTGTTTAATGAGCAGTTCAATTAAATAGGCGATATCGGTTGTGCGAACATTCGTTCAAATAAGGTACATCCCCCACTTCTCCCAAATAAATGTCACAGAATGAATGCAACTTGGTGCTGGTCTGTATGCGGTAAGTACTGCCATCTGCGGTAATAATCAATTATGTCTTTAATGTGGTGTCATTAATGACATCACAAATCTGATAAAAAATTAACATGTTCATATTGAAAATATAGACGGATGTTCCATTACAACTAAACATAGTTGAACATACAGAATATAATAATTTGAATTTCATTGAATTAACAGGATCAAAGTGTACTACTGTGGTTTGGAATTTATTAATTATGTGACTTTTAATTTAAGGGTTACCTTATTGTTGCTCTTACAGTTAAATGAATTTACATCAGGCTATGATCGTTTTTGTGTTATATTATAATAAAATAATCATTTAACATTGTGTAAAACATTCATTCAAATCTGTCAAAATGTGGCGAAGAAGGGAATAAAACAAGTGTGGAGTTAGAAAAATTGTTGAGTATATTATTAATATACGCACTATTTTGCTACCTTTAATAACATTGAAGTCATTTTTAAAGGTTCAGTTTTGACCTTGACATGTCTGTGACCTTGAAATTACATTGAAATAACCCTTGGATACGACAGTTCCAAAAATATTTCTCTAGTTTATCCACATGTAAAGATTAGCAAACATGTCAAGTAAAACACACTTTGCCATCGTATGCCACTTTTCCCAGATATATATTATTCTATATATTAATATTATATATATTATATATATATTTTATATATTTTCATCAGTTTTATTTACAAAATACTAAAGGGCGTTGAGACACAATATTTAAACCAATTTAAATGATATATGAAAATAAAACGAATGCATAGCGGCACAGTTTATTAGTAAATGCACTTATTTGACCTTTGACCCCATTGTACTTTAATTAGGAATCCTAGAAGGCGACAGCCCCTTTTAGATTTCATGTTTGATCCTAAGGAACACTTTTATACTAATATCCGAGCATTAACAAAAAATGCCATCAGAAGTCACATTTTCTCAATATATTGGCAGACTATATCACTTTTTCCAGGTCGAAAAACTCTTTTATTGACCAAACCTTAAAGGTAAGAATTGTTTTAGTAAATCTATTAAATCGAAGAACGCAGAGGTTACTTTTGGAAAGGTCTGCAAACATTAAACTTTCATTTTTGTGTTATAACCTGAAGCTGTGTACGTCGTCACAATCTTTGATGACGCAACGTTATGACTTCACTGTCGTAGGGTCAATATGATAGTTAGGCTCCACCTTCGAGTCAGTATGACTATTCATATAAGTGATTATTACCAAAGTATAAGTCCTTACATTTAGATCTAGACTAGTAGGTATAACAATAATCTCGATTTATAAACGAGTTGTAAAATATATGACTTTTTACAACATAATCAGCACTTATACGAGAATTTACTTTTGTGACTTTATTCAGTAAGTAGGCCCCTAAACTAGAGAAAACTTCTGATTCAAGAGTACATAATAATAAAGTCATACCTGTAGCTTAGTATAGTATCTTTAGACAGGCTATTTGAATGTACATTAACTACATAGCATTGCTCTTTTCATGCCAAGATTTCAATGCGAATATCTATAGGCCTAATAACCATTAGATCCTACTATCTTGAACGTATAGAATAATTTTGAAAGATCTGAGTTATATTAATCTGACATATATTTTATACATTCATTTTGTTTGTTTTTGTTGTTGTCACAGGCAAGAAAGATCAAGAAGGGTGGTAAAGGTAAAAGACGACAGAGAAATCAAGGAGAAGTCGAGAGAGAGGTCAGAAAGCGTCGACAAGCATTCAATCCTGATCCCTGGGATTACCTCTACAATGAATGTACCGGAGGTTGGGAGTTCGACCTAGGTTGTGGAGCTAGAGGTGGCAACGTCTGCTGCTATTCCTCCAGTTCGGGCAATCCCTACAAATAAAGCAGGTAAGGACTGTACAGTCTTGTCATTGCTATTGAATGTTACACTTATTGTTGAGCTACCTTGCCAGTTATCCTTGTCAGCCTCGAATTTTGGCAATACCTGTATACCAATATAAAGCAGATGTGGAATGAGCCGTCCTGTCATGGTTATCGAGCATTAAGCCAACTGAAGAACTGTTTTACCAGTTTTTCTTGTCAGCTGGTTAAACGGGTTTATGACAAAACATCGCCAGACAGAATATCGACACGACATTTTAAACATCGACAGGACAGAATACCGACCTGACACTTCTGTCGTGTCGATATTCAGTCAATGTCGATGAATTGTCGTGTCGATGTTTTGTCGTGCTCTCGGTTAAACTACCTAATCGCGACTGCCTTTCAATGTTCGATTTTTATAAGTAACTTACAACTTCCAAGCATACATCAGGTATGAGGACAACGTGAAAGCAATCGCTAATTAAACTAAAGGTCTCTCTTAGTCCAAGATTAAACGTTAGGGTTGGGAAATTAGTTTAAGAATACAAAATTGTCATTTGTCTTTATAAAAGTTGAGCTTTAAAGCAACGTCTCAGATGCTTAAGTTTTAAACAGTATCAAACACGAGAAAGAAATTATTTTTCACAAATAGTAATATTGATTGTCACTTGCAGAAAATGTACTGTGTATTATTAACGGGTTTTAAGTGTATTACAATGTACCTAGTCTGTAAACATGTGTATATTAGTTCGGAAGATAGTGCAAACAGGAGTGCAGCTTGCCAAAAGGACTGTATGCTATTTTGATCATTATGAAGGATGCAATGTATGCGCTAAAACTATTCGTTTTTTTTTGTTTTTGTTTTTTTTTTGTTAAAAATGCAAAAATAAAACCCTGGTACAAAGTTTGTTGTGATATTTTAAGTGTAATGCGATATTTGGTACAAGCATGTTCACATACAAAACTACTGTTAAGCTCGCAATTGATCATGGTTTAGGCGTGGGCGTGGGCAGTGTTGCATTTTCCATTACTGCTCATGAACAGACTCAATCAAACCGAGTCTGCAATTTTCATTGCTTGCCTTGTTTCCGGTGCTTCCGAGGGATCTACTTTCCAGATTTTATTAGGTAGGAAAAAAGGTGTTTCCAAAGGCCTTATTTAAATATGTAATTATACCATAAAGACAAATAAAGAAATAATGGAGTTGTTGTTTTTTTGGGTTTTTTTGCTATTTTAATGTATAGGCTCAGTTGTGTTGTTGATTCTGAGTCTCTGGTATCATGGAGTCCTCATGGAGTCCTTACAATGTTGTTTGATGATATAATTATATTTCCGCTAAAGTCGGTGCCAGGAGAAACGAGTAATATTGCATGTTTGTTATCTCTCATGACCCGAAAACTCAAGAGCCTGTTCTACATTTTATGCCGCGTGAAATTCTCAAGGTCAAAATGATATAAAGTTAACTATAAGTTAATTAATGCAAATGTGTACTTTATGCTATTCTGTGTACCTGGTGCAAGTGCTACTTGGATTTTTTTTTCTCTCCCTATTTCAGAAACAAGTACAGCGCCTGGAAATTAAGAGACTTCCAGCGACACAGCATTAATTAAATTATCAGCGTCACCGTCCACTAACGTGATCAAAATTTCATCCTGACGCCACCAGAAATACCATGTGTTCCGTAGTCCGTGTTCTTAAATTTGTAAATAAAATATCTACCCAAGATGATGTGTTGTTTCAAATATGTCAGTCACACAGCATGTCTTGCTCTTACTTTACAATATGGTTATTTTTTCCAGCTTTTTTTCAGCGGGCGTTGTAATAGCCGGTTTTCCGGTTGTTGTTGTTTGTTTTTTTTGCTAGAAAGTAATACCTTTTACGTGCATGTGTTGTGGCGAGTGAAAGGATGATCATATTTCATTATTTTATTATAATACATGTCAAAACAATATAATATATACATAAAATTGCATAACATGCAATAGTAATAAATAAAAGATACGTAATTCTAAATAACATGCAGTATGTATTTAGAAAGTTTTCAAAAGTAACATGCACGGAGGGGCACCTGGGGTCTTCCTCTATCATTAATGCAGGAAAGTCGCCTTATGACCTATAACTGTGTCGGTGCGACGTTAAACCCAACAAAAACATACAAAACAAATAAAAGCAAATGGGCTCGGACACAAGTACCTGCAAACATTAGAGGGCTATTCTTTCACATATGTACTGTAGTAGTATTGTCATAATTAATCGGAAATTATGTTTATTATTTAACATACTTTTTGAAAACCTGATTAGATATAAGCCTCAAATAAATGACAGAAGCATAATATGTGTGGAATCATTTTCTTGGAAAAATATTTAATTAATTAGTTTTTACTAATTTGTTTTAGCTCGAATGTGATGAAAGCTTCAAGCTTATTGGAACCACTCTCGAGTCCGCTTCCTGGAAAAACCAATATTGGTGTCATATCGTTCTGACCCATTGGGGCTCAAACCCACGACCCCTGGATTGAGCGACCGACACCTGGATTGAGCGACCGACACCTAATCCATTAGGCCACCGCTCCCCTTTTTTCAATTCAATTAATTAACGCAATAAAAACATAAAACGCAAAATAAAATTGTAATTTAAAAAGACAAATCACCTGGCAACGCACTGCAATACATGTCTTTCAACACACAATCCTATCATGCACAGGACTCCTTTTGACCCGCATATGCAATCACAGAACAACGCTCAATTGTTCTACAAAGTCTGCAATTGTAGTAAAACATTCAAGAGTCCAAGCCTGACTCAGTTAACTGCGTGTATATTTTAGCTTATTTATTAAAGCTTACTTGAGCTTATCTTTAAAACTGAGCTCCTCTTTTACAAGTAAAAGTGTAAGTCGCTTAGCAAAATGCAGAATAGTTTTCTAGCCCACAGTCCGTGTCAAATCGTTACTTTGAAAAACCGGATCTAAAATCTCGGATCTAATGGAGCGGTTTTGGTGATTTTGAGTCCGAAGATTATGTTTTCTATCATTTAGAACTGTTGCCAAGGACAGCATATAGCGCAAGATGTGCTCTTGATATTTATAGGTTATTAGCTTTGTATCGGAAAATATGCACGAGTTTTTCAGCGGAAGAATATTGCACGTCTTTAGAATATTGCGCGACTTTAGGAGCGCAATATTCTTCCGCTGAAGAACGAGTGCATATTTCCCGATGCAAAGATAATAACCTTTTTATTATCCCCCGACGAAAGTCGGAGGGATATAGTTTTGGCGTTGTCCGTCCGTCCGTCCGTCCGTCCTTCCGTCCGTCTTTCCGTCCGTCCGTCCGTCCATCCGTCCTTCCGTCCGTCCGTCCGTCCGGAGTCATATCTAGGAAATGGTTGGGAATATTTATTTAAAACTTCATATACATGTTCACCACTATGAGTTCTTGCGGCCCGTCAAGTTTCAGTCAGATTGCCCAAGTAACACCAGAGTTATGGCCCTTAGAAGTTTCTAGTGTTAACTATATAGGGTACTATAAATATGGCAATTTCTGCATCATAACTTTTGATATATTTGACCTTGAACTATGAAACTTTAACAGAATTTAGAGCACTGTAATGTGGTTGTGCACACACAATTTCGTATGGATTTCTTTTGTAACTGCAGAGTTATTGCCCTTTAATTGTCTAAAAATCCACATATTTGTACATAACAAACTTGCCATTTGGCAGAATTTCATTACATTTCTTTCATTCTTTTCTGTGAACATTTATTATAAACATGTGAAGTTGCACACCCACACCTGGTCGCCCACTTGCCTTGGTCACCCGGGGTGACCCCGGGGTCAAAATTGACCCCGCCCCAGGGGTCACTTGATTTTACATAGGAAAATCTTTAAAAATCTTCTTCTCAAAAACCAGAATCCCTAGAGCTTAGATATTTGACTTGTAGCATTGCCTAGTGGACCTCTACTAAAGTTGTTCAAATCATGACCCTGGGGTCAAAATTGACCCCGCCCCATGGGTCACTTGATTTTACATAGGAAAATCTTCAAAAAATTTCTAAAAATAAACCAGAAGGCCTAGAGCTTAGATATTTCACTTGTAGCATTACCTAGTAGGCCTCTACAAAATTTGTTCAAATCATGACCCCAGGGTCAAAATTGACCCTGCCCCAGGGGTCACTTGATTTTACAGAGGAAAATCTTCAAAAATTTTCTAAAAATAAACCGGAAGGCCTAGAGCTTAGATATTTCACATGTAGCATTGCCTAGTGGACTTCTACAAAAAATTTTCAAATCATGACCCCCGGGGTCAAAATTGACCCCGCTTCAGGGGTCACTTGATTTTACATCGGAAAATCTTCAAAAAATTTCTAAAAATAAACTAGAAGGCCTAGATCTTAGATATTTGACTTGTAGCATTGCCTAGTAGACTTCTACAAAATTTGTTCAAATCATGACCCCTGGGCTCAAATTGACCCCGCCCCATGGGGTTACTTGATTGTACATAGAAAAATCTTCAAAATTTTCTAAAAATAAACCGGAAGGCCTAGAGCTTAGATATTTGACATGTAGCATTGCCTAGTGGACCTCTACAAAATTGGTTCAAATCTTGACCCCCCAGGGTCAAATTGACCCAGCCCCAGGGGTTACTTGATTGTACATAGGGCAATCTTCATAAATTTGCTAAAAATAAACCAGAAGGCCTAGATCTTAGATATTTGATATGTAACATTTCCTAGTAGACTTCTACAAACTTTATTCAAATCATGACCCCCGGGGTAAAATTGGCCCCGCCCCAGGGGTTACTTGATTGTACATCGGAAAATCTTCAAAATTTTCTAAAAATAAACCAGAAGGCCTAGAGCTTAGATATTTAACATGTAGCATTGCCTAGTGGACCTCTACAAAATTGGTTCAAATCTTGACCCCCCAGGGTCAAATTGACCCATCCCCAGGGGTTACTTGATTGTACATAGGGAAATCTTCATAAATTTGCTAAAAATAAACCAGAAGGCCTAGATCTTAGATATTTGATATGTAACATTTCCTAGTAGACTTTTACAAACTTTGTTCAAATCATGACCCCCGGGGTAAAATTGGCCCCGCCCCAGGGGTTACTTGAATGTACATCGGAAAATCTTCCAAAAAATTTCTAAAAATCATCAGTTTGACATTAGAAACATGTAGCTCATATTACTCTGGTGAGCGATCCAGGGTCATCATGACCCTCTTGTTTTTCATTTTTAATTTTCCATCAATATTTATAATCAACATGTGAAATTTTGTTTCCTCTGCCGTTCCCCCACACCCCCACACCCATAAAAAATAAATATATATACATATATATATTTCCATTCCTTTTTTTTTTTTTTTTTTAAATGTTCAAACCTTCAACATATTAAGTTGTGACTGCACAAGCCTTGCCCTCAGTCATGTTCAAGATATCTTACCAGTGTTCTCATAAGGACATCTGTTTTTTTAAGTTCAAATGTACATGTTAAACAACAACACCTGGTGCCAAACCACTCAAAGACAATATTTCGTTCCAGTTAAACTTCAAGCTCGTATTTCAATTAACTGCATTTAATTTTAAAAGCTAACCTTATTACAGTAAGCATATCCCATTCAAAATAAATTCTTTAGTCAGGATCAAAGTATCATACATTTATTATGTACTCTTTAATTAAACATTTGTTTTCTGTTAGATTGATTTTGACTAATGAAATTATTTGCTTCTTATTAACATCCTTAACTTTTTGCCGGATATATTTTTTTGCCATTCCTCACCGCAAACCCTTTCGGCGGGGGATACCAATTCATCGAATTTGCTTGTTACATACGCATTTACACGTATAAATATTATGTAAATGTAATAAATATGTTCAATAGCCTGAATAGGATTCACAATACTGAACTAAATAGAAAAAGTAGTGCAACAACACACTGGTGTCAGTGTATGGAAAAATATTGACGTTTCCGGTACCAGTGTAACTTAACGGGGAATAGGAACGAGTATGTAATAATACGAAATACTCGTTGCTATACATTTTCCAGCAAATCTAAACACTTTCCTTAATTCCTTGGAATACCATGCGAAAATAGCAGGAAAACAATGCCACGACTCAGAAAAAGTATTAATTAAGTGAACTACATTTAGTGCGAAGTCTTGAATGGATCAACGGAGTCACCAAAGTAATAATATATGTGATTTATTTTTATGTAAATTGTTTTTGAAACGAAGATAATGGTTTGGAGTTGCATATTGCTGGTGTCAGTAGGTTCCATTGTCGATCAACGGTTGGGTACAAAAGGAGTCATAACATAAGGTTGTTCTAGCAGGGACGATATGAATATCTTCAGAATTTCTTAGGTTGTAACGTGAATCACTATGCTCAGGGACGAGGGAAGATAGGTAAGCCTTTCATTAGAAATGAGCACAATTAGTCAGTGTGTATAACGCCTGTCTTAGAGAGTTTCCAAAGTTACTTCTCAATATTAATTCTCCAAGGAAAAAAGTAAAGTGGTAAATGTTCGAGATTAAATTATTGTGGTATAGATGTTATTTTCCGTTGTGAAGTTGCATTAAAGTTTAGACTATATTATAACAGTAATCATTATATCAGGAATGTCTGAGTCGATAGCTAGGCCGATGGAGTGCTCTAAAATATTGTTGTAGATAGTGTCTGAGCTGGGAGGTCGAAGAAAAACTCCAAAAATAATACGTCTATTACCGGAGAGAACTGTTCCAACCTATATGCGTTCAAGACGACAGGCCTGCGCAAATAATGTATGTATTCTATGATGAATAAAATAACGCCTACGTGAGAATCTCCAACAAGATCTTTACGTTCAGGTTTAAGAAATGAAGGCCTTTTTATGCTTTTGGATACAACAGAGTCGTTCATCCAGGTTACAGAGAAGGCCAGTCTAGTTCGGTATGGAGTTTGTGTTGTATACTCTGAACATTAGGATGAATAAAGTTTGATGTGGATTTTACATGTGGTAAAGTGTCGATGAAAGTTGAGTCTGACAAAGCGGTTTTCCCAATATAGATAAACGATTTAACTGATTGTTTTCTTTGCCGAACGGTAATGTAGGAGACGTTGACGTAATCTATAACGTTAACACGGTGATGTCAAACGTAGAACCTTAAAGTCGAAACTCTTCCAGTATAATTGAATGGACTTTCCAATATCAAAATAAGTGGGCATTGTTTGAAAGTGTCCCTTAACAGCGTTCCAGTAAATATCAAAGGGGTCCGGCACATGAGTGGATTAAGTTTAATGGCTTATATTTGAGTCCTAGAGCCATAATTATGTAAAAAATCATACTAATATAACTACTCCATAGACAAGGGTTTTTACCCCGCAGAAGCTATGTTTTCAACTACTTTCTTTACATGGCCAGGAAAAAAATATTATCAGCTATTTTCCCATTCAAACATTGCATTCAGTTATTCAAATGAATCAACTTTTAAAATTGCCTCATCATATTTTCATATATTTATCTGTTTTTCGACAATTCGACATCATACCGAACAATACACAGAGCGAATGCGAAGTCTAACAACATGGCGTAACAACATATCAAGCTATACGCAGTCAGTAAAGACAACATTCTAGACCTTCCGCGGACAAAGCAACCATTGCAATACAAATGGTGAATAAAAACAATAATCTAACCAGCAAAATTCAATTCCTGTAAAGCCAAGGTTGTCTCCAACACCTTATTATTTTTATTTGATCAAAGTAGCTGTCAAATTACAAATCACGCGACTCTGGAAAAACCCGTAAAACAATTAGTCGCCGATTGGTCAGGTAAAAATAGTGAGCCAATCAGAGCGCGTATGTGCAAACATATGACGTACGAAGCAAAACGGTAGCGGTTAGATATTTTAGAAAGAAAAAAAAGTTTGAAACAAGGATTATGGCCGATATTGGTGCTATGTAAATACAACTTTGGCGGTTAGTTTGTAGTTTTTAGTTAAAACTCATATTGCAATGGTTGTTTTGTCCGCGAATGGTCCAGAACGTTGATTTTACTGACTGCTTATATCTATTCGTTGTTACGCGATGTTGTTAGACTTCGGATTCGCTCTGTGTATTGTTCGGTATGATGTCGAATTGTCGAAAAACAGATAAATATGTTGAGGTAATTTTAAAAGTTGATTCATTTGAATAACTGAATGCAATGTTTGAATGGGAAAATAGCTGATAATATTTTTTTCCTGGCCATGTAAAGAAAATAGTTGAAAACATATCTTCTGCGGGGTAAAAACCCTTGTCTATGGAGTAGTTATATTAGTATGATTTTTTACATAATTATGACTGTAGGACTCAAATATAAGCCATTAAACTTAATCCACTCATGTGCCGGACCCCTTTGGTAAATATATTCAAAGAAGTACGAAATACATATTATTTTTATAGCTCTTTGATATACTTAAGAAATGCTTGTTTTTGAGTCAAGTTGAGAAATTTTGGACACAAAGTTGTTTATGAGTTTCTACTAGTAATCGACTTGAACACGAAACACTTAATGGAGTGTTGTGAATTTTGTCTCACGTGCATGACAGCACGAGCTACACGTGTACGTGTGACAATGGTGATTGTCAAAGAATCTTTGTACAAGATGCAAAAATGAAAACAAAAGCTTGCTATTTACTGAGGACTTAGAGGCAATCTTAAGTCCTTGAGAGTATCTCCGCGACATCCTGTCTCACATTCTTCGTTACTTTATTTTTAACATAAGATATGCAACAAACATATCGGCCTTGATGAGCCGCGAGCGTTTGATTGCACAGAGAAATTAAAGGCAATATAAGACAGACTTAAGACATTTTGAGATATTATTTCCAAGCACCAGGTGGAAAAGTCTGATTTATCGGTGAAATTCAATTCAGAAATATGAAACTAATAAGCCGAGTTCTTAGACTTTATGGGGTCATGTTCTTTCGCATCTGTCTCGGTATGACTGATTGAATCTGTTTCCAGAACAACGAAGGGAAATCAGAAGGGTTTTAGCTTTAATGTGACCACACACACCTTATGTTTTTACATATATATTATTAATATCAAAGTGTTATATGTACTTTCATGATCATCACAAGAAAGAGAATAATAAATGAGAACAGCTCCAGGACTGAATATTTGCTGTTACCGAAATAATTGAAACTAGTGTTGTTTTTTTTTGTTGCTGTTTTTTTTTTCCTAACACTATAATTTTTAATATAACTCTTTCATTTGATATTCTAATATGACTAGCAATGCTTAAATCTTCACAAAGATATTATGTTGCGTTACTTAGAAGTGAGTGCATCAAGAAATAGAGCTTTCAAATTTGATCAAATATTTTACTTAGTAGCATGTTTAAAACGAAATTTCACATTGCAAAACTGTCTGAATTAATTACTGGTTATTCGCATCGCCAACATTTTCGCCTATACTGAATTATTACCATTTCAGGTCCTGGTGTGTATGAACAAAGGAGCGTGATGACTTGCCATCTGGCGTAATGCATGCGCGAAGAAACATAATTATTTGATCTAAATTTTACAATAAAAGACATATTGGAATCGAAATAATCGAAATGTTTAAAGGCTCGCTACGGAAAAACTGTTGTTGTCTAAACATTGTATTGGATTAACGAAGCAGTGAGCACAGTTCTTGATGAATTTAGTTGAAAATGTGAAAATCATCTTTAAATTATCTATTTGTGCTGAACTCTGCAGTATGTTATCTGAAACTGATGAAAATCACTTATAAGTCATGTCAAATCAAAATATTTATTCAGAATCAGAGTTTCATACATGTCGTAAACATTATTATTATGTGAAAAACATTCACATATGAGTGGTGAGAGAAAATAATAATGGCATACATATTATTCTTCACTTCTCTTTTCGACTGCATGTGAATTGAACGCAAAAAAAAAAGAAACAAAAGGCAAAGTTACAGAAAAGGAAAATAAATTAGAAGATCACTTAGAGGACTCGGTGAAAATTCTCTAAGAGCTCGTAGAAATTTCCAAAGTCGGACGCAGCTCGCAAGACTCCCGGTACGGGAACCGCACGGGCTCAGGAAGAGCTCGTATGAGCATCGCACGATGTCCGTGCGGATTTGGAAAAATGCGAGGCTTGACGATGCTCGCACGACTATCGAAGGGGACTCGCACGGTCAACGCACGATGACCGAAAGATATTACGGACACTGTGCGTAGAACGTGCGATGTCTCCACGGGGCTGCCGTACGAGCGCCTTACGAGCCAACGGGAATTATACGAGGTAAGGCTGGGCTCCTTGCGAGCTCCGTACGACTTTTCCGAGATGTCCGAACGAATATCCTACGATTGAAAATGGAAATGTTTCATATGTCGCCGAACTAATTTGTTCTGATCTCACGGACACCGTGCGGAAGTCGTACGATTGCCGTGTAAGGCCGTCGAACCCACGAGCAGTCTGCAGGCTTCTTGCTGGTTACCCACGACTTGTCTGCGATGTCCGTACGGATACCCTACGACCGCATCCTCTAAAGATTGGATGGGGCCCGTAGTTACCCTGACCAGACGCTACGATTGTACTTCTAAAACTGGTGGACTCGTACGATTTTTTAAAAACCAATACGGACTTTCGAACGGTTTTGTGATCAAGGCATTCGTCATTTTGGGTGGCCCAATATAACTCTATAGCTCCATTTTAAGCAAAGATTTTTTATGTTTTCTGTTCTTTTTTTATTATACATTAGTCAAGTCACTCCAGCATGTGTAAATTTCAATAAGAAGAAACGCATGATTACGTAGTTAGCAAAACAATATTACTATGGCAAATATTTAGGACAGAAAATATGCTTATTGCAGGACTTATAGGCCGATAGTCACAATATTGACCGAGGTCAAAACACTTTGGAAATTACATTTGAAGTTTGAAATGCATTATTACAAGAAGTCAGAAATAAATGTAAATTCATTTTTTTTTCTCTCAAGTTTAAACTTGAAGCTAGCAAACCTGTGCTGAGCTATAGACCAGTATAGGCACACAAACGATGGACTGGAGATTAATATAAAATTTTATGTAATAAACAGACTAGTGACTCAATTTGAAATCAGACATTATGTATATTGTTCACCCAACAGCAATGTCGACCTCTCGTTTGTTGATTCATCCTTTATCAATGATACCATTTCACAGTTCCTGTTGTCCTCAAAGAAGTCTGAAGCTGAGCAGTTTTTAGTTTTCTTACGCATATAGCTACAATGTTGCACTGTTTTCGTCTCTGATACTTTGAGGAGAGTCACGGTACCTGTTACACCTTTATTCAGTCTGAAACCTTAAAAGATGCAGAACGCGTGAATGTTTTAAACCGTTGAAAGTACAATTTCATACTCTGTTGGAAGATTTATTTAAGAAACAAAAAGACTCAGCACATGAGTTAGATCCTTATTACAAATGTATAATCAACTTATTCCTCGGGGCGTAAAATGACTTTTAGCACTGGCATAAAAACGCGGGAATATCCTGCCTGGCATGCAAGAAAACCCCATTAAGGCGAAATAGTCATAGGGACCATCTACAACGTAGAAAAAATAAATTAAAGGCATCTTGAATTGAATTTTTGCGTGACATTACCAAAGAAGGCTACTATTTCAACTCTGAACAGTGATTCATTCGTCATATCTATCTAAGAATTGGATGCTATGTATACACAGATTCCAACAGTTGATCAAAAGTCACATTTCCACAGCTATTGTGAAAGTAGTCCGCAAAATATTTAGATAAACCGCCAAAATGTTTTATAACAAATAATTTATATTGAGTCGCATACTTTGGATTATTTTGATTGCTATATATAACCTTTAAGACGTGGCCGGTGTACAAGCATGCGTTCGTGTACCATAACATTAAAACATAATCATTTTAGCCAGTGTTTAGCCAGACTGAAATGCGCTGTGGTTTCCTATTATGGTTAAGCATGAAAGCAGATCATACTGAAAGCACACTCATTAGCGAACAGTAACATTAATTAAACAGAAATACTTCGTTATGTACAGATAAAATTACCTTTGTCCAAATACTTGTACCTCTTAAAGTGTGAGGAAGTCTATAACTGAGGTGTTGATTATGACCCGAAACATTGCCCAGCAACTGCGTCGTTCAGTTGAAATGTATACACGGAATTTATTATTCCCTCGTGATACCCGTGTAGTATGTAAATCGACGTGTCTTTCCTGATAAGAAAGTTTACATCCCTCAATCTTCCCGCTAAACTTAGAATACTAAATAAGACGTGATTTTAACGTACATGAAGAAATCAACATCGTTTCATATATTAGTGACTAAGTCTTAATTTTATGAATTCCTAAAGATGTGATTCAGTTCAAAACTATTTACTTAATAGTAGTAGAAACTTTTCATAATATTATGCATGATTAATTGTTTAAGGCAGTAGACCACAAACGGCATTACCATTTCCGTGTGATTACGAGTACTTGTTAGGCTATTCGGCACTCTTCGGTCTTAAATGTCGCTTTACGCACACATGTATGTTTGCCAATAATATAGGAAAATACCAAACTTGCATATGGAAAATACGCAACTTCCCGTTAGTATGTATCCGAAACCTTGTATTGTAAATAAAATAAATGAAAATTGCAGACTATTTTCAAACGGCCGAGCACGATGAACCGACTATAGTACTAGTAAATGTTTCATTAGATGCATATTTCAACTGTCCTCACACTAATAATTGAACTCTATTTCATATTTTTCCATTTGAATCTTTAAGCTTGAAATGCCAGATACATTTGACAAAAATGGTTGCACCTACAAAAACAGTCTCCTCAATTGTAGACTGTCACATGACTAGATCTATAAGGTAATTTTGGCCCAAGTCACCCTCCCAGTAAGCATCTGTGTGACTTGTTGTATGCGTACACGAACCATGCGGGTAATTTTGCGACAGGTCTCCGTCCATAGCGAATCCAGCAGAAGCAACTTTTGTACGTGTCTGACTGTTATATATGTTGTTTTACCGAGTGCCACATTAAATAAATCTTAACCGAGAGTTGCATAAAACGCAATTCATTAAACTTAAATACACACACCGTGTACAGCGGATAATTAACATAAAGACAATTTCTTACCTCTGGTCTGCCAGTTATTTTTTTTTTCGATCGGTCGCACCAGGAATTGGGGGAGTACAACCGTTTGTAGATGTATTGGTCCGCATTTCGCGTTTTACAGGTAGCATTTATCGCTTGACAATTACGGCTTGCAAGTCAATGTTAAACAATAAGGTTTTTGCAAATTGCATTTAATATTTGGCCTTTGACATTTGGCAATTACCACTGACAATGCCACAGATTTGAAGTATTTTATCTTTATCTGTTTACAGCGCGGCTAACTAAGGATGACGGGAAATTGGGCTGGGGCAGAATGCTACATTCTGCTTGATTTTTAAGGTGCTATTATTGAACGAAATGCCCCAATTCAAAATTTCACCATTTTCTTGCACATAGATTAAAGGACTCTCTCTAAAGACTTATTTTAATACGTTAAATGACAAAAATTATCAGCTAAAGCTGTATCCAAGAGGAACTGTATTGTGCTATTTAATTGACCTGTCAAAACATTTTCCCGGCTTTCATGTTAATCTTATATAGGCTCGAACATAATATAATAAAAGCCGGGTCCATTTTTTGACAGGTCAAATAAATTGGACAATAGCGTGAAAATTGTCCTTGCCAGCACAAAGAGATGATTGTATTTACATTCATATAACATTTTCTACTACATCACTTAACAATTCGTCGAAATCGTTGTCTTATAAACTGTATAAGTGTGCTCTTAACCCGGAGAAATACCTATCTCTACCACTCACGTATATGCAAAAACATATGTTGTCGAATTTTAGATGTTCTAGTCATGCTCTTATGATAGAAAAAGGAAGACATTTAAAAATTGATAGGAATTATAGATTTTGTCCACACTGCCATAGTATGAACATTTACACTATTGAAAACGAGATTCATTTTCTATTAATTTGTCCGCTATACCATACATCAAGAGAAAGATACTTTAAACGAGAATAGACATCTTCGATAATTTGTGAACAGCTGTTTATAAGAATAATGAGTGACTGTGAAACAGACAGTATTTTCTCACTTTCGAGATTCTTAGTTAACGCTTTCGACTTAAGGAAGTCGAGAATATCAGACTTAAATTAGTAACTTTTACATCTAACAGATATAAGCACATGTGCACAGACTGAATAGTGTTAACGGAACCTGCTTTAAATAAACTCTGTTTAAAAGAATATTAATACAAACTCCTTAAGCTGTGTTAGACAACGCTTAAAAATGATGTACGTGAACAGTTATCATTATTATTAAAATGTTATAATAATGCGTTACCTATGTGATTATTGATGTAATATCTGACTTTTTTCAGAATAAATACAAAGTTACTAATTCTAGTAAATTACTGTAACTTCTGTATCGATTATGTGTATTTCAAGTATAAAAGGTCCTACTCAGTCTCTCAACACATTTCTGTCAATATCCATAAGGTATGTTAACAGTCTACATAGAACAGTTTTTGAGTGTTTACTTTTTCATTCGCAATATGATAAAACTTTGGTAAATTTCTTCCAGACTCAATAAACTTTGTTGTTATATTCAAACAGTATATCTAGAATGTTAAAGAATACATTTTAAATATAATGTCATTACATTGTACAATAATTAATGCCATATTGATTGTATTTTGGGCCGGTGGCCTTGTATTACAAATAAACCAATATTGTATTGTATTGTATTGTATTGTACTTACAAAAAAAAAACAACATTTATTTCTATGTCAGGCTATTGGTTTAACCTTTAGGATATTTCAACAATAAATGTTTCTTTAAAGCTTTGTTATCATATACGTATTGGATGTAATTAAATCTTTGCAATATTGACATTATTATACTAT
This sequence comes from Mercenaria mercenaria, assembly GCF_021730395.1. NCBI lineage: Eukaryota > Metazoa > Mollusca > Bivalvia > Venerida > Veneridae > Mercenaria > Mercenaria mercenaria. The sequence goes on along the minus strand of NC_069374.1, from coordinate 49,276,443 downwards.
CTTATAAACGATCATTTGTCTTGATATGAATAATTGAAATTATCAAATTGAATCAGAGGGCACATATGAATTAATAATACAATCGGTTTAGCTGAAACCTAGATCAATTGTACATATTTGCGTTTAATACAGAACAGTTATTTAAAAATGATACATGATAATAGCTAAGCATTTAACATTGTGTGTTCTCGCACTAATTATTTGCATAGTTATATAACCACAAAAAGTTATTTAGATTACCCCTATGGTATAACCATTCTATAACAATAGTTGCTCTTAGAAAAAAACTGAGAACGTTTTAACTCGACATATTATTTTGTAAATCTAACACTCATACGTGGTTTTTCATTGTCACATATTCACAAGACAAAGTCATTGCATCCTTCTATTTATATACTATCTAATTTATTAACGCTTTAATACATATACTAGCTTTAAAGATAAGAGCATCGTTCCATTTATACATTATCATACTTATTTAGACTTTTAAGATGTCAAGCCCTATCTTGTCTTTTTCAGTGTTTTTCATAGTAATCGTGGTGTTTTCACTATCAGGTTCAGAGGCTTCATCTGCTCCAAGTTATGAACAGCTCGTAGAGAGGATAATTCAACTAGAGAAAAAGGTAAGCAAGTTCAAAAACTAATTTTACTATTTAATATTAGTTTATATACTTGCCAGCTACAAGCCTTACATACTTTCTTGAAGTTCCTTCACTGTTCCCTGACCAGAAACCTTCGTAAAAAATAGACATTTAATAGATATAATATTTTTTCTGCTAATTTAAAAAATAGAAATTGAAATTCTTTGACAGAAGTGCTTCATAATTTTTATTGTAAAGGTACGAAAGTTCATAACAACGTAGATAACATTATTATACCGATCTTATCATATTTAGGCCAATAATTATGTAGTAAGTAAAAATAATTCCGACTTAAACGAAGTAGACCAATAGGTAAACTATATTAATGAACTGTAAAAAAAATTAATTTGCTGGTACTTTGTACATATATCAGTCAAATGGTAAACGTCCAGCTAAAGAATGTTTCTCATTGCAGAGTTGGTGCAGCCGTTTCTGCGCATGCGCGGAATTATTACCGATTGGAGCGCACACAAAATTGCTCTTTTTTTTACAAAATGTATACATTTAAGATAGTTTCGTTCAAATTTAGATAATCCGGTATATACCGGAGTCTGTAATTTATCACAGGCGCACTAGCTCTGTTTTAGTCAAAGCCCCAGCTAAAACACACGGATCATAACTGATATGTAAAGATTATGAGTTAGAAAGAAAAGTTAACTTCTCTTAAGGTATTTTGCTATATAATGTAAGAGTACAATGTCACTTGGTCTTTTCTATCAACATGCTTGAAGATGTCAGTATGTATACGTATTTTCATATCGGTAGCGTTTCTTACTGCAAGCATTCGTCCAGTCCGTCCCGACGGGACGTTATTACGATAGAAATCTTGTCTATTTCACCGTTTTATTTTCTGATAAAGACAGCACGAATGTTTACATTTTTGACAATGATAGAACAATTTTTAAGTAAGTGGAAAACTTCCCATATTTTTTCCGAAAATCCTGTCTTATTTCTGTATGATTTCATTGTACTATAATTCTAATATGCTTTTCTCTGTTAAAACAGTCTTACACTAGAATGACGCCACGTTTACATGCAATGACGTCAATGTTTTTGTTGCGACAAAGAAAAGTGCTACTAAATTTTATCTATTGTTTTAGATTAAGGAGGTAGGTTACCTTGTTACAAGGGTAAATTCAGATTAGTTGAACCGCAGCACATTTTTGTATTTCGTGTAAATATGAAGTTTTAACTGCTACAATCTCAATTTCGTTTGTCTCTGTCCTTTCAAGTTCAATTTTTATCCAGGTTTGAAAAACATGACCCTCCAAAGGTATTTCATATTGAAAGAAGAAGGAAAATACGGATATTTAACACTTTTCAGTGTATTTTAGTTTCATTGATATCCGTAGAAGTCTGCATAATTGATAATTTTACTAGTATGCACGTTATCTTTCTAATAAAATCTTAAAATGTATATGTCGCGGGGCTCGTGTTTCCATGGTAACGCATTTTCTCTCATTTTTAAACCACTATGTATAAAAATAGGGGTTTTCGACGGCTTCAGTGCCATTCTGTTTAGTTTAGTTTAAACATATTTTATTGCCAATATATACATATATAAACAGATAACTACGTCAATTGTACATATAATAGGCAAAAGGGTCGACCCACAAGTTCTCGCAACATTAGTAACGGGTCTTCCCTAATGCAAATATTTACACATTTAATTTACAACAATGACAACTAATCAGGTACATGTGTGGTAAATAATAAATTTACAATATAATAGCTACAAAAAAATGGAAAGAAAAAAAAAGAGTTGAAATAAGTATGAGGCACAAGTACATGTGTACTTATAAAAGCCATCACATTTGTGTTAATGACCAACATTGAATATTTGGGTAATATTATTAGCAAAATACCAAGCACTTTACATGGTACCCTATTTTTCTTAAAGTTTAAAGTAACCATGGCAACAGAGATGTTTAAAATAGCTTATATCTTGCTTTTTGTCGTACATGTAGTTTCTTATAAAAACTATTGAATAAGATTATCTTTCTAGTTAATGTAGCTGCTATAAAACATATTATTTCTAACGTAAGTTATATTTTCGTGTTACTTGCATTTATTCAAACAAATTTCACAGCTTAGAATACTTACAGCAGTACCCCTCGTCTGGCATTTTTCATGGAAAAATCGTTCAGCATGCTGCTATCATTCTCATGGATATTGTTGAAATGAAAATAAAAAGCCGAAGCTGTGTTTCTTAAATAGACCAGTGTCAACGCTTTTGAATTTTACATTTAGATACATAGGTCACGGGCTTCGTTTCCATGGTAATATCAATTCAATTCAAGAAACCACATTTTTCTACCGAAATTTGAACAATTTTAGATCTTAGTTTTAGTATATAAGTAACAAATTATCAACGGAACCTGAAAAATAGGTATTACAAATCAAACTGCTACATTTTTTATTTGAAAATGGCCGTAACAAGTAACCTTTCACCCAACTATATTCCAAATAACATTGGTTACCATCATCCATTTTCTTACATTCCGCATAACATTTCAATATAACTACATAAAAGAAGCAAAATATTGATTTTTATTCAGAGCAAAAGACTCATAAAAATATTTCAGCAAATAATGGTTATTTGAAAATAGTTAAAATAAAAAAATGCACAGAATTACGTACTTTCAAGACAAAAACTATTAATTTTGCGCGGTAACTGACATGTAACGTCATGACGTCAGTGACGTCATTTTAAAGCAACATTGTTTTGAAGCGTTTCTGCGGCAATGTATTCATTATTTCTGAATTATTAAACCATAAAGCATCAGATCGAAGACAGGTTCATGATTTGTTTTCAGAAGAATGAATATTATACAAACACATTTAGTTTGTCGTGAACGTCGTCGTAAATCGTCACATTAGCTTCCGGTTGGACATGCGCACATACAAATATGAAGGTAACCTACCTCCTTAAGTAGCGTTATAGAAATCTTCAGTATTTCAGTACAAATTATTCGAAGGGGAGCCAAGTACTTTGTCCTTAATTTACTAATTAACGATTATCTATCCTTCCCCGTCACTGTTGGAACATTGTGAATTCAGGTACATTTTGATTCTAAATTGTGATACATCATTCATCAAAATTCATACGAAAGGAAAAGTTTATTTGTAAACCCGACTACCCTCTTCTTGTATCTACTTTCAGCTTCATACTGACAATATGTACGTGAGGAAAAAACGTTTACTCTCTAAATATACTGTTTTAGATTAAGAGTATATTAGAATCGAAACAGTTTATAGCAAAACGGTGTTTAAACGCTATTTTTACACTCGTGCGGTAATACGCCGTACAAAACAAAAATTCTCGGGGGCTGCGTCCTCGTGAAATTATTATACCCGACGTATAATCGCCCATCGTGCATAAATAGTGTTAAACGTGCGATGACGTCAGTGTTTTTGTTATCATATGTTACCTACTATTTAGATTAAGGGCATATTACGTAGAATCGAAATAATCTATAAAAGTAAAACCGTGTTTTAACACAATTTATACACTTGGGCGGTATTACGTCGTACGCCCGACGTATAGCCGTCCGTCGTGCAAAAAATAGTGTAAAAACTCTCATTTTCTATTCAGTATTTAAGTGCAGTTCAGTGATACGAAAAACATACATAGCCAATTAGTATAACATGTCTCCTTACAAAAAATATTATTACTGAGATGTTAAATTAGATATAAGAAATTAAAGTAATCTGAAAAACAACAAAGTCTAAAAACCTCCAATGAAAATTTGCTGTTAAGCAATTGCGCGTCTTTATGAATAGAACTAATAATGTCAGTTGTTGTTACAAAATAAAAGATACTGTTATATCTTTTTGTTAAGCATTAGTAAATAGTGCCGCACACTAATGTACTTTTTTCTTAAAAGTAAATAAATGTATCAAAATCATGAAAATGCATATAATATAATTCGAGTATAACTTAAAAAGATGAAGACAGAGAATCTTACAGAATTATGATTAAAAATGTCTTTCGAATAAGAAATAATGAAGAGCTCTCACGGGATTTGTGAACAGCAATGTAATTTTACAATGAGGTAGTGTGTGCATTTGAATTCATTGTGTGAGATTTATTTATTTGTGGTTGAAAATTAGTGCAAATATAAAAAATTCAGTTCCTTAACTAAACTATGATATCGTTACCAGCATAATTTATTCTTTAATCATATAATTTTGATGACAGGTGGATCAGAGTACCTTACTGGCATCTCAGTATGAACGTAACTCGAGACTTTCTCGGCAGCTCCAGATTATGGAATCCCGAATTTCTAGTCTGGTGGTACAACAGGAAAATTCCAATCGCAAGCAAGCCAAATTGGAAGCTCGTATTATTGAGTTAGAAGAGCAAGCGTTAAATCATAAAATGACCATTGAACAGCAAAGAGCTGAAATCGATAATTTAAAAGCTAGGCCTGATAGAAAATACAATGATGAGCCTGAAGAAGAAACAGTAGAAAAATTGCCAGAAGGAAAACGGATACAACAAAGCGGTAAGGTGTTCATAAAGAATGACTTTTGACGTTTACTAGAGCCTATTTAATGATCCTTCGAAGTCTTTGAACATGATTAAACAAATGAATTGAAAGAGAAGGTCCATAAAAGTTAACTGCCTGTTGTGCTACAACCATTACCCTTCCTGCACAGGCTTCAGGGAAATTGCGTTATACATATACAGTAAACATCTCTTGTTTTATAGTCTGACGAAACTCTTTTGACATAACTGATATTACATGTAGTACATGATATACGTATGTTTAAGAAAGAGATAATTGGTGAAAATATGTTGTTTCATTTCAGAAATACCATGGCTGTCCTCGAGAGGTCGTATAACGAAGAAAGGTTTTATAAAGAATTCTTTTTTAAGTCAATCAATGAAAAAACAAAGTTCTTGTTATAGAAAATTGAAATTCCGGCATGTTGGCCTGATACATTGGCTCATTTAAAGTTGACCGATATTATTATGCTTTTTTCTTTGTTTTAAAAGGAAATGTTGATATACGGAATTTTATACAGCTAGCTTATATATAGAATTTGAATCAGAATTAATGCTTTCAAAATAATATTATTATATGGACGGCTTGTTACCTAAGAGTTGAAATATTGTTGGCTTTGTAGAAGACAGAGAGAGAGAGAGAGAGAGAGAGAGAGAGAGAGATTACAAAATATCGTTCTTTTTTTTCAAATATAATGTTTAATTTTATATCATTGATGTATAAAAGGTGAAAGAAGAGGGAGATCATTCCCGGAGACACCAGTTGCGTTTACGGCTCTACTTGACCACAATGTTGACCACTCGGGTATTGATCAAACAGTTATATTTAACAATGTTCTTCTAAATGACGGGAATGCTTATAATTCTCATACCGGTAAGATTTGAGCCGCGTCATGAGAAAACCAACATAGTGGCTTTGCGACCAGCATGGATCCAGACCAGCCTGCGCATCCGCGCAGTCTGGTCAGGCTCCATGCTGTTCGCTTTCAGAGCCTATTTCAATTAGAGAAATTGTTAGCGAACAGCATGGATCCTGACCAGACTATGCGAATGCGCAGGCTGGTCTGGATCCATGCTGGTCGCAAACCCGCTATGTTAGTTTTCTCATGGCACGGCTTATTTTTGAATTTATTTGGAAACTGCAATAAATTTAGACTTACCAACGATATACCTGTAACGTTTGTTGGTTGCAATAAAAGAAATTTGATTTTATTTATTATAGCTTATAATATTATTTCATAAAATCATGTTATACTTTAGAAACGTGTACCTGGCCTAGAAATGTCAGGTTGTGATACTTTCTTTGATTACTCCTAGAATTTGCTTTAGACTGTAACATCTACGAATAGAGTTAAATTGGATGACTTACAACATTGTTTAAAGTCATAAATAGCAACTGTAACAATCATGTTAAATTCGATTCGTTTTTTCCTGATTCTTTCGATTGCCTCAATTAAATAGTATAAACGAATATCGAAAGCATACCCGTACAAGACTGACTTAGCAAACGTTTTTATTTAAATATTTTTTCTCAAATTTTGTGGTTTTAATTTAGATTTAAATAGATTTTAGAAGTATTTAATCAACACAAAAATAATTAAAGTAAACAAGTTGCACTAAGTGACTATCGAATATACATTTTGATACAAAATGTATATTCACTTGATACAACATAATTCATTCTGTAACAGCTAAAAATAAACTGAAAAAAGTGATGTGTTTTTAGGCGTGATCCCTCTTGCGTTTAGTTTGCCGGAAATTATATACAATCTCGCCATTACAAACGTTGAACATTTTGTGTTAAACTATCATTGTGTACATGTTTTGCATTTCCTGTTTAAATAAAATGTGGCCTTATTAATTTCAAGTTTTCTCCCTTTCTCGACATTAATAGGTATCGAGTTCGTGGATTTGGGTCTTACTGGTCGCAATTAGTTTAGCACAATCAATAGACTAATGTACAAGTTTATATTGTGACAATGTATCTGAATCAGTCAATATGAATTTCAGGTGTATTTACTGCGCCACGTGAAGGACTGTACTTGTTCTATTTCGCATTTGGCGCTGGGTACGAGCCACACAAGCTATGGATGCATATAGTTGTAGACGGACAAGGAAAAGCTTCTGGCGTAGCGGACACATGGCAACGGGGACATGATGCTCAGGGCACGAACCTTGTATTGCTTCACTTACAGCAGGGGGATTCCGTGTGGGTAGCAACCTATAAAGTTGCAGATAAATCAATCTATGGTTTTCCAGGAGGTTTTACAACATTTTCTGGTGTACTGCTGTACGAATATTAACAGTAAATTATTCAAAGTACATACATACGCATTTGGTGTTTTACTTCCTCACTATTTTTTCACAAGCTACTCGAATCTTGTAAATGAAATTGAAGCCGTTTGCTTGTCGTTGTTTACTGCATTAAAACCTATGTTATCGGGTACTTAGGGAGGAGGTCACAGTACCTTTACTTCTTAACTTCCTTCAATATTTGTAAAATGTACATTGTAATCTGTATTATTATTATAAATTGATGTGTGTATATTATTCTTATATTATTATATTATTAACAAGGGGACCATAATGATCCTATATCGTTCAAATGGGTTTTAATTGTTTGCTTCAACAAATTACATTGCTTAAGCTTAAAAAACAAAAATCTATGATAGTAGGTTATTGTTAAGATTATTCCAGATTGTCTGTCAAATATATACATGTTGTTTAAACCTCTTTGCTTCATATCTTCAAAAACAAGAAAGTATACCATAAGTCTGGGTTAAGAATATTAAATATGAGTATTTAAATCTGAATCAATAGTTATAAAAAATGGTCTAAATTTCTAAGCTGTACCATCAAAAACAAGAAAGAAGGTCAGTAGGTCATGATTGATACTATTTGGGATGAGTATTGCGATCTGTATCAAAAAATATACATGTGGTCCAAATTTCTTTGCATTAACTTCAAAAATGAAAAAGTAGGTCAGTAGGTCAGGTCACGATTAAGGCTATTCAATTTGAGTATTGATATCTGTATCAAACATTATACTTGTGGTCCAAATTTCTTGCAGCATTAACTTCAAAAAACAAAAAAGTAGGTCAGCAGGTCAAGATTAAGATTATTGAAGATGAGTTTTGGGATCTGTACCAAACTTTATACTTTCCTTTGCCACTGCTTCAAAAACAAATAAGTCTATGTAAAACAATTAACCTGGACGTGGCCTTTATTGACCTCAATGTCATGATTTGAACAACCTTTGTAGAGAACCACTAGAGCATGCAACATATTAAATATCTAAGCTCTGGGCGTTATGGTATCAGACAAGAAATTTTCAAAGGTTTTTCTAGAGTAAAAGCTGTTGACCCCGAGTTGCAGTCAATTTTGACCCCAGGGTTATGATTTGAACAAAATAAATTGTTGGCTACTAGGCAGTAGTAAATACCAAATATCTCAGATATGGGCCTTGTGGTTTTGGCAAGAAACTTTTTAAAGTTTTTCCTATATAAAAGGTAAAAGGTAAGGGTAGAATTCCTTTCCTGGAAGCACCGAGTACCCAAACAAAACTGCAGAGCCACGCATTTACAGAGTAAACCAACAAAAAAAAAAAAGCTGTAACGGAAAAATATTATAGACGGGTTGCTTCAAATATGCCACAGGTACATTTTAATTTATGTAAATACAGAAAAAGGTGGAGAAGGGGTAGGGGTAGAAAAGGTGGAAATAAGTCAATTTAAAACAAGGGACCACCGGGCTCAAAGTTTTTCCCTATATAAGTCTATCTAAAACATGTACCCCCGAGGCGGGGCCAATTTTAACCCCAGGGGCATAATTTAAATAATCGTACTAAAAGATTAATAGAAGCTGCTACATATAAAATATCAAAGCCATATGTCATTGAGTTTTGGACTAGAAGATTTTTCAAAGATTTCTCCCAAGTGAACCCCAGCGCGGGGCTATACATTGGCCCTAGGGAATTAAGTTGAACATTCTTGATAGAGGACCTCTACATGATGCTACATACCAAATGTCAGAACCATAATTATGCCTTATGGTTTTGGACTAGAAGATTTTCTGTTTTCCCCTATATGAGCCATGTGACCCCAGAGCAGGTTATATTTGATCTTAGGTGGATAATTTGAACATTCTTGGTAGAAGACCACCAGATGATGCTAAATACCAAATATCAAAGCCTTAGGTCCTGTGGTTTTGGACAAGAAGATTTCTTTCAAAATTTCCTTCTGGTTACAGCAACCAGAGTTCTAAATGTAATTCAATTCTTTAAACAATTTCAAAAGAAGCTTATCCAAAGAACATTCCTGTGAAAATTAAACAAATTGGCCGAGTGGTTTAGGAGGAGATGTTGTTTAAAGGAAACTGCTGACGCACAGACGGTGAACGATCACAATAGCTCACCTTTCAAGAGCACTTTGTGCTCAGGTGATCTAATAATTTTAAAACAATAATCACAGGGTTCCAGGTACGTCACTCGATAAAATGTTGGCCGACGATAACCAGTCAAGCTTGTCCATCCATAGCGTTACGGTTGATAGCTAAGCTGTGGTGACAACGTAAATAACAGAATGGGATAAAATGCTGTTCTTGGTTCAGTTGTATACATTTGACACGCTCACGTGGAATTTTGATTTTTTATCATTAATATGTTATAGAGACCCAGATTCATATTCTGAAAGATCAAAGAAACGAGAAAGATCTCCAAATATGTTGTTCATTGCAGCAACTTGAGTAAGTATTTTGCGGTGCATTCGTTTTAAAGGTATGAGTGTAGTAGTTTGTTGTAGACTTTCTACCTGTTTTGTTTTTAACAATCTGACGTGAGTGTATGCTTATGTAAGTCAGATAAACTTATTTAAATACACTTTAATTAAACAAACGAAAATGATTGCTTTGTCACGGTTTTCCAGACATGTCAACAATTGAAGTTATTGCTTTATGTCCATAGGGCTACCTATGTCCGTCTATAGGGGTGTATAGAATGGAAAATGAATCTTATGAGGGAACGGATGTTGCATTCTGTATAGAAGCGAATGGCGAAATGAAGAGAAAGGTTTACACTGTCTTGTAAAGATTGTCCATATAGCACATACAAGAGCGGGAACTTCAATAGACATAAGAGATCTGTAAATGATAAAGAAGGAAACTCTTGTTTTCATTATAGCAAGACAAACAGCAGTCATTTCGACTTATAAGAATAAAAAGACAAAGTAGATGTCAGTTCTGTGTCTTGTATCATTTCTTCGAACACTTCGAGGTCGTTCTAAACTTAGAACGTTTCGAGGTCGTTCTAAACCTAGAACACTTGAGGTTGTTCTGAACCTAGAACGCTTCGAGGTCGTTTTAAACCTAGAACACTTCGAGGTCGTTCTGCACCTAGAACACTTCGAGGTCGTTCTAAACCTAGACCACTTCGAGGTCGTTCTTAACCTAGAACACGTCAAGGCCGTTCTGAACATAGAACACTTCGAGGTAGTTCGAAACCTAGAACACTTCGAGGTCGTTCTTAACCTAGAACACTTCGAGGTCGTTCTGAACCTAGAACGCTTCGAGGTCGTTCTGAACCTAGAACGCTTCGAGGTCCTTCTAAACCTAGAACACTTCGAGGTCGTTCTGAACCTAGAACACTTCGAGGTCGTTCTGAACCTAGAACGTTTCGAGGTCGTTCTGAACCTAGAACGTTTCGATGTTGTTCTGAACCTAGAACACTACTGAACCTAGAACGTTTCGATGTCGTTCTGAACCTAGAACACTTCGAGGTCGTTCTGAACCTAGAACACTTCGAGGTCGTTCTAAACCTAGAACGCTTCGAGGTCGTTCTGAACATTCATTATTTGAGCCATGCCATGAGAAAACCAACATAGTGGGTTTGCGGCCAGCATGGATCCAGACCAGCCTGCGCATCCGCGCAGTCTGGTCAGGATCCGTGCTGGTCGCTAATGGTTTCTCTAATAACAATAGTCTTTGAAAGCGAACAGCACGGATCCTGACCAGACTGCGCGGATGCGCAGGCTGTTCTGGATCCATGCTGGTCGCAAACCCACTATGTTGGTTTTCTCATGGCATGGCTCATTTGTTATCAGTCGGTATGTTTATATTTAGTTTCTCGAAGAGTCTAGTTAAAAACAATTGAGCGACCGGTCACATACATATCCCAAGGGCTTCTGCAGGCGTGAATACAGAAAACAAACGTGTGTTGTCGCTTTTCTTGTATAAAAAAAAATTACTCGACGAATAAATGTATTGTTTTCATATGTGATGACTTTACGATTCCGGTACATTTTAATTACCATGCTGTTGTTCTTGGAAACGGTGAACATGTTTTAAATATCCATAACCAGGGCCTAAAAATCAACAACATTACTAAAAGCACATACTGAAGATTTTTGCACGATTTTTTTATCTCTCGTTATTACAAACATTAAATTACCAAAAAATATTCATAGAACTTCAACGTTTGGTAAACAGGAGCCCAATTTCAAGAATTATTATAATAATTTTACATTCGAGTTCTTTTGAGTACGGACACATTTGGAGTACGGATGAGTACGAAGTTCAATGAAATGTAAATTCGTTCAGATATTAGATAAAAACATACCGACTGATACTTATCAAAATTATAAATACGATTTGGCGTTGGTAACTGATACAGCAAAACATTCTATGGTTTAGATTGCATCTTTTATGCTACAAGAAGAGGTTTTATGAAAGAAACAAGACTCAGATAACAGATGTCAATCTGCGCACAAAAAAAAATGCGTCCCTGGGAAAGCATTTCAAAAATAAAAATCGGGTATTAACAGCACGTGAATTGCCTTGTTTTCACACGATTTTTCTCCAGTTAATACATGGGCGGATTCAGTGAAAAAAAAAGTAGTTTTTATGCAAGAAAGTACTTCTATCAATTTATTAATCAAATGGAAGCTACTCTTGTTGGATTTTTTCTGATAGATATACTAGTAATCAATCTTATTGATTAATCGAATGATGCCTGCACTTCAATGCGAAGCAGTGCTGTTGCCAGTAATGATGTTGCGAACAACAACCACAAAAACGGTAACACCAACAACAAAAGGGTGCTTAAGGATGTACGAGCGTTTTTTTTTTAAATATCCGCCATTTTGAAAAATGTTTCTTCGAATATTGCTTTCTAACAAGTTTTGCCGAAAATTAACGCTAAATAATTAAAGTATGACTAATAATGTACCATTTAACCAAACAGATTGTACTTTTTGCGGGAATTTTTTTTCACCCTTATTTTTGGCTGGCATTTTCCTAAAATTGTCAAATATCTGTAAAAGTGGATCAGGTTTGGTTTTGATATTTTCCTGACTAAAACATATAACAGTTAGCTATATTTTGAATAAAAAAATTCAAGATAGCACTTTATTATATCTAGAAAATATAGATGAAAACAAAAAGAACAAAAAATATCAAAATTCACTAGTTTTTAACAGTTTTTTCTTAATAAATCTCTTAGATGCGCGGTGACCCCAACCTTTTTACTTTCCGTTTTGAAGCACTTTTGTGTGTCATTAAAGCTGCAAAGTATTTTAAAAATCTTACCATCAGAATGTTGTTTTTTTTTTTTTTTGTAGATCTAAATACATTTTTTCCAGTGAATATAAAGTGGGTGGGGTAATTATGTCAACATGCAAAAATGAAAAACATTTGTTAGTGACATTTATGCTTATATAATACTGACATCACCTTGTATTCATATTAACCTTTAAGACATGAAATCCCTGTAACATTGAATGGGATATTATATGTTTTATAAAGTACCACCATTTTTTCAATTTTACAAAATTTCAGAAATGCTTAAACAGTGGGTGAAGAAAATGCCCTATAAAATAAAACGAGTTCGGTGACCTGTGTTTTTTCTTCTATTGTTTGTCTTAGAAACTAATGTTCTTCAAGCTCACAGAGTATGAAAAAATTCTTAACGTTAGAAAAAATTCGCTCCTACATCCTTAAGCAGAAAATATTCTTAAGTCTAACGGTACAAGATCTAGGTTTTACTTTAATTTTTACATACTGTTGGATTGCAATTTTACATATATTTTAACTATGTGATTATTATCCTGGTTTTCCAGTTAATAATCACTAATAAAGTGATGTAATATTTGACTCATACACTTAATTGGTAGCTTCTTTGTAAATCTGAAATCAATGTTAATCCGTTGAAAGGGATTTTTTTTGAGGACACAGTTGAACGATTGATACTTAAAATACTCTCAACAGTTGTACCCCTTTAAAGATGAACACCTTGTAACACTACACACCTTTTTGTAGATTGCATAGATTAAGAAATTCAGCATTTTTAACACTAACGGTTTTATTTACAAGACTGACTGTACTTACAATGTAGCACCGATCTAGGTATACATACATCAGCTTAAAAAACAATGTTTGTCGAACGCCTAACTTAAAAATATTACATATTACTAAGTCGAAAAGTTCTATGTTACAATGACACAACAACTCTTTCTTAATCTTCCATATTCCTTAACCCTCTGTCTCTCCCTCCAGATCTCGTATTGTTCAATCATCCGGTTCCTCTAAATAGTTCCTCCTGATTCCGTCTCTCTTCTTCATTCAGTCCTCTCTTTTCTAAGCATTTTTCCTGGGTATTTATACCTTTTTCACGAACTGCATCGCAATAGCATGTTTACAAGTACTATTCAAAGCAATTTCAATAACATATCAATCAAAACGTCCATCATGTACTGATATAACCTTAAACAACAGATGTACAATCACCATTGGATATTTTTTTTTTTTTTTTTTTTTTTTTGCAAATAGATGACAGGTACCGAAACAAACAAAATAGTTACGGTCAAATCTAAAAGACAAAACATTCGATTCACTTTGGTAAAGTTGCAAACAGTAACAATATACTCAGTTCCAAAAGAAAGTGTGCACTTTTTAAGTTTAAATATTTCAAAAAATTCCCCGACGTTTATGTTTTATTTTTTCATACACTAAATCTCAGGTATAACTCGAAATCTAAAATGCACACCAATTTGTTTACGAACTGATTTAGATTTTGGTACCAAACATTATAAGTTTTCATGAAAATAACCGAGAAAAAATAATAGAAAACTAAGTGCACACTTTCTTTTGGAACTGAGTGTATGCTGAATAGGACACAAAAGCAATTTTAAAATATTTCTGATATGGAGATATCTGTGCGCACGGCACTTTGCATTGTTAGACTCTTGCTTTTTCCTAAGCTTTTGCCGCCAGGTCAGTTATAGTAATAGCTCTATATGACTTTCAGGTCTTATAAATGGCAGTTTTTCTTATTGATTTTGAGAAAAGATACAAATACATTATACTGATATTATTTCATTCTTTAAGGTCTCTGTGTAAGATGTTTACTGCTGGATCTGTCTCCGTTCGGCTTGCGAAAAGACCATAAAAGCTGACATCGGCTACAACATCGTATTTAAGCAAATGTTTGACTTTATAGAGTTTCATAATTAACTTACGAAATATTGATACAAAGGTGTCTGGTTGGAAAAGTCTACAAGTGTAAAGTTTTTCAATTCTTGTTGAAAACCGTGTGCAATATTATGAATGCTACATGACTCCTAAAGTTTAAACAAGAACTCAAAATAAGAAAGTTTTAGTTAAAATTTATTCATCCTCATGATCTAAAATTTCTTAACACTAACAAGTGTGTGTTAGGTCTGTTTTACTTGAATGATAAACGTTTGTAGATTTTTCACCGTTCAAAACTTGTATTCTGGAGATTTCCCCTTCTTCTACATTGACTCTTCGAAAAACAACATAAAACAAAGCACACATATATATAAATATGATAAAGAAAAAAGCATGACTTTACAACAAGATATTAACATACTTGTTTTTAACAATTTTATGAAGATGTTGAAGAATGACATTTTTCACATTGAACATATTCATAACATGAGCAAACATAGATACAATATAGTGATATCGATTAATCTCATTTCAGGCACTGTTGAGCTTGCCGAACACAAAGAACATTTATATATTCACAACACTGTAAACGCAATTGAAAAAATAAAAAAAGAGACACATATGCGAGGCATCTGATCTTGCTTCAGTTCTTAAAGAAAGTAGATTTTATTTACGGTTGTTGATTATGATAATAGTTCTGGAATTCTGTTTAGCTTATGTCGTGTGTCGTTCGTCGCGTTTTATGTCGACGCGGAACACGATACACGGAATGGCGCGCGTCAACACCATGCACCACGCGATTCGATGCACGACAATGTGAAACGACGGGCGTGATTATTGTATCATGTGTCGTGCATCGTGTCGCATTAACACGCGTCGTGTTGCGTGTCTTGTCGTATTGTAGCGATTCTTGCTGTGCGTCTTGTCGCGTGATGTACGTGAACCTAAAACACGGCGGACAACATGAGCTAAAAGTTATTGGTAGATATTTAATGAAACTTCGAGAAAGCTATTTCAATCTCACTCTGAAATAAAAAAAAAATATCCTTTATATACCATAATGCCTAAAATCGCTTATTTGTTCTACATGATGTAATGATCAGTTGATGTTCTGCGCAAAAGAATATATTTCAAAAAGCTGAGGTTCTTCTAAAGGTTTACTTTGACTTGTCACTACACATCAAAACTACACATCAAAATAATTCATCCTAGTAAGTGAATGTTAAAAAGCATATTATCACATTTTTCACGTTGCGGGAAATAAAGCCATGCTTATTTTTTTTTAAAGAAGAAGAAATTTTAATATTTCATGATCAGGAAAAGCTTACATGTGATAAAAGCTAAATTTGTGTCTTTCTACAATGATTTTATTTAACTCCTTGAATCAATTTGATTAAACGCTCTGGTATATTCCTCGACAGAGCTTCGCATTTGATCATTTTATTGACAACTTGTTTCATTGATTTATCATGAAAAGACACTCATTAGTATACTTCATATCTTATTAAAAGAGGATAAATCCAACAAAACTAACAATCGCAAAAGAAAACAAGTATGTTCCAGACATGAAACTTCATGTTTTGGTTTACAACATGTAAGCAATGATAATTAAGGTTTTTTCCACCTTTCAGTATGAAATTTAATGAAATTAGCCAGGTTTTCAGTATTACCCGGCGACTAGTACTCTGTAATACAAAAGTAGAAGTATTGCAAACTTTCAAATATAAATATTTGCAATTTAGATAGCATTAAACTCGCATAAGCCCTACCAGACTACAAGTATTCCAACAGTTAGAATTTGCAACCTAGTAGACTTGTTAGAATTTGCAATTTATGTAGTAATATACACAAATAAACCTTCGCAGATTGCTGGTATTTTAAATATAGATATTTGCAATGTACATAGTATTGTACTAAAATATACATCACATATTTTTAGTATGCTCAGTATGCTAAACGCAACATTTTTTCCCTCAATTTTTGCATACTTTCCTTGTTAATGTATATTTGAAGTGTGTTTAGTAGTATTGTAAAATCGTGTAGGAACCTGACCATCATCCAAAACCAAAAACTCCCCAAGAATCAAGTAAGTGCAGTTTTCTTATCAATCAGCAGGTTAAAAAAACATTGACAGCCCTGGGTCGGGGTTAATTTCGACCCCGGGGTCATGATTTGAACAAACTTGGTACAGGTCCAATATGCAATGCTTCACACCAAATATCTAAGCTCTAGGCTTCTGGTTTTTGAGAAGAAGATTTTTAAAGTTTTTCCTTTCAGTTGCCATGGCAACCAGAGTTCTGCATGGAATTCAAATCTTTGAATAATTTTTTGTAGAGCTTCACCCAAGGAACATTCCTGTGAAGTTTGGATGAAATTGGTCCAGCGGTTTATGAGGAGATGTCGTTTAAAGTAAAAGTTTACGGACGCCGGACGGTGAGTGATAAAAATATGACATTTATTACTTTTGTTTCTTTTTATAGTCATTGTTTTCAAATTAATTCAAATCTCTGTAATGGCAGTAAAAAGTGAGCAGCACTAAAGTTACCGGATAAATTTGTTTTACACACTTATAAAAAATTCTGTTAGCCAATCAAATTGAAGGAAATCATGGTCCAAAAAAAGAAACAAACTGAAATGAACACTCACACACTGCATGTATATCCATTTTAAGTATTTGCAACTTTCAGGTTATTATACTCAAATAAGCCCTCACACACTGCTAGTTGAGACAACTCGAAAAATATTGTAATGAATACGTGAGTTCTTTACACGGAAAAGGGTTTTGTTCTTGATGACAATTTGGCGGAAGGCAACTTGCCCTCCATCTCTAATTGGAAAAATTGCTAGTTACTTGCAAGTTTGCTCTAAAATACTGTACTGTGAAACATCATTTTTAACAGAGTAATACTAAGAAAAACAGTCTGATTTTTCTGGATGACATTATTTATCCTTCTTTTCGTAACAGATACCGATCGTTCTGGCCGCAAACGCCTCTCTAAATTTCTTAGAGGCCACAATGTACGGAACTGGATAGAAAACCGTGGATAATTTAGCAGCCACTGGCGGAATAACAGATGCCAACATCGTCATCTCGGAGCCATGGTTAAAGAGAGCCCAAATTGCGAAGAAGCCGTACGGAGCAAAGCCAGTTGTAACAATGATCAAATTCGCCATGGCAATCTGAAACAAAAGCATAAAGGTAATGTTAATGTTAGTGGTGTAATTAATTATCTTTGTTCAGTAATTGTAAAGTAATGTAATGAAAAAAAAAGAAAACTAACTGAACGTATAATTACCACAACAGTTGAAATAAAAAAAGAAGAAGATCGTTTCAACATGTTCGCGTTTTGCGTCTTATTGCAAAAAAAACAAAGAGTAGGAATACAGCAAAAAAGAAAGCAAGAAAGCGCAAGCAAACACACACACACACACGCTAAAATGCAGACAAAGCCTGCATGCTCTCATAGATGTTCGCACATATCTCTCGTTTATTTGTTAATTAATCAAGTAGTGTCATGATACCGTCATTGATCGCACTAACGGATAATTAAAGTTTTCTTATGCGAGAGGGATGTTCATGATATCTAGAAGTTGTTTTGCTGTGAAGGTAAATTCATTACATCGGCGATGTAAGTGTCAATAGAACAGAACGGACAATTAAGCTACATACAAAATCTTTATTACATACTCGTTTCTATTCCCCGTTAAGTTACACTGGTACCGGAAACGTCAATATTTTTCCATACACTGACGCCTGAATTTCATATCGGGTGCGTGACGTAATTCAGTATGTAATGTTGCACTATTTTTTTTTTCTGTTTAGTTCAGTACTGTCAATCCTATTCAGGCTTATGATATTTACATAATATATATACGTGCAGATGCGTATGTAATAAAAAGGTTATTATCTTTGCATCGGGAAATATGCACTCGTTCTTCAGCGGAAGAATATTCGATGGTTCAACGCAATAAGGGCGTAATAATTATATGTAGATACGCCCTTATTGCGTTGAACCCTCGTACTGCGCTCCTAAAGTCGCGTAATATTTCAACTGAAGAACTCCTGCATATTTCCCGATACAAAGCTAATAACCTATAATTATTGCATGCTTTTCAGTGCATTACCGAAAAATCAGAGTGCAGTATATCTGATAATGTTATAGTCAAAGATATTAAATATATGTTTTACTGGTAAGAAATTCGTCAATGGATAAATTTAGTTATCACATGAAATAAAAAGACATTTTATTTGTTTTACATGTAAGGTCAAAATATCCTTCATTCATGAACACAATATTCTACATTTTGTGGTGTTCACTCGTGAAAGATGTTCCACTTTTTATATCCTCTAAATACTTCAAACTTGTTCAATAAAATATGTAAAAACACATGAAAATATCAAAGCTTTATGTATCTTTTTAAATAAACTCAGAGTCTAGTGTATTGGAAAGCATATTTCGTTAAATACATAAGTATAGATATTTATGTCCAGTAAGTAAGACTGTCCTAAGATTGAGGTAGGGACTGTTGGGGGGAGGTTGGGGGTACATTACCCCTCACGGACAGACGGTCAAACCGAGAAAGCTAATATTTCGACTTACTGCATGCATACCATGCTCCTACCTTATCTTCTAATATTGTCTATGAACGTTCACAGCATCCGTCGTTAACCATTAACGTGCTAGTTTTCTAGAATTGACTGGTCTATCATTCAATTTGGGCAATACCATTTCTTATTCAAAAGGTGTTCACTGAAAACTTTTACTGACTGAAAATCGAACAGTGCAGACCATGGTCAGCCTGCACAGTCTGCACTGGTCGCAAAGTCAAAAATACTTGCCACCAGCAGTCTTATGTCACCGCATATTTTGACACGGTGTCGTTACTTACACGGACTTCGCGCATTAATGATGACCTGTCGTATACAACAGACTCAATCAATCGGTTTTGGTATTATTTCGATTGGTTGCGTTTTATAAACTGTCATGAACAGACTCTATCAAATCAGGTCTGCTATTATTCTGCTTGGTTGTGTTTCACGACCTGTCAGGAAGAGACACTATCAAATCAGGTCTGCTATTGTTTTGCATGGTCGCGTTCTGTCTTAAACGTTTTGTAGCATTAATTAAGAAATAGATCTAATATATCTCATCGGTGATTTGTCGCTGAATAAATCACTGTTTGTCGTTCAGATGCGAAGGAATTTTTATCACGAGGGCGCATCCCGAGTGATATAATGCTAGATCTACGCATCTGAACGACAAACAGTGATTTGTTCAAGAGCAAATCACTAAATGAGATATATTATTTCGATTCTAACACGTTATCAAGGACTTTTAGGCATGCATTAAATATTTAATAGGAAAATGAATAGAGGATATAACATGAGTGTCTTTTAATATTGAATTTATTAAACGAGTTTACTAAATTCAAACTTGGGAAAGACATAATTGTAATATTCTTTTTATCACATGTAAGCCTTTCCTGCTGAAACATCAAATTTCGTCTTTCATTAACTATTGACCAAGTAAAGTCGACCAACGTCTCCTATAAATAAACGACGTCAGCTTTATTAAGCCCTCTACAGACGGTAGGTTTTTGTTGTACAACACTAATTATCTCAAAAATGTACAATTTTGAAATTGTACATTTTTCACATACAGACAGTATTCCATTCCCATATAAATCACAGAGATTAACCTAGTAAACATAGTGCATCAGGTACTAAAAAGAATGTAACTATTAATACTAAAAATAATATTCACCTTTTTATGTCCCATGAATTTTATTACGCATGACACAAATGAGCCGTGCCATGAGAAAACCAACATAGTGGCTTTGCGACCAGCATGGATGCAGACCAGCCTGTGCATCCGCGCAGTCTGGTCAGGATCAATGATGTTTGCTTTCAAAGTCTATTGCAATTAGAGAAACCGTTAGCGAACAGCAAGACTGCGCGGATGCTGGTCGGAAACGCACTATGTTGGTTTTCTCATGGCGCGGCTCAAATCATTTAACTTTTCAGTGTCATCCTTTTTCCATTATGCATTAGAAGCCATTTTATTATATCCAGATTTGTGTTTATTTTTTGGGCAGTTTTTTTCTGGAATTTCATTCACTTGCCTCTTATCAACTAATCATTTACCAATTTGTTGCTTGTCAACGTGGGTGGTACGTAAGGCAAAACTTACGAAATAGAACATGTCCTAATCTGTAAAGCTTAAGTCAAGACTTAAGATTTACGAAATCAAGGAATAGCATCATACACACGATAATATTTGGCTGTACATCTTGAATTTAATTGGTGTTGTACAACAAAAACCTACCGTCTGTAGAGGGCTTTACACTAGCGTATTATCAAATTTATGTAATGACTTTATTCCACTCCCACGACGTCAGTTGAACATGTGATAAATGATGTTTATAGTAAATGTTTATTTTTATTATATACCTGTATAAATTTTGTAAAAAAGTCGGCTTGCATTTCAAAATTAGATATGAACAGGCAGAAACAAATCCGTATTGTACCTTTTAAATTTCGTATTGTACCTAGGGTCATAATAACAGTAAGTAGATCTGGAATTTTGTATTCGGCTCTCGTGGATTTTGCAAGGTCGGATAAAAAATCCACTCGAGCCGAATACAGCATCCCAGACCGAGCTTCTGTTATAATAACCCTATTATATCTGTGTTTCATGTCTCATAATGCACATCTATTTGTACGGTATGAATTAATATTCAGCTTCGATTTGTTAGCTATCCTGCAGGCATACAACTCACACAATCTAAACAATTTCACACCACTCTTAGATATTAAGGCATGTTTATGATGCTTAGTATGAAGACGTTAATTGGAACCAATGTTTAAAGTTAAAAGAATGCTTTTTAAGCTGACAGTATGGTAAAGCACATCCCTTGTTCATTGAGTCAATATGCTAAACCCGGGGAAATGGGAAAAAATTATTCTTAAACTTTTAAAAGGTGTCGCTGTTTTAAACAAATATCGGTCATAGTTTAATGAATCACAGGTTATTCAATGCATGTATATATTTTACGTATTACTTCTGAGAATTGGCTTAAATGTGGAGTATGCTCCTTTAAAAGTATCGATGTTTCTCATTACATAGCTGGTGCAGCCGTTCTGCGCATGCCCGGAATGATTATCAATTGGAGCGCACGGCAAAATTACGCAATATTTGCATGTCCGCACGCATTTAGTGTATACTATGCATGCTATACTGACTATAGGTTAGGGTTAGTATCACCATGGTTACAAAATATATACATTTAAGATATTTTTAGATCTGTTTTTAGTCACAGCCTAAAAGTGTACCAACCCAGTTGAGTTGATTATTCGTAAACCAATCCTTCTCGTCTATCTTCTCCGGAGTGGGGCGAGAAAATGCGGTCCGGAGTGACCACAACGATATCAGGAACATTACAATAGACACTACCGGAAGTGTAATAAACAGTGAACGATGGCTCTGATCATCTTTGTGCCAGTTTAGTCCGCATGCAGTACCAGACGACTCAATAACATAACTAGAAATTCAAAAGGTATACAGTAAAATCATTTAATTTCGTGGGCATGAAATTTCGTGGTTTTGGTCTAAATGGAAATATCGTGGGGATATGAATTCGTGGATTTCAACTTTACAAAGTAAAATGAATAGGAATTTCACTTGTTCGTTGGGATTAAATTTCGTGGATTGACTCAGCCACGAAATCCATGAAATTTAGTCCCCCACGAATATTAATGATTTCACAGTATATAGATATCATTAAAAACAATTCTTGATAACAGATACACATTAGTGTCAGGTTAAAAAACAGTAAAAGCAACTTTTGAGAGTTTTTTGTTCCGCCTAAAATGTGTGTTTTAGTCCCTTTAAGATCATCTTGACTTTTGCGAAATGTATATTGAAATTTAAATCTAATTAATATTCATGTAAATTCCTATCGGAGGCACTAAGGCAAGAAAAAATTACAGCCAATAAACTAGTTACAAATAAATAAATGATTTTAAACGCGTCAAGTGGCTAATTTTTTAACAACAAAATGAAGAAACGCTGCCGATAAATAACAGCATAAAGGTCGCTTCAACTTTGGAAACGTGTACCTTTGCTTCAGTTCTCTGTGACAGTCATTTTCATCGTTTTTACTTTATTTTGGTTTGAATGGAAATGATGTTAGTACAAGATGGAGCAATTTCGACCTTAGATCATTCACACGATCACAAAAATATATTTGATGCAAGTGGCATAGATTAGATGTTGTGTGTACGAGATAAGATGTCGAGCGCTCGAGATAAGATGTCGTGTGCACGAGATAGATGTCGTATGCTGCAGAAAAGATGTCGTGTGCACGAGATAAGATTTTGTGCGCTCGAGATAAGATGTCCTGCGCACAAGATGATTTAATCTTTAAAAAATAACTGCATGTCTTAAACATAGCACTGTACAAAGTGGCTGCATGAAGAAAAATATTTTAATGACCTCTTCGGCACGCGAATGATACGAAACAATTTACAAAACTATGACATCATTTTATTCAAGGTTGCTGCATACTGTAGGGAAAAGGGAATTTGTTGTTATGAACATGTATTTTTTTTTCGACAAAAATCTAAAGAATGGGTTGCGTTGTGCATTTTAATGTTGGTTATACCTGTTCCATCCTAAAACAGGACCAATAGCTATCCCAACACTATATATCCATCCGAGCACTGACAGGAACAGTGAACGGCCGCTCATGTCATCTGCAAATAAATATAAGGACATGCTTCAATTTGACTGACTCGCGTTGTGATGCTGTGATTTTTCAATTAAGTATTGAATATTCAAATGCATTTTTATACTATAATCGAACAGTCTAAATAATGGCAATTTGATTTGTTTCCTTGTTTGTTACTATTGGGCTTAGCGCTATTTTTCAACAGTAATATTGGTTATATAATGGAGGGCAGATAACATCACCGGTGTCCTTGCTTCTTTACCAGTACAAACTTGTTATCCGTGAGTGACAACATTCCCACATGAATCAGGGGTGGAGGACGAATGATTTCAGACACAATGTCTATTATCAGTCGTCACGGAGAGAATTCGACTCACGACCTTGTGATTCGTGCATCTGCATTCTCCCTGTTTAGCTAAGCGGGCAGACAGTGGAAATTCCGTGTTTAGCAATGAGACAGTAGTTTGTCACAATTTCATTACCAGATGATATAACATGCATCTAAAACGGTGAGTTCTTAAGTACATTTAGTCCAGACATTGAGTTAGTGAGATATATTGTACGGCCAGTCGACACAATAAGGACTAGCAGTATATGTAAATACAATGGAATAACTAACGCATTCATAAATTATACATACAAATGTTCAGAAGTGATATGCTGTAGTAACGTTGAATGCAGAGGAGACCTGCAAATGTCACGGCGCCCATACCCCCTGTATAAGTTAGCACGCCATACATCTGACAGCCAATATCGCCAAACAGCCAGCTGTTAAAAAATGATGCATTGATATTTATGCCATTTAATACAACCATTAAAAGCATTCTTCTTTCAGTGAAACTTATTAGATTCTATTTTTTTTATATTTTAAGCGGTACATAATTTCACACATATAATCACAATTTAACATAGTTACCTCCCTGCAAAAGCAGACGATCCAGAAAGCGGGATACCAGCGACTATCAGTATGTTTGCAATGGCGAACTGCACGTGAATCTTAGACCGGCAACCAGTAATGGCATTTTCTCCACGAAGTATTGCAATTATCAAAATATTTCCAAGTATTCCAAGGAAACCTGCGAGAAAAGAAAGGTAAAACAAATAATCACGCGAAAGCTGAAAAAAAAATCCGTAAGTCAAAATATGAAGTACTTTAAAAAATCCTTTTTACGTAATACGACAGAGAAATCTGAGACATAAATATAAAATGAGCTCGAATTCACGACATGCTGATTTGATAAAAGTTTTCCCATGTTCATTGAAATGTTTATACCGATCTAAAGAACACGGATTAATAAAAGAAATAGAACTGAATTCCCCTTTTCACAAAGTCCTTCTATGAGAAGTTAATCTGATCAACTTATTGAACCAAAAATTTCTGCAAAATATGTATATTTTTTGAAGTGCCTTTCTGGAAAAATGTGTATATTAAGAAGATGAAAAGTAAACCTATTGCGCTTATATTCTATAATAAGATATTGTCTACGTTTAATGATATTAGAGACTTTAAAGGTGCATAAACATTTGCAACGGATGAACTAATCAGATTCAATAACGTTCTAATCAATACTTTAATGTGCTTTTGTCCCGGTACGAGTTCATATACGGCACAGTAATCAATATTAAACACAGGACAAATAGATGGAATCAATGCATTCACTTGTAATGTAATGAAATGAGAATCATATTGTTTGTTAAATTCACACCAGAAGAATTCCAATTATATAGGTGTTATTGGATTTGAATCCCAGAGGCGTATGCTTCCCTTGCTATTTTTATTAAAGTAGATAATTAATATTCCAATTTTTAATTAGTTGAGATGTTAACACTAGTATTTAGGTATATGAGTAAATGAAGGCCGAATATAATTGAAATACTGTCTGGAAACTGTACGAGACCATCAGAATAAACAAGTGTTTCAGGTAGTTATGCACGTTTGTCAAACCGGAATTCATGACTAAAGAGCGGAAAGCATGGACTAAAACCTGTACCGGCATACGGAAACGAAAGTCATTTTACTCATACAGATCTCGAGTATACTTTTATAAAAATGGTTACACAACTTTCTCTTTAAAAATACAAAACAATTATGAGAAAATTGCTGCACGTGATATAATTCCAAAGAGTGACTTCAAATTCTATCTCTTAAATCATTAATAAATATCTCAAAAGTAAGCACACCGACCCATATACTTTATTTGATCTTATAATTAATATGATTTTAAATTACAACAGTGAACAATGTTATCAAAATCTGCATAAAATTTGAACTTAAAGGGAAATTTTCTCGTAGACTCACATAATGAAAACTTTTGTTTGGTCCATTTTTTTCGAATCAGTATAGCAAACGAAAAGAAAGAGAAGAAAATAATGAAATAAAGAATCAAGCACACGGTGATTTCATTTTAATTTGACAAGTCTGATATGATATTTTTAAAAAAGTATCGTGAAATTCTAAATTGCAGAAAGAAATTTGATCTAAACTGAGCTACAAATGTACCTTAACGCAAAGCAATATATGTACGAGTAGAGGTGAAGGCACAGTACGAGTAGAGGTGAAGGCGCAGTACGAGTAGAGGTGAAGGCACAGATGTGTGGCAGTGTATTAAGAACATCACAACGAATGAACTTAATCTGGCTATACGTGTTTATACAAAATGGAGTTGTATTGTACACGTTGTATTGTACACGTTGTATCTCTTTTATTCTGTATTTCAGGCGTTTATCAGTATCTTATACTTGCCAATGGTTGAACAAAATATGAATTTCTCTTGGTATAATACTTTTCTTAAGACAGTAATTGATTATGATGGGGCTGGGGACTGAATGAGGAGTATTGCATAATGATGTCTTTATCGGTTATGACCAACACCAATTTAAACCGAGTCTACTTTCTTTAACTGTTGAGTCCGCGATACAACTTCTGATAGAGTTTATAACATGTTCTAAAATGATCCGGTTGATTTCCCCATAGACAAAAGAGGACTGAAACTGTTATTATTAATTATGATGCAACAAACCCACTGTTTGAAGAGAAGGCAACCAGAATCAAGCAACTATTTGGTGTATGTCGTCAAGAACATAGATAATAACGCATTAGATTTAATAAGTAATATATCTCATTTTGACCTTTCTTTCGCAAAATCATTGTTTTCGTTTAGATGCCTATTAGTAGATCACTCAGAATATGCCCTCGTGGTATTATTTCTTGGCATCCGAAATACAAAAGAATTTATTAAACGACAAGTCACTGTTTGTGATAGGTTATTTCTTAACAAAATTACGATGGTTTTTTTTACAATGTAACTCATTGCAGACTTGGAGCGGTCTTCTGCGCATGCCCGAAAGTGATTATCAGTTGTAGCGCACGGCAAAAATATGCATATTTTTGCATGTCCGCATGCATTTAGTGTACAATATGCATAAAATACAGACTAAAGTAGGGTTAGTATCACCATGGTTACAAAATATATACATTTAAGATATTTTCGTTCAAATTTAGTTAATTCGGTATGTACCGGAATCTGTAATTTATACCGGCGCTCCAAGTCTGCATTGAGTCCCATTCATTTTTTTTTTAAAGAAAATTACAAAATTTGTATAGTCTTTATTTCTTTCATCTAATTTACAGCATATGACGTTACAGACTGTAAATAATAAAAAAGAAGAAGAAAATCTCATAATAAATTGTACACTTTTCTTTATAGCTAGCGTACTAAGTGTACTGAAACGATCACAGCAGACCGAACCAGTAGTATATTTTATTCCAGCTCGTATCGACGGCGATATTTCAACAGAATATTTGTTAAAACAACGAAAGAGCCCGAAGCTTTACAGCTCCATCAATGCTATACATTGCTTTTTGTGTGAGCAACTGAAAATCAAAACCAGCTATTGCTACATATCAACCCTAAGAGACCCTTTCTAAATGAATGCTGTTTCCTTTGAAGGGTTCACAAAACATGTATCCATAGATCTTTCTGTTTCAGTTGTGCTGAACACTGCTCAAAACTAGCTATTACAAAAAAGCTAATCTTGCTACAATATAAAAGCAGAAGCGAGTGCAAACTTGTGCAATAAAGAACAATTTTGAGTGCGGATGTGTGTTCTACAAATTAAAGAGATATCTGTATTGGGATCATAAGCAGTTTTATTGCGCGTATAAAGACCAGCGGCGGAATACGCACTCGATTTGATCTTAAACAGAATATCATTATTATTTTTTATCAATTAAGCATTACACACAAAGATGAAGTGCTTTCAACGTATAATGTAACCGTAATTACATATTTCGGCAAACGAAAATTAGCTGTAGAATTATTTGTTAAGTGCATTTAATTGTTTTGATTCTAAAATTAAATCAGACTTGTTTAAGTCTGATGCTACATATTCATACAGGCTGCTGTGTTTATTATTATTGTTATATACTATTTTATTCTCTTTTATTTTATTTTATTTTGCGTGTGTGATTTTTGTGTGGGTTTTTTTGGCAACATTACAAAAATGGCCGCCTGTCATTTTCGAAAAAATAATGCCCACAAGATGTGAATCGTGCCACCTGTATTAAGATATTTAAGCAGAGAACATCGGTCGTTTACATCCAGATGTGTGCAATTTCATTTCGGCGTCCTTGTGTAGAAAAAATTTTTTTAATAAACACGATTTGGTACACTGTAAATGTAAGTGTTAAGGAACTGAACACTCTTTGAACGCCAATTTGCAACAGATATTGAACGCGTCTTTGCGTTCAAAATCCTATTACTAGTGTTCAAATTTTTAACACTAGCTGCTCAAAGAAAGAACGCCCGATGAACAGCCAGCTGTTCTGTTGTGGAACACCTTATGAACAGCCAGCTGTTCTTTTTTAACACCAGACATGTTCTATTTTTTAATGTTAGTGTTCAGATTGGTAACACCTACAGTTCCATAAATGAACAGTCTGTGAACACCCAGGTGTTCTTTTGTTTAACTCCGGACGTGTTCAATTCCAATGCAACATATATTGAACGCCTAGAACATGTTCAAAGACATGGACGTTAAGAAGTTGAACATACTGCATTCAGTTTTGAACACTGGATAAGAGACAGGTTTTTCTAAGGGATATTTGTTATACATAATAACATTTACTGCTGAAAATAAACAATTTTATTTCAAAAACATTTTGAAGAAAAACTACCACATCATGTGCAACTACTTAATCTGACTATTTTACAAGCTTTTTATGTACATGTATAGTGTTCTTTAGTTGTATTTTAAACATACCTGAAAACAAAAACTGTCATAAAAACATAAAAGAAGATATTATGCTTTGAACATAATGTCCTGTAAAAGTGTTCCCTGTCCTAAAAATTTTAGAAACTGTGTAAAAAAAAAAAATACCATAATGAAAAAATATTGACAGAATTTTGTGCTGCTGCAAATAGACGATAGTCATAATCCAAGTTTCAAAGATAAAATGGTACTTAAGAAGAATTCATGATATTTTTTAACAAAAAGACACTGGCACATGACTATGACTTTTTCCCAAAGCAAATAAATCAGGTAAGGTTGGAAAATACTAGTTACAAAATTATTTCATCAGTGGCAAAAAACCAACATTTCGACCAGACATAACCTTGACAGACTTATACAATAATATAGAAAGATATACTACTATTTTATTCTTGCATACAGCTCAGAATATAAGAAAGTACACATTTATTTATGAATTACTGTAATATGCAATAATATATATATATACAATTTCATTTGTAAAATGTTAAAAACCTGCTCAGTCCCAACTGCATTTAGAAAATACCAACATGTCTGCTCAGAACTAATAGTAACATTTTGAGAATGTCAATCAATTTGTTCAGTAACAATAAGTCAATTTTGTAAAATATGTTCCTGCTCAGTACCAAAAACACTATTTTGAAAATCCCAGTAATATTATTTGAAAAATGTCAATCTATCTGCTCAGAAGAGACCAGTGGTATTAGCATTACTGAAAACTATTCTCTATCTTGAACTGCTGCATTTGATTTCAGCAAAATACAAACCAGAATGATATTTCAGAAGAAAGAGTGACTGCTAATTTTAGTATCCTCCCAATACCTTAACCATGTAACTCATTTATTTAAATACTGTTTATACTTCTCACAGAAAAATGATTTTCTTAACTTTCATTTGTATACTGTTCTTCAAAATTTAATACAAATTGCTGCAAGAATCCTAAAGACATTGCTTAAGAATGATATTCAATGTCGAAAACACAGAATGTTGCAAATAACTGAACTGCAAATAACACTGTACTCTCCCTATTGTACCTAGTGGCAGTAAAATTTCATACTAAATAGGCTGTCTCTGCTTTGTCATTTCTGGTAAATATCACTAATTTTGGAGGACTGTTTTCTTTTACCTCCAATATGACCTCAAAGTCCTGTTCTTTAACAACCTGGCAAAAGAAAAATGGATTTCATTATATAAACAGCATTTAAATTTCTCAATATTGGAGCATTAATAAAACTATTTGCTGTTTTAAAATAGGTACAGAGATGGATATTTGAATGCTGTATAAACCTATCAAATGCGAAATAATGCTTTATGTTAAAATTAGGTAGATGCTGATGTAAAATATCATACACCTTATTCATGAAAATCAGTAATTCAACTCATACTTCCAAAGGTCAGGCACTGTTTTATAAGAGCAGGTTCAAGTCCAAGCTAAAGGTTCAGAAAATCATACTAGCACTTAATGAGAGTATTGTTCAGTGATTCTAGCGTACTAGTTTGTTAAACAGAACAGAAATATCATCTAACTTTAACAAACAAACCTCAGTGATGAATTTAGGAGTTTGGAAATGACATATGCCCTTCTTATTCCGATCAAACTTTGTTTCAACTTTTGTTCGTTATAGATCGACGCTTTATGTAGAGCTATCAGACAGTTTCATTGTTTGAATAAGCAGCCAATTGCACCTGCTCAAGATGCGACCTAAAATAAAAGTTAAAGTATTTCATGTTCTTTAGTTCAACATTTGCAATACAACGACAACAACAACATAAGTGCTGCCTGTTTTGAATTTACGTCATGGAATATCTATCTAGTAAACACTATAGATCTGGCGGGTGGAACTTAAATATAAATTATGAACAAAGTATTCAAGCTAAGAAGGTATGCAAATAGCAGAAAACTTACTTCATAACACATTATCCTTCCAGTTTCCTGTTTCCGCCAAACTTGAGACGCGTGTTGATGACGTACTCACGGTACTGATAGACGCTTTCTTGAAAAATTATATTTTTAGACATAACACCGGCGTTCTCAGATAGAACATGCAATGAATGCCCCTGTTCATATAAAATTTCCTGTCAATGTTTTTATATAGTTATTTCATTTTTATGCATTCACTGAAACTTCAATTAACAATATATCGGTAAAATAACTTACCCCTAGTTCATTAAAACTCAAAACAGTAAAATACGTCTAGACTTTTCTTGAAAGGCGATCTAATATTGGATGCTGGCGTTCAAATCAAGCGTTCCAATCGTACACAGAACACTTGTACTAAACATCGGTGTTCAGAGTATAACACGTAGTGTTCCAAAATTGAATACAGATGAACGCGTCCGGTGTTCTCTCCATTTACAGTGTACCGTGTTAGCTACCCTCGGTCTTAATATTCACTGTACAGCTGCCGTAACAAATACCGGCACATGCATTATGCATTAATTCAACAATGGAACTAAATAATTGACGTTTTATTTATTTCGCACTCATCTTTTTCTCTCATCAGTTGAATTTCTATTTCTATGCAAAAAAATAAATAACAATGTCGATATTAAACTACTGCCTTGAATCAAATGATGATTTATGATGGCAAAGGCCGGGGAGTCAAGCGCGAAGGACAAAGACTAAGTAATGGAATGGAATGAACTCTCTTGATTGAGGGTTACTACACATGTTACACGGTGTAAATTCGATACTAATTACAATTACGCAGAAAAGAGATTCGATCTTATGGAAATCTCTCAAAAATACTATGTCTTTTAGACTAATCTCCTGATGCGATGGATGTGTGTCTGGAAATACATGTTGCTGCCGGCGGGCAAAAACATTTCTATAGCAAGAAGTTTATCATTAGTTTTGAACGCACAATTAGTTTATTGTATATTTTATAATTTAATTTTGCGAAAGCTACTATGTTGGTTTTCCCATGGCGTGGCTCATTTATTTTTCTTTAATTTCTATTGCCCTTTTATTTAGTATGATCTCTCTAAAGTAGAGGTGGTATACATCTAGCTTAAAAAAAAACAAAAACTGAAATCAAAATTAATAGTTGCACCAAAAAAAAAAAAAAAAGACAAAATAACCTACACAAACGTTGCAGATACATGTAGTTCTAAACAAATGAGTGACTGGAAGAACGCGTCGAATTCGTTTACTGTGATATTTCTGCACGTGTTCCTCGGGTTTCAAAAAAAACCTACCCCGACATTATTACTAAATGTACTCTCAGATTACTCCTTCTATCTCTAAACACCTCTCTTGACAAATACCGAATGCTTAACGAATAACATGATTAAATATAACTAATAACATGCCGGTTAAAAGTCAAATACATGTAATTTGTTAAGATGTAAAGAAACTTAAGGATTTTGTTTAATAAACTGTAAATTATAATAGAGAACAAAATAAATTGTTATTAGGAATTGACGAATATAAGTCATAAGCGAACGCAATGAATTGAAGAGGAATGGAAAAATTATTATTAAAAGGAATGTGTAGATTTGCTAGAAGCACAGAGCAGCCAGAGAATTGCCAGATAGTTGGGAGAAATTAAATTATCACAATAAACAGAGTACTTACCGGATACAAGGTATAACACTCCGACGACTCTATGTTCCGCCATAGAAAAATCTCCACCTGCAGGGGAAGCCATGAATGCTTCTTTTTTGAAAGAATAGATATGCAGCTACCGATGAGTCCGCTCTGAGTGACAACGAAAGGTTTGCAGCGGCATTTATATACCACGAGACGGACTATCGATCTAGGTTTTCTTGCTGTTACTGTGATCAGTTAAGATTCTTCTTAATTATAGCTTCAAATCGACTTTTGAATCAGCGTTTGTTCTTTACAGACCATTAAACAAATAAATTTAAAATGGTATATGAAACAAAATACAAAATAGAAACATTTTACCCAGTTACCAAAAAGCCGATAGTTACACTGAATTAAGCAAGCTACGGATTTAGTATCGGATTTCCGTTGAAAAATATCTAGTGTCATTATTACATTTGTAACTTATTACATGAAAATGATGAGAGAAATATTTGTCTGTTTGCAGTTTCAAATTACCCGTGTGCTATATTTGTCGATAACAAAGCTGTGAAAGTATAGACGTTCTCATAGTAACGCATGGGTGTTGATTGTTGTCAACACGTATCCCCTATTCATGGTCAGCATTTATTAAAACGAATTCTCTACACAGCACAATCGAACCAAGAAAAGTAGTAGAACAACAGCAACAACAACAAACAACAACAAGTAATATCGCACTGCTTTCTTTACTGTGTCATAGTTTTCTATCAAGGTTGGTCAAAACAACGGCGTGCTTTTCTGAAATAACTTTCTTTCTTTTTTAATTGCTGTTGCTTTAATGTAAGAGATTTTTTCCATCGGTTATTCTGTCCATACTAGAAATCTCCTCTTAATTTCCAGAAAAAGCATCTACTTATTATATATAATATGAAATAAGGCGCTGCCTATTAAAAGATAAAACCCATAACATACATATGTAAGGCTTTGTTGGTCTTTCCATATTTTTGTCTTATAAGCATTACAACTTCTTCACTTTGTTATAAAGACATGCTGACATGTTTTCAAACTTTGCGCACATACATTTAAGGACTTTAAAAACGCCCCAATTATACATTTCGAAAATGTGATCTAAGAAGAATTTCGTAATGCATATTATATTTCCGAAATATGCATAAACAAGAAATATCTTTAAAAATGATGGTCGGCGAATTGTAATAAGGAAAAACGTTTATGAATTTTTCATCTAACATTCATCTTTCATCTAACATTTTTCAAATTGCAAAACTAAACACCGCACTTGAACAATTTAAATGGTTCTCTTTTAATTTTTCGCAAAGGTTTCGTAAGGTTGCAATTTTGTTTCGTTTATCCTTAGACGAATAATTACAGCAGTAGTTTGATGAAGATTCATGAAGCGGTTCGTGAGAAGAGGTCATTAAACGTGTTTATATTTTTAGCTAAATTGGTCCCTATCCCCATTTATAACAAAATAGCTGGAGACCTTACGATATTGTTACACATCGAGTTTGATAAAAATCCATTACATTTTAGTGGTTAATGCGAAGAAAGGCATATCTACTTTTAGCTATAGTGGTCCCTAATAGGGTCCAAGTTCAGGAAAAGATCTATATAAGCCTTAGGCTTTCGATCCTATCCTAAGCGTTTTTGCGAATTTTGTTGATTGTATATGTATTTTGTAAACCATTTCGCTAATAAAATATGTTTAAACCAATAGGGCCCAAGTTCCTATATAAATAAATTTGGAAGAGGACCTTATAATGATGCTCCAGACCAAGTATGACAAAAGATCCACCAAGCTGTCCACGAGACGCTGTATAAAGGCATTTCTAGTTTTAGCTCTAGCAGCCCCTAAAAGGGGTTAAATGTCCCAGCTGAACAAAGTTGGCTGCGGGCCTAATAAAGATGCTACAAATCAAGTTTGATTAGAATACATGAAAAAAAATCAATTAAAGGATTTTTTTATTTATTATTTTTATTTATTTCTAAAATAGGCCAACTGATCCCGCTTTAACAAATGCATATTCGCTATTCATGAATCTTTGGACAATGACGTCACACCTATAAAAAAGTGAAGGTCAAGCAAAACATACGATTGTAATTATTTCAATATTTCTGTTTCATAAGCAAAGTTTGACCGTAGTCATATCACATAGATAAACTGTATGCAGCGTACCTTCATTTTAAAGTAATGAGATTCAGTCATTATATAGCATATATATAATAAAACAGATTTCAACTGAGTTCAATATTTGCATACCATACTAAAGAAAAATATTCATATATAATAAATCAGTTAAATAATTTGTAACAAATATATCAAAGCAAACAAGTACTCATTTTAATATGCAATCTGAATAAGTCACAAAAGCAAGAAACCTTTTCATATACAGACGACAATTGTAACAAGGAAAATCTTTTAAAAAGCACTTCTCTACATAAAAGACTCTTATCACACCCTTATTCATGTGATACGCAGACCGTATTCAGCTTTCTTTAATCAGATATATGTTGGTATTTGAACAGGTTTTTATCATATTTATTAAACTTACTTATCATTTTGAGATATATCAATATTCTTGCTAAATATACTGAGCCAAAGTTAGCTTTAAAACTGTGAACAGCGTCGTTTAGGATAAACGCTTTGTCTACATTTCACTCAGCGTAGCACAATCAACAGAGTGAAAGAAATTGACAATCTCGTCCAATCAGGCAGAGTGTTGCATAAATCTTCCATTTTGATAAATTATCTATAATGCGTTATCAAGTAGTTTGATTTGCAAAGTGAAGTCACGTGGCATAGGTAACGAAAACCAATTTAGACGGCGTTCGCCGAAAAATACGGGTATTAAAGTTGTAAATTTTCTGTGATAAACAAAGCGTGACTTCCGCTCTTAAAGCTCATGTTTGGCTAAGTTTTATTCGGACACATAGAGTTTCGTTGTCCTAGTCAATAAGAATATCGAATGTCCCTTTTAAGTCAGTACACACTACCCTGGGTGAATAAAAGAAATGTTCTGTTCTGTTCTGTTCTGTTCTGTTAAAAGATAAACAAATTGACCATTTTCAAATTGATCTTTTACGTTGCATCACGCTATGGTAGGCTACCTTGAAGTAATCTAAAACGTTTGCTGTGCTACAACCGCGGGACACAAAAGCCGCAACATCTCCAGAATAATTTCGGTGAATCTTCATTACCGAAATAATTGGATGCGGTGCTTTATTTTTACGTAATAGCGTTTCAGTTAAAGATATTTAGAAACACGTACTTTTGAGAATAATAAAGGTCATCACTGATTCAAATTTATATAATCATTCATTTGAGAAAAGTCGGGAAATTTGATAAAAATGATGTGCATGTGTTTGTAATCGACTTCAGCCTAGGTAGAACACCGATCTTCCGTAGTTTTCTCACATGAAGAATTCCACGTCATGAGTGAGGCTCGAACCCACATCGATGAGGACCAGAAATTTGAAGTCAGCGACCTTAACCATTCAGCCACTGAGGGGCCTCATGAGTTTTAAGGTGATAGTAATAGCTCTATCTGAGAGCACAGAAATTAGATCCAGTCATTCTCCAGATACCACAATTTACATACTATTATTTGAAAAAATAAATGTCCAAGAGAAGACCCTTAACTTCCGTTAGATTTAAAATATTTCCCTTGCATACCTACCAACACCAGTGATACATGTACGCGCCGATACAATTCCGCCTTTGCCATCAACTTGTGTCTCAAGTCCAAAAAGTATGGATCCGTGCTTGCAAAGTTTCTTTGCATTTCATTCCCTTCTGTCTAAACACTAATTTATACGTTACGCTGGTGTAACGTCTGACGTAACCTCAGACTTCAGCGAAACATCAGGACGTGACACTGCTAAAAACTATTCTTTCTCAAAGGACATATATTTATGAATTTTGAGGAATGGGCTGAAGTTATTTTGTTTAATCAAAT
Organism: Mercenaria mercenaria; assembly: GCF_021730395.1. Taxonomy (NCBI): domain Eukaryota; kingdom Metazoa; phylum Mollusca; class Bivalvia; order Venerida; family Veneridae; genus Mercenaria; species Mercenaria mercenaria. The sequence continues at coordinate 49,240,329 of NC_069374.1, read as the reverse complement.
TTTATTCTGAAAATTATTTACAGCGAAACATAAGTTTTGGTAAAAGTGAACCGTGATTGGGAAACAAAAAAATATAAAAAATAAAACCTTGATTTAGTAGAAAATATCCACAAGTTGAACAGTACATAGGTGGACGGAAAAACCTACGGATTTCCCGTATAGTTAGCTGCATATAACTATTCCAGAGCCTCTGTGGTTAGGACTTAGTATAACAAATTTTATTCCAAGTCCAGCCGCGGGGACAAATCCAATTAAAGCTATCATTTAAATATTTTCTTTCTCTCACCCCTCATCGATACTCATATAAAATCTTTAGACATAGGCTGGAAATCCATTCTATGATGATGATAAAAATTTTATAAGGATACAAAGTGCCTTTGCATGAAGATATGCAGAGTTATCATAAAAACTGATAATAGATTTCATACGTAAAGTCTTTCATATTCTAGATACTAGTTCAAAAACCGACCTTGCGAAAGCAGAGCACATGCATACTTCTGACGCTCTGCAGCCTATATCTTCAACCAGAAGGCAAAAAGCAGCGTCTCTTGTGCCTTTTACCCGTACCCTGGTGTACCATTGCTCGTTCTTTTTTATTCCATAAGGCTATGGAATAGCCTCTCAAAGACCACCAACAACTGTCATTCTATTGACAACTTAAAGAGAGCAATACAGGCTGTCATCTGCACTGTAAATAGAGACACTTTTAAAATTATATAATGTTTACTGTAATTTAATACATGCAACTGTCGTCAAGCCAGGTCTTCAACAAAGTATTTGGATATTTAGAAGTTATGAAACAGTCTGAAGTAATTCTCAGCATAATATGTGTTCTCAATAATGAAGTATATGTCTGGCTTACTCCAAAATGCATTACTATTTTGTCACTTGGGAATAGTTTGATACTGCCAGATATAATATATAGTTTAAGACTGCCCATGACGTACAAAATAGCAAATATTTACGGTCAAGTAACAACTCAAAGTAACATGTCATAATTAATTTCTTTGTTTAGAAACCGATGGAACTTGCCATGAATGTAATGACTAAAGGATTGAAGATGTATCAGTGCCTTAGCATTTTGATACGACTGGCGGAATGACATAAGCCAACACTGTTATCTTGGAGCCATTGTTAAAGAGAGTCCTCAGTGCAAAGAAAATAGAAAAAACTTCAAAAAGGTGGAAAACCGCTGATTGACCAACACGACATACACGAAAATTTTGCAGGCTGGGTTTTATTGAGCCATTTTATGGACGGTAGTTGAAAATGCAAGTTATCGTCCACGTCATCTATCCCCAGGATGAGCAAAACTCAATATTGACACATGTTATAGATACAAGAATATCACCTGGAGACACCCGCAGATGTATTAATATTGAGATGCACATGGAACCCTTAATAATACACAAAGTACAATGTCATGAAAAGTGGCACATGGTCCCCAGTTGAAATAATGGCTTGTTCCTAAACGAGCAAAAAATAGCCATAATTAAACAAATTGGAATTCAGAGAGTGGATCTGAGGTTATGAAGAACAATACGGAGCAAAGTCATATATAACAATGACCAAATTCGCCAACATGGCCATCTTATACAACAGCAGAAACGAAATGTAAATATTAAAGAAGATACCATTGTGGGGAACTTTGAACTGTTATCTACGTCTGCACCGGTAACAAGGAATGAATGCAGTCGATCTTATTCATGCTACTGATTGACAGCGATTTGTAAGTCTCGTGATAAAGGGAGGTAATTAGTTTCTAAATATATTTTTCGAACGATTGAAACACTATTGAAACTTGCAGTGTTATTGAAAAAATAAAAAAATAAAAAAAAAGTATTATTGCAACGACTAAAAAGTTGCAGTGTCATAATGCGACATAAAATCGTCTTAATTGTGTGTTTTATTGCATTACAGATTTTTAGATCTGTTAAACAGAAACTAAGACACAGTACTGGAAACAAATCGCATTAGTATGGTCGTAAAAAATATTAAAACGCCAAGTCAGTAATATTTCTCATGGTTATTCGCACAGTTTTCTGATTTTCTTGACAATTAATTACATATAAAGTGCAACAGAAAAAAAGCATGATCTCACCATAATTGATCGCATTAACAGTTAATTAATACTTTTTATACGAGAAATAGCATGACATGTTAGAGGTATTGATATATATCTGTAAGTTCTTATTATGTGAAGCTAAATTAATCACGCGCTCAAATGTACATGACTAGTCTTCATGATCAAATGGAAGATGCTGCTTGTTTTCCAGTACAGTTTCAATAGACCTTGAAGAAAAATGTGTTTTTAATGATCTTTTGAAAGCATCGAAGCTTTTAGCGTCTCTAATGGTAGCCGGAAGAGCATTTCGTAACCTCGGTGCAGCTGATGAAAAACTACGATCACCGTACCTCACAGTCTTGCTTTTTGGAACAACTAGTTGTTTTCAGTTGTTCTTGGATCTCAAATTTATTGCTGGCTGATTGAGTTCTAGCAAATCTTTAACATAGATCGGTGACTGGTCATGCAATGCTTTGTATGTGTGAACTAGAATCTTAAAGTCCACTCTGTGAGTAACTGGTATCCAATGCAGTTCTTTTAATACCGGTGTAATGTGATCATAACGCGATATTCTCGTTATGATTCGAGCTGTAGTGTTCTGAAGATTTTGAAGTCTATTCAGCAAGGTCTTCGGAACACCATACATGTAACATCTGTATTTAGATATTTCCTGATGTGGCCTATTTGACGTAGCTGTCCGTAGCCTGACCTACAAACTGAGTTTATATGTTTTTCCATGCTCATTTTGGAGTCTAGAAAAGCACCAAGATTCTTTACACATTTAGATGGTTTAACATTCTCTTCTCCAACTTTCACACTTTCACAGTAACCGATTCAATATGTTTTTCGTTTCTTTGAGAGGTAAATAATGACTTCAGTTTTATCGGCATTGATTTTCAAACAAGCCGTTCATCCAAGATACAATTTCTACGAGACAGTTTTCAACACAGCGTAAAAGCATACTTCAGAGAGACCGGATTTTTTGGTTTAAAAGATAAATAAAGCTGCCCATCGTCGGCGTAAAAATGGTGATCTAATATTGATTGAACATTTTCATTTTCTGATGAACATACCTATAAGCTACTTTTGCAAGAAACTTGAATTTATTTAAGTGACCAGTACATGTAAACTGTATAATTAAGTGGATGGGGCCAGTGAAAATATTTGCCTTTCCGAAAATGAGTGATTTAAAAATTTACTAGTATATGTTTTATAGACAAAGAATTCACTTTGTCCGGAAATTATAGTATTTTTATTCATTTTCCCAAAACTGATATGCGTTCTTGTTTGAACGTTTAAATAACAGCGGCAGTTGCCTCCTCATTTGAAAATGAAGCCTATGGTGAAAATAGGAAGGAACGTTTTACACACCCTTAATAACAGAATTCCGGTTAAGCCGGTGCTAGTGGAAACGAGAGTGATGATATTTCCACACCGAGTCTGCAGGTGTTTTGCTCGGTGGCTTTTTATGCTTCTATAGAATAACAGAGTTCAAATATTCAGCCTCACTTTGTTTACTGTCCTACCAGTATCCAGATGCAACAATCTAAAGAATAGCATATTTTACTTACATTTTCTTTGATTTTCATGACTTCTATGATATTATATGATTTCTATGATATTATGAAGGAAGAAGTTACGCCAAACACAATTAGTTATGGGCACTGGCACCAGAACACAAAGAAAATGCCTCTGTACATGTAATACCCTACACCCATGTATAATATAAGAACAATGGTTATGAACGGGGAAAAGCATTTACATTTCTCACTTAAAACGCACAGTTCGATAAGTGATTATCAAGCATATTGAGCAAGCGTTAATTTAGCTTCCACCGTGCACCAGTCACATTTTCTAAGTTTCATATTGTAGAGATACAACACATAGTTCATGCTTTTGTCAACGTTACAGAAAAAAAACTCTCTTGAACTTCCCAAATGAACGTCCAGTCTAGAAGTCACAGCAGTGTGCACATGTAAGGCGAATGTAAACAAACAAAAACCGAACGCAAAATATTCACAGTTAGACTATAATACTCGAAATGATGAATAAAATTCACCTTATAAATGATTTTGAATTTGGAGTAATGCACAGGCACATTTGTATTGTTCATTTAATTCACATTACACATGTATGTTGCATATACACATTTGTGTGTACACGTGTAGTTAAACGACGATTGACATACATTTTCATATCAGCCAATCAGAATAGTTTCGAAATCTAAACCGGAACTTCATTAGGGAAGTTCATCCAAGTTTTTTTTTCTGTAACGTTGATGCAACTATAATCTACGTGATGTTTCTCTGAGACAACAAATACTGAAGCAATGTGACCGTTGCACAATGGAAGATTTACCATTTAATATTTAATACGCATAGTACCCATTTACCGAACTGCACGTTTTATGTGAGAAATGCGCGATTTACAGTGGTTAGTATATTTTCCCGTTCACGACCATGGTTCTAATAGTATACCTAGGGGTAAGGAATGGCAGGCACAGTGGTATTTTCTTACTGTTCTGGTGCCAGTGGTTATGGGACCGTGTTTCAAGATTAACATCACAGTTTCTGAATGTTTTTAAAACACACAAAAATCACCAAAACGCTAAGTCATAAATGATTGTTACTAAATTGGATAACATTTCGCTCTTTTAGACCACACGTGCTGCTCTGGTGTAAGGTAATACAGCACAATACTTTATTTCAAGTTTATGTGAGGAAGCTATCAGCTGGCTTACGGAAGGTCGGTGGTTCTACCCAGGTGCCCGCTCGTGATAAAATAATGCACGGAAGGGCACCTGTGGTCTTCCTCCACCATTAAAGCTGGAAAGTCGCCATATGACCTATCATGTGTCGGTGCGATGTTAAATCCAAAAAAAAAAAAAGCAATTCAAGTTTAACACGCGTGTAAAAAAACTTCTCACAGTTGTAAATAAACATATATAATATGGTAAAATTAAATGTTTATGTTCGTGTACTTGTTTTTGAGATAGTTTTCCCTGATTAAAGTGAACCGCACGTTTCAAACTAATTTTAAGACATTATTTTGACTTATTTATCGCGTAAGGCCACACCAAATTGATAAGTTGTTCATCGGATTTTTTCTGAAAAATTTGAGGCGGCGAGCGAAAAAATAATTAAAATATTTTTTTTGGTTTTTGAGAAAATCAGGAGCGAGCGAAGAGCGAAGAAAATATATTTGTCTTCATTCGGCTCTCGACTGACTAATATAAACCTTAAAATATAATGTATAGCCCTTTTAAATTAAAAAGTAAGTCCCCATGGATTGAGAAAATCTAACCTGCAGACGCACAATAAAGCGAACTCATGAAAAAAGGTAATAACATTGTCATACAGTACACTGTAATCAAATATCGAATCGATTATTTACTGCTATGAAAATGTAGCATTCTTAGCTGACTTTACAAAGTTTTTGATACATCAAATATCTATGTGAGTGTTGCTAGATCTTTTAATACTAAAGCTTCTGATTTATTTACTGTCGAAGTCTACACCAGGAGAAACAATACTCTTAAGTCTGAATCTAGACACAGTTATGCCCCTTTCTAACATAGAATATCTTTAATTAAGTTTTATATAATGATCAATAGCTCTGTACTTTAATAGCTTCTGACTATTATGCCCCTTTAACTGGCAAAGCTCTGATTTAGTAAAGTCGAGCATGATGTCTTATGTACAGCTCTTTTTTCTAAAGTTCTTTAATCTTTCATAACATATTAAATTTGTTGAAACAAAGTCTCAATTAAAGTTTGAAATGGAGATAAACGTGCATTAACATTAGTCTACTAAATGACTGGAAAATTTGAAAATCAAAACTGTCCTGAAAACAACTCGTAATGTAAATTCCTTACCCCACCAACTTTCGTATGCGGATCATTTGGACAGGAAAAAACAGAAAACAGGTATGTGACAGGCATCAGTAAGTATTTACCCTTACCAAAAAAAATGTAGATTGATGTTATCAAACAAATTAGTATGTTTTTCTTCATCCAGTTTTCAATGAAATAAATCGATTTTTGATGTATGTAATTTGGTAAACATTTGAAGAAAATGGCGTAACTGCATAAAGGGGAAATAACTTTAATGCAACTAAATACAAATGTTATGATTTATTATAGACGATGTGTGTGTAGTATGCATTTATTTTGATTAAAATCCATTTGAGAACAATCTGGGACTGGATGTATACGCATTTATACACTTTTACGTCCGTAAAAATTAGCACACCAAAAAATTATGGACTTTTTTTTCAATGGGGCGAGCGCTAGCCAAAAACAAAAAAAAATATTTTTTTTGTGTTTCTGAAAATATACGAGCGGCAAATCCGATGAACAACATTTTAATTTGGTGAGGCCTAAGATGTTTTAATATCACAGTTTATCTTTAGGTAGATAGTATAAGTGACATTGTAATGAATTACTTACAGGTTGCCATTAATTCATAAAATGATTTTCATTTCCGTACGCCGAATCCAGGCTTTATTCTATGTTTTCCGGATAAATGACGTTACGCCATCACTTCCGCTTTATCAAACGTGTAGAACTACCTTAATTCAATTACTGGTAGATAAGCTATTACTCGTGGAAGTATTCCCCAGTAAGGATATTTAGCCAGAAATTCTCATAAAGAGTAGATTTTCTCACGATGGAGTTATGTTTTGTTGCGTTGTTAATCATATTAACTGCGACAGTTGGTTCTTGAATTGCCTGGAAACCAATATTTGTGCTCTTCACTTCACGTAAAATGTACGTTTTGCTAAGTTTTATATCTTTCTGTCTGGAAATACAAGTAAATAAGAGTCTTAGAAAGAATGTAATACTGTAGTGTACCGTTTGTGAACTGACATATGTCAGGGAATGAAGCATTTCCATGAAAGAGTCCGCTTGTGTAAGTGTGTTAGACGTTGTAGTTTTGTTGATTTTTGATGTCGTCGTCATTGACGTCATTTGACACGTGTGACGTCATTTCCTTTTTAATGTTTACTTTTTACCCTAAGGAAGATTAATTCAACCGAAACGTTGGTAATAAGTAATTGTGACTTGGTATATTTTGTAGTTTTGACTACATTTAACGATCGTAAGACAGCAATGTTCTTACAGATATCAGAAAATTATTGCTAAATTTCTTGAAAAAGCGGCTTTGAAACTTATTTACAAATAGATTATTTGTTATTAAAACGCATAAGAATTAGTTGATTTTACGATTTTCTCCATTAAAAATTGAAAAGTATCTGTGGCAGAGTACCGGTGATAAACTGCATTAATTATATTAAAGCTTTAAATTTCACGGCCATTAAGTACGTATTCATCCCTGGTGTATTGGTTCGGCCTGTTGGTTTTTTTCTTTTTTTTTTTCTTTTTTTTTTGTTTTTGTTGTTGTTTTTTTTCGTTTTTTTTTAGCCAAAATATGGAGGTCAGAGCCTTCAATATCTATATAGTTAAGGACAAGAATAAAAATAGATTTGTTAGTAACAAAAGCAAGCACGAGAATGCAACATGCGGGTTTAAGGACGTCTTTTGCATATTTAGTAAAATATGTTAACCGATCCAAAGAACATAGGTAAATACAAAATTTAGATTTGAAAATTATTTGCTACATAGCACTTTCAACTTATGTATGACATAACTCAACGCAGCAGTTAAACTGGAATAATAAATTACATAATTATTAATCAGACTTATGAACCATTTTTTCTGCATTCAGATCTAGAAATTAAAGCAGTACGTGCAGTTTTCGGATTGCGTTTCTAGGAAATGATTTCATATACAAGCATACAACGGCGTGTAAAATATATATTAAGAGGATGAAAATAAACCTATTTCGCTGATATTCTCTGATGAGTTATTCTCTACGGTTTCTGAGGCCATCAAGGTGAATTAAGTTCTGTAAAGTAGTCACTAATTAAGTTATACGGCATTGCAATCAATACTTTAAAGCGCTTTATTCCCGGAAATACATAAGCGAGCAAGAGCACTTTCGGCAAATAGTAATAAATATCAAAACACAGGAAGAAAATATAACGTCTGCATGTTCACATGCGATGATTTAAACATAGAACTATGTGTTCAATTCACATTAGCTCACATGATGGATCACAAATATTTCCAACCATGTTGTTATGTATTAAAATCTGAGGGTAGTCGAATGTTTTCCATGGTGATTGAGGGAACAATGTATATCCAACTTCACTGAGGGAAGAATGTAGATCCAGCTTCATTGAGGAAAGAATGTATATCCAACTTCATTGAGGGAAGAATGTAGAGCCAGCTTCATTTAGGGAAGAATGTATATCAAAGTTCATTGAGGGAAGAATGTAGGTCCAACTTCATTGAGGGAAGAATGTATATCAAAGTTCATTGAAGGAAGAATGTAGATCCAAATTCATTGAGGGAAGAATGTATATCGAAGTTCATTGAGGGAAGAATGTAGGTCCAACTTCATTGAGGGAAGAATGTATATCAAAGTTTTTTGAAGGAAGAATGTAGATCCAAATTCACTGAGGGAAGAATGTATATCCAACTTCATCGAAGGAAGAATGCATAACAAAGTTCATTCGTTTTCTACCATCTATTCTTGCTATGAAATCATCATTTACTTGCAACGAACATGATAATACTCATTATTAGTTAGATGTTATGTACGTATACTATTAACCTTTAGCCTACTACAGGCACTTGTTTCTGCCTTTGCGACCAGTGCAGACCATGATCGGCGTGCACATCATTGTCTGCACTGTTTGCTATTCAGTCAGTACATATTCAGGGAACACCCCTTCAAATAATAAATGGTACCGCCCAAATTGAAACAATAGTAATTTAGCAAGGTAAAGGTTAAAGAGGTATGTACATAAAGCGGTATAAATCGGAACAAAATGTACACAATATGCTCTTGAAATATTTCCAACAGAAATGCACACATTGTCAAGATAAGTTTAAGATGATCTTTCTTACAAAAATTATTACAAGATACATGCAATAGTGTTTATCTTATATCTTACTAACATACTGATTTTAGATGAATGTCGGTGTCATTAAATAATACTTGATTCTGATTTGAACACAAATAGTGACAGACGTCACACGCAGATGGGCATATCCAGCTCTAGTGCCACTGAATAAGAAAAAAAAACAAAGTGAAGGTATTATGTATCTGACTTTGTCCAGTTTTACCGTATACGTTTTATGAATAAATGCACGTAACTATATATTTTCAAATGTATTTTTGAAGTATTTTTACGTATTACCACGCCAACCAATTCGGAACGCATTTCATCTTGTTGATCTAGGATTACCAATTTGGAAGGCATTTCAGATGGTAGGTCTACAATTTACCACCCAGGTCAACCAATTTTTAATGTAGTTTAGATGTTTGATCTACAATCTACGACCAAGATTGAGTAATCTGAACGCATTTCTAATTGTTGATCAACGATCTACGATCCAGGTCAACCAAAGTTCAATGTAATTTAGATGTTTGATCTACGATCTACGACCAAGGTCAACCATAGTTCAATGTAATTTAGATGTTTGATCAACGATCTACGACCCAGGTCAACCAAAGTTCAATGTAATTTAGATGTTTGATCAACGATCTACGACCAAGGTCAACCAATGTTCAATGTAATTTAGATGTTTGATCTACGATCTACAACGAAGGTCAACCAATTATGTACATTTTTCAGACGGTTGCTCTATGATTTACGACCCAGGTCAGCCAGTTCGGAAAGCATTTCAGCTGGTCGATCTGCGATCCACGACCAAGGTCATCCAATTCTGGAGGCATTTCAGATAGTTGATCTACGATCTACGACCCAGGTCAACCAATTCATTGCAGATGGTTGATCTACGATAACAAATTTGGAACGCATTTCAACAAATTACGACCCAGGTCAATCAATTTACAATGTAATTTGGATGTTTGATCTACAATTTACGACCAGTTGAGATTTTTGTCGATCTACGAGCTACGAGCTACGCGGCAACATCACAGACCTAATACTTACTTACTGATGTAATTCTTCTCCTCCCCAAGGGAGGTATACGATGTAAAGCCAGTCGTTAAAGGTCAGCACAACTGAAACGAAAGCAGAAAGGATTTGTTATTGTTTATGTGGTAATTTCTTTCTTAGTGCATTAATATAAAACTAATAATCTATTTATGTAAGGATGAAATGGTTATTATTAAAGTTTTAAAAAAGCAAACGATGATAGTCTTAATTAAGTACAACGTAAGAACTTAAATTAAAACAATATATTATATTACATATTATACTACTATGACCAACGCAAAACATGCAGACAAGCCCTATATTTTCTCACGGATAGTTGTACTATGATCCTCTCATTTTTCCGGTAATTAATTCAGTATTAAGTCACCACAGCAGTAGGAAAGTCATGTTCTTTTTTTCATTAACATTGATCGTATTACCTGACAGTTGAAATATTTATGACAGGTGTATTACGTTAGTTGTATGATGTAGAATCTGCTCTTTGTTATATCCGGCTTAATTCATTATACCTATCAAACTATCAAAATACATGAATAATAATTGATCCGCACCGTGAGAAAACCAGCATAGTGCATTTGCGACCAGGATGGATCCATACCAGCCTGCGCATCCGCGCAGTCTAGTCATGATCCATACTGTTCGCTAACGGTTTCTCTAATTGCAATAGGGTTTGAAAGCGAACAGTATGGATCCTGACCAGACTGCACAGATGCTGGTCGCAATGCACTATGGTGCGACTCATATGTAGAATCGTCCTAAGACTTTCTCAATAGCAGTATTTACATGACTGCAGGAAAAATTATCTCAGTACTCGGGCTCAATGTTGTAATATGTCTGGTCCTTTGGGTCCCTAGAAAAGATTCAGTTCATCTGTATAATAGAATTCCACTTAAGACGGTGCTTGAGAGTGGGAAGGGTGTTGCACATTTCATTATCTCCTTAGAACAGACTTAATTAAAGAAATTCTGCTTTGTCGCGTTTTATGATTCAATACAATCTTTAATGGACTTATTACACGTACATTGATGATGCTTTTTTAAGATGCATATTTATATTTATTTAACATGCCTGGTAGCGATCTCAAGGTATAAGCTACACAGTTACGTGTGTTTAATTTCAAGTTTCAGTTTCAGTTTATTTTCAATACAATGGCCCTAAGGGCATCTGCATGGCACAATAACAATTGTTACAAAACAGTCCTAAGACAGTTCCAAAATATTTTATTGACAGGACAAAATTTAGTACATAAATGTATACATGATTTTAGTTAGTACTGTTCAACCTTCTCCGTTTAAATGTTTGTATCAATGATTTATTTGTCTCGCCATTATATTGATTGTAAATCTTCATGGACCTTTTGGTCTAATGGAATATTTGAAATAAACTTATCAAACTTAAACTTACCAAAACTTATTATAAAACTTATATTTATATAAGGCTGAAATGATTATTATTAAAGTTTTAAAAAAGCAAAGGATGATCGTCTTAATTAAGTTCAACGTAAAAACTCTGTTAAAATGAAACTAGAAACAGTATTAGACATATATTGTACTACTATGACCAACGCAAAGCATGCAGACAAGGCCTATATTTTTTTCAAATATTTATGACGGGTATATCACGTTAGTTGTATGTTGTAGAATCTGCTATTTGTTATATCCGGCTTAATTCATTATACCTATCAAACTATCAAATTACATGGATAATAATTGATCCGCACCATGAGAAAACCAACATAGTGCATTTGCGACCAGGATGGATCCATACCAGCCTGCGCATCCGCGCAGTCTAGTCATGATCCATGCTGTTCGCTAACGGTTTCTCTAATTGCAATAGGGTTTGAAAGCGAACAGTATGGATCCTGACCAGACTGCGCGGATGCTGGTCGCAATGCACTATGGTGCGACTCATATGTAGAATCGTCCTAAGACTTTCTCAATAGCAGTATTTACATGACTGCCGGAAAAATTATCCCAGTACTCGGGCTCAATGTTGTAATATCTCTGGTCCTTTGGGTCCCTAGAAAAGATTCAGTTCATCTGTATAATAGAATTCCACTTAAGACGGTGCTTGAGAGTGGGAAGGGTGTTGCACATTTCATTATCTCCCTAGAACAGACTTAATTAAAGAAAGTCTGCTTTGTCGCGTTTTATGATTCAATACAATCTTTAATGGACTTATTACACGTACACTGATGATGCTTTTTTAAGATGCATATTTATATTTATTTAACATGCCTGGTAGCGATCTCAAGGTATAAGTTACACAGTTAGTGTGTTTAATTTCAAGTTTCAGTTTCAGTTTATTTTCAATACAATGGCCCTAAGGGCATCTGCATGGCACAATAACAATTGTTACAAAACAGTCCTAAGACAGTTCCAAAATATTTTATTGACAGGACAAAATTTAGTACATAAATGTATACATGATTTTAGTTAGTACTGTTCAACCTTCTCCGTTTAAATGTTTGTATCAATGATTTATTTGTCTCGCCGTTATATTGATTGTAAATCCTCATGGACCTTTTGGTCTAATAGAATATTTGAAATAAACTTATCAAACTTAAACTTATCAAAACTTATTATAAAACATATATTTATATAAGGATGAAATGATTATTATTAAAGTTTTAAAAAAGGATGATCGTCTTAATTAAGTAGAACGTAAGAACTCTGTTAAAATGAAACTAGAAACAGTATTAGACATATATTGTACTACTATGACCAACGCAAAGCATGCAGACAAGGCCTATATTTTCTCAAATATTTATGACAGGTGTATTACGTTAGTTGTATGTTGTAGAATCTAGTTGTTCTCATATCCAATGTTCAATGTCGAATGTCGAACTTCTCGCCAACTTCACACACTTTTTATTCAACAACAAATTATCAACTGAGATGTATCATCCTCAGTTTGAACTATAAACAAAACACGATGACTGTGGCCTTTATTTACTAATACCGGATCAACCCATAACAATGAAATAGGGAATCAGGTGGAAACATTACATAACAAATATCTTATATCGCAAAACCGATGTAAATAGCGGCGTGGTCTAGTGGTTAACACGTATGATTTGTAAGCTTACAGTGCTGGTTCGAATACGGGACGAACTACTTTTTTATTTTCTAACATGTCTTTACCTGTAGAAGAATGAAAGTAAAACTATTTGTATAATTATTTTTTGTGCACTTATACTAAGTACATTTTAATATTTTTCATATTAGAATCGATATTAAATCTATTAACATTGCAAAATGAATAGAGAAAACTCTTGCAAGAATGAAGCAAAAATAAATACAAAAGATGATATAAAAAAGACCTGCAAAAATAGAATTAGTAAAATCATTTTTAAAAAGGACTCGAACCTACACTAAACACACATAAAAAGAATAGAGATCCAACACACTGTCCACTTGATTACAAATCTGTTATGGAATAACGCATCGTGTCTAGAGTAAAGAATACTACAATATTCAAATTAACATCACTTATCGCAGTCTGGTCAGGATCCATGCTTTCGTTTTCAAAGACTATTATAATTAGAGACACTGTTAGCAAACAGCATGGATCCTGACGAGACTGCGCGGATAAGCAGGCTAGTCCGGATCCATGTTGGTCGCAAATGCAATATGTTGGTTTTCTCATGGTGCGGCTCATATATGTGAATATGATAAGGCAACATAAATGACTACGTGATTCCTCAACCTTCATAACTAAATGCTATATATTTTTTTTATTTCCGTAATTATAGCGAAGCTCTCCCATAGCGGTACATGTAAAAATATTTTACGTTGACTTCATTTATGGTATTGGCAATATATTTTTTTTAAATACTGTGGACACATTAATATCTGAGACCAATTTTCACCGATTTCGGGGACCCATAAAACCATGATACTTAAAAAGGGAAAATAACTCATTCATTTTATCTATTAATTCACATCCCTGTGAAATAGCCGTTTCGGCCAAATACTTGAACACAAAAATGAATAATTTAACAATTTCAAAAAAGAGTCCGATCAATTGACTTCTAAAATATAAACAGGTAAAAAGCGGTTCATGCTGCATTTTTTTTAAAGAATTTAAACCAGATTTATATCGCACTCTTTTCAGGATAAAGATGCCCAAGGTGTTTCTTTTCATACAAAGGCAGTCGGTTCAAAAATGAATTGTTCAGTTATGATATGACAAAAATCTAACTATCTAGCTTTTGTCGGGTGAATCAATCTATATTTGTGGCGATTATCGGCATTGTGGCGATTGTCGTCAGACAATAGCCACAGAGTCGGCACAAACTAAATCAACAACAACAACAACTCTCGAAGAAACCGGAAAAAGCCGAAAATAGCCGAAGAAAAGTATAAGGTAGTTTTGATGAGACGAGACTGAGATGCAGAAAACCTGACAACCCTCAACTATTAAACAGAAAAAATGCAACTGGAGATGCTCAGTTAGCAGATAAACATTTGAACAACAGAAATACGCATTTAAACTGATTATCACTGACTATCCTGATTGTCGTCTTCAAAACAAACTTATTCCGTTTTGGTTTTTACGTGTACTATTTCTTGTAGCGAACTAATCGTACTATTTTTGCGGGAATTTATATAAATACGCGCAGTGACGCCATTGTTGTTTACTATAGGCAGGGAAGAGGAGCATATATACCCATAGTACTGTATACCACTTAATGAGAAGAGAAGGTAGTAAGTATAATTTAATCGTAATGTGAAAAAGTTTTGCTTTTTAAATGTTGATGATCCTGTCGCAGTATCCAAGCTTGAAACACAGGACAGGTAACTCTTGCAAGCACTTGATTCACAATTTCCAAAAAAATGTGACCCCAATACAATTTAAACGTTTGAAAATGCTTTTTTCAACGTATTAAAGTTGCTTATTGTGTTGCATATCAGTGTATGCTAAAAACTTGATTTTTAAGTCGGGGAAGTGTGGAGATTTGAAATTATGCACTGTATTCCAAAGTGAAAGTGAAATTCTAACACGATCCGATTAATTTTCCTATTAAACAAATAAGGAAGAAAGCAGTGAATTATCATACAACAAATCACTGTTCTGACGCCACAGTTATTACGTCATGGTGTCAAGCGGCATAGCGGCGCGCTGGAAAAGAAACCGATTGAAAACGGGCAAATATTTAATGCATGTCATCAAGGATGTACTTTAAGATCCTTTATAACGTGTTAGAATCGAAATAATATATCTCATTTAGTGATTTGCTCTTGAATAAATCATTGCTTGTCGTTCAGATGCGTATTATTATATCACTCGGGCTACGCCCTCGTGATATAATTCCTTCGCATCTGAACTCCAAGCAATGATTTATTCAACGACAAATCACTGGATGAGATATATTATTTCTTAAGTAGATCGACCATGTATTGAATGTAGGCTAAAATTTAATTTTCATTTTTTTACTGAAATTATTATGGCTGCATAAACTTTCAAAAGAAACATGACATATTTTTTCTCTTTTTTTGCCTAGATTTCAAAGACTGCTGACTGTGTTCCTTTGTTTTCGTTTTGTCCTTGTGTGTTGGCTTTGTGTGTGTTTTCATTTTGTCCTTGCGTGTTGGCTTTGTGTGTGTGTGTGCACGCGTCTGCGCACTGGGGGTTTCGTTTTGAGGAGGCTGCGTTTTTGGTGCGTGGCATTCCCTGTTTGATATTTGTCCTTGTTTTCTTGAGTCTTGATCACGTTTTTATGAGACATAAATGTTCATTCATGTTTGTGAGTTGTAATGCATATTTCTGAGTAACAAGTAACCTTTTGTGAAAGATCTAAGATAAACTTCTTTAGTCCGACTGGTCTAAATACTAGGCCGATTCGGGACAGCGGTAGGAAATCCCCAATAAAAATCTGTTGGGTACGTTTTCAGGTAGACAAACTTACTGTCGCTGAGTGGGTGCATGTTTTTAATTTCTGACTTTTATTTTTGACCGTCACAATATAAAACAAACTATATACGTCTGATTAGTTTGTCTAGTTTTCTAGTAGTGGTACATGTACAACGTATTTGTAATGGTTACTTCTCTGATAATGAATTTATGTTGATATTGAAGCATAAACTTGCCTCACGACATTTTATGAAGGCAGTGGCTACGATTACGGTACCGTAATCCTAGCCTCCGATTCTAGGATTACGGAAGTTCCGTATTCCTTGACAACCCTGTGAGGATTGTTTCGGAAATATAGTATCATCGGCAGTTTGCTGTTGAGCGAAACCGGTGTCAGAGTGATATCTCTTCGCATCTGTTGCATCATTTTTCGAAGATTTAAGTCTCTTGTTTGAAAATACAGATTAAATTCAACCCAGTTTTAGTTTGTACATGAGTATTAATGTTTTACTTATTAAAGCAAGTAAGTCATACCAGTATATTATGACTTTTTTGGATTTTTTAATGTCTTTGTTTTCCTGATATGGGTCAGGCTTAGAATGACGACAACTATAGAATATCAGATCATAAAATAAGTCATCCCGAAAAGCCAAATTAGTAAGACTACAGTCCGACTTGATACCTTAAGTCCATCCGGATAGGTCATTTCAGTTTCCTGAGTTTTGCTTTTCCAATGTTTTTTTTTACAGTTTGTGTTGTGTAAATAATTTGTTTTAATTAGTTGTAGAATGGTATTGTTGATAACATAAATGCCAATTATTTCACCCGGCACTACTATCACAAAAGCTGGTAATGTGGTGTGGCGGGTAATATGGCGCAAAAGACGTCACCATTGAAATTACATGTAAATACATGTTTGTGGCAGCTTGACTGAATAAAATACGTTTAGGGAGATACAAAACAGCAAATGGTCGGCCATAGAAATTTAAGCAATTAAGTGTTCATTTTACACATAGCACATCTTTAGACTTTGGAATGAAATCGATCATACGTTTCCTATACAACAAAATCTTGCATTATAACCATTGTATTATACAGTTCAAATGGATTTGATTAGATTGAAATTATTATAATTTGAACATTGAATACTTTATAGGATCCAAGTTTTCAGTCAGAAATTTAAAATCTGATAAATAATCTTAATTCTAATAAGCACTTCAATATTTTTAGCAAATCAAAATGTCTAAACTGCAATATATTACTGGTTACGTGGTATAAGACCTCTATAAGATTATCTTTCTTTTCAACACACAATGAAACAAGACAAAAACAATATGAATATATAAATAAATTCCTATGATATAGTATTCATATACAATGTAGAAACCAGTAGTTTGTCACCATAAGTTCAAAAAGTGAGTAAGTCCTTCTTTAAGTCGATTATCCACTGCTTGTGTTGAGGTGATGAATTAAGCTTGGCTGCAAATACGGTACAGTCTATTTGATGCAAATCGTTTAATAATATATGCAATGACGTAAAGACAGAAACATAAGTTAAAGTGCGTTGAAATATCTCCGATGCGGCATGAATTACATGTC
The DNA here is from genome assembly GCF_021730395.1 of Mercenaria mercenaria. Lineage (NCBI taxonomy): Eukaryota > Metazoa > Mollusca > Bivalvia > Venerida > Veneridae > Mercenaria > Mercenaria mercenaria. The sequence continues at coordinate 49,222,778 of NC_069374.1, read as the reverse complement.
AGTTAAATTGATGAAATTTTGTGGCTTATTTTGCAAGAAATATGGTGTGTAATTTCAAACTTTTTTTTGAGAACATCATAATTTACCCTTTAATGAAAATTGAGCCATGCTAATAGCTACTCTGGTGTCCGTATGAAGTTGGTGACCAGTGGTTCCTGATCCGGCCATTTCTAAACACTATTTTTATCAGGTTCAACTCACTGCTTGCTTTTAACATAAAAAGTAGGCAACATATTGGGCAACATGAAGTTATAGTTTATATGAAAATGCATTCCTTTTTTAGGAAAAATGATGCTCACATTATCAGGGATGGGGAAACTAACTTAATTGTTTTTCAGTCATTTGACAGTAAAGTAATTTGAAATTTTGGTAAGATGTTTGATATAAAATTGGACTGAAACTTGAAAAAGCTGTTACGTAGTAAGTAACTTGTTTTCATGGTTTATATTATAGTTGGTTTATTTTTTATTTTTTTTTTAATGTTTGATGTGAAAGGTGAAAAAGTATTGTTCTGGCCACGGGGGTTTACGATAAAAATTCGCTATTTAATTATGACAATGAAATATTTTCAAACAACTTATTGTAATTGATATGGTATTAGAGTAATCTAGAACAGCGCAACATGGTGTCTAAAATTATACAAAAATTGTTTGAGAAATTGTTTGAGAAATTCAGAAAAATCAGTAATCTTTCATCACTTGTTGTTGTCGTTTCATTTCCTGCAGAGCAAAGTTTCATAAGAATTTTGAGAAAGAAAAAGAAAATTGTGAAGTTGATGATTTTTATGTTTTAAATTATTCACCTTTACATCCCCAATACCTTAGAGCCCTGCTCCGCGGCTATTCAAATTCTATTGTATGTATGCAACCCATGATTACAATAGGTAACAGATAACGGCCACATACCACACCTTAGCACGCAAAACCACATACAAAATAGCCTCTATTTTGGCAGGCGTCACTGTTGATAATCAGGATTTTCATTCTTTTTCAGTGACAATTTAAGGTTAAAAGTTAGGACTGGAGCAGGTCTTTAAATAAATTATTTTTAGATATAATGTACCTGTAGGACAAAGGTGTTTTTTATTATTGAGCTGTGTATAGTAAAAATCATATTGTTACTTTTAAATGACAAACATCAGTACTGCCTTCAGTGACCGGGGAAAGGGACGCAACAAACAGAGTGCTGAAAGTTAGAGATGTAGCTGCAGATCAGCCTGTTAAGTCATGTAAGTACAGGGCAAAGAGATGGCAGCAAGAAGTCATCATTGATGACTGTTGTCACTGATGGAAAAAAAAATCCAAAATTTAAAGTAAGTTTGTCTCTTTTGTATTTCAATATTTTGTTTGATCAATTCTTTATTGTTTAGCATAAATTCAACAGTTACCTGAACTATATATTTGAAATACCTCAATGGAATCTCGGAACTATATCCTAGCCGTATGGTTTCGTTTTTCCAAGTGTGTTCATAAATCTTACTCAAAATATTCACAGATGAGTGACCACAGTGACTCTTGTTTTCAAGGAATACATTCATACTTAAGGGGTAAATCTGTAATGCACAGTAATCAACGTCTTGTTGATATACTGGTTTGGAATTATTTTCCGGACAGGACCAGTTTCCGGACACATGTAATATCCGCTTTATTTCGTTGTTATTCGTGTAATTATTTCATCTGTATCATTTAGACGTGTATTCTTCATGTCTACAACAAACCACTATATTATAAGGCTGTATAATGTTTGGGCTTTCGGTGATAACTCTTCTGTGTTTACAAAACAAATTTCTGTCTTAACAGGGCATGTAATACTTTCGTGGGTGTTTCAACAGGAGAGAAAACGTGTGTTAACAGAGAGATTCTCGCGCTTGCGTGTTGTTATAACACCCTTTTATATACGCTTCTGTGGCAATGCGTAAACGTCATTCGGCCCCAAAACGGATAATTCAAAACGAAATGGCGTCCATGTAAAAAACAACTTGGACATTCCCGCGCATTTCGTGGAAATTCAATGACATTGAGTGATATTGTATTCATTTATCAGTTTTTATGTGTTTTATGCTAAAATAGCGTTAGCGCATGTTCATTTCATGTTATAATATTTGCATAATCCCTTGGGATTTGCTGGTACATCCGGCCTAGCTGGCTCGGGCAGCAACCTATCCCTCAGGATTCTGCAGATGTTATAACACGTAAAAACCTTCGTTATCCCTACATTAAAAAAAATCATGTTGATGCCTTATTGTTCTAATATTTTATATTCACAGAAATTTGCTGCGCCTGTTGAGGACATAAACGTACAGGTTGATGCAATCGGATTAGATAGAGAATATGTTAAGCTTGATACGGAGGATATTATCATCTATAACGTCCACATTTTGAAGGAATTGCTGGCCAGTGTTACTGTCAGTGAAGATGACATAGATGTAGAAATAGAAACGTTGTCTGGCCGTTTCACTTAAATTTAAAAAAAAATGGCAGTCAAGTCCTGTCAGAAGTGAAATGAGTTTCTCTAAAAAGGAAAAATCTGTCTGTTATAAAGTTGCTTACCAGCATTTTTTGGTGATAAAACATATTCCTAAAATTACTTGTTTTAAAGGAAGGATGTTAATACAAAATATGATATTTTGAAGGATTTTAAAGACACTTTACACAAATGTTCTCCACATTTAGAAGACATGCAAAGGTCGTGAAAGAAACCCAATTATAAGTAGTCTATGTTGGTTATATAATTATGCTAATGATACAGTATTCAAAAAGTTTCAAGGCAAAAATTGTGTCAACTTGTAGTGCTTGATTTCACATTATACTCCAGAAGAGCTGACATGTACTATTTGTTTGGTTTTAATATGTAAAATTTGTATTAAATTATATTTATCTTACGTGTAAGTTGATTAATTTTGAATGACCTTCATTTACTTGGTCTGTGACATCCTATAATGAGGTCCTCCCCCAAGTTTGTTGAAATTTGGACACTTGGCCCCTTTAAGGAGCCGCTAGAGCTAAAAATAGAAATACTTTTAACATTTTTTTTCTCATGAACCTCGTGATAGATCTTCATCGAACTTCATCTGCAGCATTTTAAAAATAGATTAATATATTTAAATGTCTTCTTACCATGTACCGCATGATGGATCTTCATTAAACTTTGTCTGTTGCATCATTAAATGGTGCTGTCCCAAATTTGTTCAAATGGGGGTAATAACTGATTAGTCCCTTTAAGGGGCTGCTAGAGCTATAAATAGAAATACTTTTTAAACAACTTCTTAAGAACTGCCTGATGGATCTTCAAATCAAATTTTGTCTGTTGCATTATTAAATGATCCTCTCCCAATTTGTTTAAATGGTTCACACGGCTCCTTTTAGGGGCTGCTAGAGCTTTTTTTTCTTTTTTAAATTTAATACTTTGTCACAAGCAAGATCTATTTAGGTCAAAGTTGGCCTAAGGTGAGTGATTTAGTCCAGCTTGGGTCCCTTGTTTAAATCTTCTTGTCTGAAACTGCAAGAAGTAGGCTTTTGATATTTGGTATTTTGCATTGCCTAGTGGTCCTCTACCAAAATTGTTCAGAAACGCTGTCAGTTAAATGTTCATCATTAATCCATTTTATTTTGAGTGGACGGATAGCTCAGTGGTTTGCACGCTGGCATTCCAAACCTGAGGTTGGGGTTCGATCCCCGGTAGCTACTCGGGAATTTACAGAAATGCTTTTCAGTGTTTCCCACTCAACTAGAGGTGTACTGGTCAGGAACCCAGGCAATCCTTGCGTGTATCATTGCTATACACTAGGCTGTCTGTTCGCAATGAGCTAGGCTAAGTTAGCCGGATAAGCCTGTATCTGATTTCTGATCTCTCTGTATCTCACTCTGTCCCTCTGGTCAGATCGCTCTGTGTCTGTACTAGTAGAGGATGAATTATGCGCCCTGCATATGTGGCTGCATTTGAATTATGTAAAGCGCCTTTGAACGTGAAATTGATCATGAAAAGGGCGCTATATAAATCTGGTGTGATAATAATAATAATCAGCTTTCAGAAAACGCATCCGTATACGACTCAACGCAGGTAATACAGCAATAGGATATTACAAGCATGTTTTGATATCGGGCTGCTGTGGATTTAATGATTGCCCCACTCTACCATCTACCAGTGAAGATCTTTTAAGTATAAGTTGCGATCTACAATTTGAGTGGAATCACTACCGATTCTGTTCATTAGTTAGGTCAGGGCGACGGTAACAATTTGGAGAAAAATCTAAGATTTACAGAACTAATGTTATTATACGCAGCATTTGCAAAATATATATGATACTGGGTATTATTTCTTTCAGCTTTCACAGATGAGGGCATGACATTGGAGAAAAAAATAACAACTTACAGAGCAAATGATTCTATAGAATGCGTATAAAAACTATTTTGCAATATATCAGTTTTGCAATAGTAGGAAGAGACGAACACATCAGTCACAGACGCCCGATATTAAAACAGGCTTGTAATGCGATTTGCACGCGACTCCCACCTTAATTTCCCCTAAATATGAAATTTTACACATATCATACTTTATATTGGTACCGTCACCCTGCCGTAACCAATTAACCGAATAGGCGATAAAACCACTAAGATTGTAGATCACTATATTCGTTTTAAAGATATATCTTCAATAGAAGGAAGGGACAAACACATAAGTCAGAGTAGCCAGATATTAAAACAGGCTTGTAATGCGATTTTTGCACCTGGTTCCTACGTACATTAGCATTGTAAATATGAAATTTCAATTAGTGTTACTATACGCTGCATTTCATATAGAAATCGCATTAAAAGCATGTTTTAAAATCCGGCTGTTGTGCCTTTTCATTTTACCCCTTTCTACCATTGAAGATATGTCTTTAAAGTGTATGCTCTGACCTACATTTTGAGGGGTCACACTGCCAATTCGGTTTAGTGGTCAGGCCAGGGTGACGGTATCAATCTGGAAAAAATCTAAGATTTACAGAGCTAATGTTACTATACGATGCATTTCATATAGAAATCGCATTACAAGCATGTTTTAATATCCGGCTGCTTTGACTTTTCTGTTTACCCCTCTCTACCATTGAAGATATGTCTTTGAAGTGTATGCTCTGACCTACATTTTGAGGGGTCACACTGCCGATTCGGTTCAATGGTCAGGCCAGGGTGACGGTATCAATCTGGAGAAAATCTAAGATTTACAGAGCTAATGTTACTATACGCTGCATTTCGTATATAAATCGCATTACAAGGATGTTTAAATATCCGGCTGCTGTGGCTTTTCTGTTTGCCCGTCTCTACAATTGAAGATATGTCTTTGAAGTGTATGCTCAGATCTACATTGTGAGGGGTCACACTGCTGATTCGGTTCACTGGTCAGGCCAGGGTGACGGTATCAATCTGGAGAAAATTTATGATTTACAGAGCTAATGTTACTATACGCTGCATTTCATATAGAAATCGCATTACAAGCATGTTTTAATATCCGGCAGCTGTGGCTTTTCTGTTTGCCCATCCCTACGATTGAAGATATGTCTTAGAAGTGTATGCTCTGATCTACATTTTGGGGGTTCACACTGCCGATTCGGTTCACTGGTCAGGCCAGGGTGACGGTATCAATCGGTAGAAAAAGTAAGATGTAAAGAGCTAATGTTACTATACGCTGCATTTCATATAGAAACCGTATTACAAGCATGTTTAAATATCCGGCTGCGGTGGCTTTTCTGTTTGCCACTCTCTACGATTGAAGATATGTCTTTGAAGTGTTTGCTCCGATCTACATTTTGAGGGGTCACACTGCCGATTCGGTTCCCTTGTCAGGTTAGGGTGACGGTATCAATCTGGAGAAAATTTAAGATTTACAGAGCTAATGTTACTATACGCTGCATTTCATATAGAAATCGCATTACAAGCATGTTTTATTATCCGGATGCTGCGGCTTTTCTATTTGCTCCTCTCTACGATTGAAGATATGTCTTTGAAAGGAATGCTCCGATCTTCATTTTGAGGGGTCACAGCCAATTCGGTTCATGTGTCAGGCCAGGTTGACGGTATCAATCAGGATAAAATTTAAGTTTTACAGAGCTAATGTTACTATACGCTGCATTTCATACGCCTTTGAAGCGTGTCCTCTGATCTACATTTTGAGGGGTTACACTGCCAATTCGGTTAATGGGTCAGGCCAGGTTGACGGTATCAATCGGGATAAAATTTAAGTTTTACAGAGCTAATGTTACTATACGCTGCATTTCATACGCCTTTGAAGCGTGTCCTCTGATCTACATTTTGAGGGGTTACACTGCCAATTCGGTTCATGGGTCAGGCCAGGGTGACGGTATCAATCTGGAGAAAATTTAAGATTTACAAAGCTAATGTTACTATACGCTGCATTTCATACAAAAATCGCATTACAAGCTTGTTTTAATATCCGGCTGCTGTGGCTTTTCTGTTTGCCCCTTTCTACGATTGAAGATATGTCTTTGACGTGTATGCTCTGATCTACATTTTGAGTGGTCACACTGCCAATTCGGTTCATGGGTCAGGCACGGGTGACGGTATCAATCTGGAGAAAATTTAAGATTTACAAAGCTAATGTTACTATACGCTGCATTTCATATAGAAATCGCATTACAAGCATGTTATGATATCCGCGGCTGTGGCTTTTCTGTTTGGTCCTCTTTACGATTGAAGATATGTCTTTGAAGTGTATGCTCTCTGATGTACATTTTGAGGCGTGTCACTGCCGATTCGGTTCACTGGTCAGGCCAGGGTGACGGTATCAATCTGGAGAAAATTTAAGATTTACAGAGCTTAAGTTACTATAAGTTGCAATTCATACAAAAATCACATTACAAGCATGTTTCAATATCCCGCTGCTGTGGCTTTTCTGTTTGCCCCTTTCTACAATTGAAGATATGTCTTTGAAGTGTACGCTCTGATACACATTGTGAGGGTTCAAACTGCCAATTCGGTTCACTGGTCAGGCCAGGGTGACGGTATCAATCTGGAGAAAATTTAAGATTTACAGAGCTAATGTTACTATACGCAGCATTTCATATAGAAATCGCATTACAAGAATGTTTTAATATCCGGCTGCTGTGGCTTTTCTTTTTGTCCTTTTCTACGATTGAAGATATGTCTTTGAAGTGTATGCTCTGATATACATTGTTAGGGGTCACACTGCCGATTTGGTTCAATGCTCAGGCCAGGGTGACGGTATCAATCTTTAGAAAATTTAAGATTTACAGAGCTAATTTTACTATACGCTGCATGTCATATAGAACTCGCATTACAAGAATGCTTTAATATCCGGCTGCTGTGGCTTTAATTTTCTGTGTGCCCCTCTCTACGATTGAAGATTTGTCTTTGAAGTGTATGCTCTGATCTACATTTTGAGGCGTGACACGGCCTATTTTTTCACTGGTGCGGCCAGGGTGACGGTATCAATCTGGAAAAAATTTAAGTTTTACAGAGCTAATGTTACTATACGCTGCTTTTCATATAGAAATCGCATTACAAGAATGTTTTAATATCCGGCTGCTGTGGCGTTTCTGTTTGCCCCTTTCTACAATTGAAGATATGTCTTTGAAGTGTATGCTCAGATCTACATTTTGAGAGGTCACACTGCCGATTCGGTTCAATGGTCAGGCCAGGGTGACGGTATCAATCTGGATAAAATTTAAGATTTACAGAGCTAATGTTACTATACGCTGCATTTCATACAAAAATCGTATTACAAGCATGTTTTAATACCCGGCGGCTGCGGCTTTTCTGTTTGCTCCTCTCTACTATGGAAGATATGTCTTTGAAGTGTATGCTCTGATCTACATTTTGGAGGGGCCACACTGCCGATTAAGTTCATTGGTCAGGCCAGGGTGACGGTATCAATCTGGAGAAAATTTAAGATTCACAGAGATAATGTCACTATACGCTGCATTTTATATAGAAATCGCATTACAGGCATGTTTTAATATCCGGCTGCTGTGGCTTTTCTGTTTACCCCTTTCTATTATTGAAGGTATGTCTTTGAAGAGTATGCTCTGATCTATATTTTAATGGGGTCATACTGCCGATTTGGTTCACTGGTCAGGCCAGGGCGACGGTATCAATCCGAAGAAAATTTAAGATTTACAGAGCTAATGTTACTATACGCTGCATTTCATATAGAAATAGCATTACAAGCATGTTTTAATATCCGGCTGTTGTGGCTTTTCTGTTCGCCCCTCTCTACAACTGAAGATATGTCTTTGAAGTGTATTCTCAGATCTACATTTAGAGGGGCCACACTGCCGATTCGGTTCACTGGTCAGGCCAGGGTAACGGTATCAATCATGAGAAAAATTAAGACTTACAAAGCTAATGATATTATACGCTGGATTTCATATAGAAATCGCATTACAAGCATGTTCTAACATCCGCTGCTGTGGCTTTTCTGTTTGCCCCTCTGTACGATTGAAAATATATATTTCACGTGTAAGCTTTGATCTACATTTTGAGGGGTCACACTGCCGATTCGGTTGACTGGTCTGGCCAGTGTGTCGGTATCAATCTGGAAAAAATTTAGGATTTACAGAGCTAATGTTACTATACGCTGCATTTCATACAAAATCGCATTACAAGCATGTTTTGATATCCGGCTTCTGTGGCTTTTCTGTGTGCCCCTCTCTACGATTGAAGATATGTCTTTGAAGGGTATGGTCTAGTCTACATTTTGAGGGGTTCCACTGCCGATTCAGTTCACTTGTCAGGCCAGGGTGACGGTATCAATCTGGAGAAAATTTAAGATTTACAGAACTAATGTTACTATACGCAGCATTTCATTCAGAAATCGCATTACAAGCATGTTTTAATATCTGGCGGATGTGGCTTTTTTGTTTTCTCCTCTATACGATTGAAGATATGTCTTTGAAGTGTAAGCTCTGATCTAGATTTGGAGGGGCCACACTGCCGATTCGGTTCACTGGTCAGGCCAGCGGGACGTTATCAATCTGGAGAATATTAAAGATTTACAAAGCTAATGTTACTACACGCTGCATTTCATATAAAATTCGCATTACAAGCATGTTTTATTATTCGGATGCTGTGGCTTTTCTATTTGCCCCTCTCTACGATTGAAGATATGTCTTTGAAAGGAATGCTCCGATCTACATTTTGAGGGGGTCACACAGCCAATTCGGTTTATGGGTCAGGCCAGGTTGACGGTATCAATCAGGATAAAATTTAAGTTTTACAGAGCTAATGTTACTATACGCTGCATTTCATAGGTCTGTGAAGTGTGTCCTCTGATCTACATTTTGAGGGGTCACACTGCCAATTCGGTTCATGGGTCAGGCCAGGGTGACGGTATCAATCTGGAGAAAATTTAAGATTTACAAAGCTAATGTTACTATACGCTGCATTTCATACAAAAATCGCATTACAAGCTTGTTTTAATATCCGGCTTCTATGGCTTTTTTGTTTGCCCCTTTCTACGATTGATATGTCTTTGACGTGTATGCTCTGATCTACATTTTGAGTGGTCACACTGCCAATTCGGTTCATGGGTCAGGCCAGGGTGACGGTATCAATCTGGACAAAATTTAAGATTTACAGAGCTAATGTTACTATACGCTGCATTTCATATAGAAATCGCATTACAAGGATGTTTTAATATCCGGCTGCTGTGTCTTTTCTGTTTGCTCTTTTCTACCTTTGAAGATATGTCGTTAAAGTGTATGCTCTGATTTACATTTTGAGGGGTCACACTGCCGATTTTGTTCACTGGTCACGACAGAGTGACATTATCAATTTGAAGAAAATTTCAGATTTACAGAGCTAATGTTTCTATACGCTGCATTTCATATAGAAATCGCATTGCAAGCATGTTTTTTTATCCGGCTGTTGTGGCTTTTCTGTTTGCCCCTCTCTACGATTGAAGATATCTCTTTAAAGTGTATGCTCTGATCTACATTTTGAAGCGTCAAACTGCCGATTCGGTTCAGTGATCAGGCCAGGGTGACGGTATCAATCTGGAGAAAATTTAAGATTTACAGAGCTAATGTTACTATACGCTGCATTTAATATAGAAATCGCATTACAAGCATGTTTTAATATCCGGCTGCTGTTGCTTTTCTGTTTTCTGTCCACTTATTTCTTACAAGATTTTTATTTTGTCTATATATTCCTCAGATCTGTCTCATATGTCCGCAATTTCCCCAGAAGTCTCTAATTTTGTCTACTTTTTCCTCAGCAATGTCTCATATGTCTATTTATTTCTCAGAGATTCTTTTTTCTTGTCTACCATTTCCTCAGCTCTCTCTCATATGTCCACTTATTTCCCACAAGATTCTTATTTTGTCTACTATTCCCTGAGCTCAGTCTCATATGTCCGCTTTCCCCCAGAAGTTTCTAATCTTATCTATCTATTCCTCAGTTCTGTCTCATATGTCTATTTATTTTCCATGAGATTCTTAATTTTTGTCACAAATTCTCAATACTATGTCAAAATATGTCCACTTATTCCCAACAAGTTTCTTATTTTGTCTACCATTTCCTTAGTTCAATATCATTTGTCCACTTATTTCCCACACGTTTCTAATTCCTAAGCTCTGTCTTATAAATGTATTTCGACTAATTTCTCACAAGTTTTTTTCTTATTTTGTCTACTTATTTCTCAGCTCTGTTTTTATGTCCGCTTTTTTCCCAGACATTTCTAATTTTGTCTACCTATTCTTCAGCTCAGTGTCATATGTCTATCTATTTCTCACGGAATCTTATTTTGTCTACTAAATGCTCGTCTCTGTCTCAGATGTCCACTTATTTCTCACAGGTGTCTTGTTTTGTCTACTATAAAAGAGATGAACAAACACCAGAAATATACTTTTTACCTAAAAACTAACATGTTTCGTCCATTGGACTTTATTTTGTCTACCAGTTCATCAGCTTTCTCTGTCTCATATGTCCACTTATTTCCCAGGGGATTCTTATATTGTCTACCAATCCCTCAGTTATGGCTCATACGTCCACTTAAATCCTAGGGGATTCTTATATTGTTTACCAATTCCTCAGTTCTGTCTGATATGTCCACTTATTTCCCAGTTGATTCTTATATTTCTACCAATTCCTCAGTCTTCTTGTCTCATATGTCTACTTATTTTCCATAGATTTCTTATTATGTCGGTTAATTCCTCAGCTCTGTCTCATATATTTACTTTATTCCCAGATGGTTCTTATTTTTTCTGCCTATTCCTCAGCTCAGTCTCATATGTCCATTTATTTCCCACAAGTTTCTTACTTTGTCTACCATTTCCTCAGTTTTGTGTCATATATCTTCTTTTTTCCCAGAAGTTTCTTATTGTGTCCTCCTATTCCTCAGCTCTGTCGCATATGTCCACTTATTTTCCAGGGGATTCTTATATTGTCAACTAATTCCTCAGCTCTGTCTCATAAGTCCACTTATATCCTACTGGATTCTTATATTGTCTTCCTATTTCTCAACTCTGTCTCATATGTCCACTTATATCCTATGGGATTCTTATATTGTCTTCCTATTCCTCAGTTCTGTCTCATATGTCCACTTATATCCTATGGGATTCTTATATTGTCAACCAATTCCTCAGCTCTGTCTCATATCTTCACTTATTTCCCAGGGATTCTTATATTGTCTTCCTTTTCCTCAGTTATGTCTCATATGTCTACTTATATCCCAGGGGATTCTTAAATTGTCTACCAATTCCTCCGTTCTATCTCATATGTCCACTTATATCCTTTTGTCTTCCTATTCCCCAGCTCTGTGTCATATGTCCACTTATATCCTAGGGGGTTCTGATATTGTTTACCAGTTCCTCAGTTCTGTCTCATATGTCCACTTATGTCCCAGGGGTTCTTATATTGTCTCCCTTTTCCTCACTTCTGTCCCATATGTCCACTTATATCCCCAGGGATTCTTAAATTGTCTACCAATTCCTCCGTTCTATCTCATATGTCCACTTATATCCCAGGGAATTCTTATATTGTCTACCAGTTCTGTATGTCCACTTATTATAAGCTTCTTATTTTGTACACTAATTCCTAAACTCTGTCTTATATGTCCGTTTTTTTCCACAAGTTTCTAATTTTGTCTTCCTATTCCTAAACTATGTCGCATATGTCTATTTATTTCCCAGAGGTTTCTTTTTTGTCTATACATTCCTCAGCAATCTCTTAAATGTCCACTTATTTCCCACAATTTTCTTATTTTGTCTTCAATTTTCATAACTCTGTATCATATGTCCCTTATTTCCCACAAGTTTCTTATTATGTCTACCAATGTTTTGGCTGTATATCATATATAACGTGTTCACTATTTTTCCAAAGGTTTCTTATTATGTTAATCAATTTCTCAGCTGAGTCTCATGCGTCCATCCATTTCCCAGTGGATTATTATTATTATGTCTACGAATTCCTCTGCTGTGTCTCATATATTTCGTGTCCACATATTTCCCAGGAGATTCTTATTTCGATACATATCCCGCAGCTGTGTCTCAAAAATCTCATATCCATATTTTCCCCAGGTGATTCTTATATGTCAACCGATTCCTCAATTTGGTCTCATATATATTCTGTCCACTTATTTTCAGCAAATTCGTATTATGTTAAACAGTTCATCAGCTGTGTCTCATAAATATCATATCCATTTATTTCCTAGAAAATTCTTCATATGTCTATCGATTCCTCAGCTGTGTATATCATGTCCACTTATTTTCAAGAAGTTTCTCCATTTGTCTACTATTTTCTCAGCTGTATCTGAAATGTTCACTCATTTCCAAGGTAATTCTTTATATGTATGCATATTCTACGCCTGTGTCGCATATATATATAGTTAGAAGCTTACTGTAAGAACCAAAAATGTTTTAAATCTTAACATTTCCAGTGTAGACGTGTTAGATAAAAGATTCATGATGCTGACTGGCCATTCGATTATGCTACTTCTATTGATGCCTTGTGGTATACTAACATACTTCAAACACGATAAAAGCATACATGTGTCCTTTATTATTTAGGAAGTCTTGTCTAATGTATGGTAGTATACGCGATACATTCCCTCACCGTTCAAGGTATCTTGATTTTAATGAATGTTGGTACATCTGCATTGGTATTGTGTTTGCCTTTTATGTCATTGAAGCTATGTCAATTAAAGCCTGGTAGTGCCCCAAGTAAGGGTAGTTGTATACCACCATTCAAAATGCCTCAGTTAATGCCTGATGGTGTACCAATGGCCTTTCAACACCATTCAAACTGCCTCTTTTAATGTCTTGAAGTATACTAGAGACCTTCATCCGCCATTCAAGCTGACTGCGTGAATGCTGGGTTACAATCATGGTGCCTTTTTCACCATTAAAGCTACTTCGATTAGTTGCTGGTATTTTAGTCTTTTCTCCAATATATAAGCTGCCACTAATAGTGCTTGGTGACTTACCCGCACTTTAAGTGTGGCAGTGCTTTAATTAATGCATATTAGTATAGTTTACCCGATACCTTTCTCTACCAGATAACAAAACAATGATGCGATTTTACCAAGTAAAAGAAAACAATAATGAACGTACGTATAAAACGGAAATATAGTTAAGGTAATAATCTCACATATGTTGTACATAATCAGCGTATACATATAATTGTTTAGTGTATGTACCATAAAGATTCATTTCAAGAATTAGTAATCAAATTGCCGTAAATTATACTAGGCGTAAAAAGTTGTTTATTTCCGGTATCCCGACCTACCCTAAATTTTTGACCCGACTCTAAATTTTTTTATGGCCTTGGAGAATTATTTTCAACATTTTTTTGCTTTAAACTTGGTCACTGTTGTCATAAATAAACTTACTGATGCTCTAAAGGCATACCATGCCTTATTTGTATTCATTTTTTACATAAAAATAATTTCCGAAAAAGTCTCACTTAATAAAAAGAAATACCTACCCTAATTTTTTTTAACATGATACCGGAAACAAGTAATTTCTTAGGTCTTATTGAAATATTCTATGCAGGAAAAGTGTATTGTGGACGTTTTTGATAGAACACTCAGGCCTTCTCGAGAGTAACATATACATCATGTTAAAATATTTGTCTTTATGAACACGGGGATTCGATGTGATATCCACGTTTATGATTGACAAGAGGGCCAGGATTGTCCTATATCGCTCACCTGAATAAAGTTGTTTGCTTGAACAAATTTCTTTTTCAAAAGCTTCAAAAGCAAGAAAGAAAGTCAATAGGTCATATTCATGGTCACTGAATGTCAGTTTTATGATAAGTGTGCAAAACTCTACATGACATCCTAATGTCAAGGCTGTACCCTAAAAAACAAGAAAGTTGGTCAGATGATGCCAGATACTAAAAATCAAAGTCCTAGGCCTTATGGTTTTAGACAATAAGATTGTCAAAGTTGTTTCCCTATATAAGTCTATATAAAAAATGTGACCCCGGGGCGGGGCGATATGTAAACCTAGAGAATGCATTTGAATAATCTTGGTAGAGGCATACTAGATAATGCTACATACCAAATATCAAAACCCTAGGCCTTGTGGTTAGGGCCAAAAATATTTTTCCTTTTTTTTTCGATTGCCATGGCAACAAGAGTTCTGTACGAAATTAAATTATTTACAACAGTTTTTAAAGAAGACCATCCAAGAATCCCTGTGATGTTTCATTAAAGTAGGCTTGCTGGTTTAGGAGGAGATGTTGTTTATAGGAAAGTGTGGAAGGACGACTGACGACGGAAGGACCTCGTACGGACGGATGCCGGACGGTGAGCGATCACAACAGCTCACTCCGAGCACTTTGTGCTCAGATGAGCTAAAGGGGTGCAAGTGTTTGCTTCTTAAATTAAGTTTAAATCAAAGGTCTGCTTAAGGTAGTTCTGCACGTTTGATAAACCGGAAGTGACGGCGTAACGTCACTTAACCGGAAAACGTAGAATAATGCCTGGATTCGGCATACGGAAACGTAAATCAGTTTATGAGTTAAGGACAACCCGTGAGTAAATTATTAAAATGGCACTGCTGCTATCTCTCTTAAATTAAAATGATATATTAAAACATCTTACACGTTAAATAATGCAAAATAGTGTCTTAAAATTAGCTTAAAATAGGAGGTTCGCTTTACTCATAGCCAGATATCTCAAAAATAAGCACACGGACCCATACATTTTATTTCACCATATTATAGGCCACATGTTTATTTACGACTGTGAGAAGTTTCATTAAAATCTACATTGTAGAAAAATTTCTATTGGCAAAAATGTTAAGAAAATTGCGTTTTTCCCATAGACTCCCATTATAAAAAATTGCGTGAGGTCGAAACTTTTCAAATCAGTCTAGCAAAAAATCAAGCACACGACCCTATCTTTTTTATTTGCTGAATTTTCTTAGTATATTCGAAAGTTTTTAAAAATCAGAGTTTGAGTAAATTCTACATTGTAGAAAAAAATTCGATCCTAACGTGCAGAACTACCTTAAAGGTGGTCAATCACATTTAAACAACATTTAATGACATTTTTTACTTTTTGTATATTCTGGTAGAGAATTATTTAAGGAACAAAAAGACCGATTACATAGATTCCTATTTGAAATGTATATTTTATTATTTTTATAAAATTTTGTAATTACTCCCCTTTAATATGAAAGTATATAAAAAGCTGGGTATTTCTTTTTATTTCGATACAATGTCTAGTTTTACATTTGCATTTGATAGACATACATGTATCAACTATTGAACAATCTGAACCAAAATGCAAGTTTTAAAGCTGTGTGTAGCTTCTGAATTCATTTATTTCCAATCTATATTGGTTGCGCAACCAAGATAGGCAAAGGGAGGTAATAATAATTTTTCAAACTTGCGTTTCAAAAGTATTCCATCTAAATACATAATTTTTAATGCAAATATTTTACAAATATTTTACAATATGTCTAATATTTATACATTTCCTTAGGCAAAGTATGTTTATCAGATTTATACTTATGATAAAATAACTCTATCTTGGTTGGGCAACCAGGATAGGAAAATGAAATTTTAAAACTACCTCTAGTGAAAATCTAATTTGTATTAAGTGTTAAGTGAACATAAATGAGTGTAAATGATCAGATGCTAAAGTTTCGAACAAATCCGTTACATGGCCAAAATCTGATTATCCACCTTTAAACCAGTGTCAGAAGTGGAAATGGTGCTCTCCTTTATGAATTGACTCCATCAAAGTTAGCTTTGTTTTGCTTTTTTTTTCGTTTGATGCAACCGACGAATTTCCTTAAAAATTCATTTCACTGTCATGACAGAAGTCTTATATTTTGTGTTGCTCTTAGTACTTGGACTCGGCGTTGTTACTGTAGTTTTTCGTATTACATCATAATGCCTATTAAATATATGCGTGGCAAAGCCAGGTACTATGTAGCTCCACAATGAACTTACTTTATGTAAAGGACATATATAAATCAATTTTTAAGATAACCCATTTACATGGACATATACCTTACTCCCCGATATCCGCTTCCGCTTTAGAATAATTCCCTGAGCGCATAAAATAAAAAAGTGGAAACTCCACAGGTCGCTCAACACAACAAAAACGAAAATGTTGCAGGCTCGGTTTGATTGAGCCTGTTCATGGACGGTATTGGAAATGCATGCTACCGTCCACGCCCTCTAGCCCCGGGTTGAGCAGAACTCAACATTTATACATGCTAAAAGTACAAAAGCAATTTAGAGACATCCGCAGATGTATTCAAACGGCGATGAACATGGAACCTTCAATGATACACGTGTTGAGGCGTGTAATTCCATGAAGAGCGGCGTTTGGTCCCCAGATAAAATAAAGGGTTTGCCCCAAACGAGAAAACAATGGGCAGAACTAAACAAACTGGAATTTAGGAAGGGGATCTGAGGGTATGGAGCCTGCGTATCACAGGAACTGTCAAAAGACAAAATTAAAAAGCAGGCACCATATCCAAGGAGTGATTAAACAATACCAAAAGCTATGAAAGCGGGAGTATTTGGAACCACCCAGGCCGAAATGGTCATGTTGAAAAACTAAACTGTACCAATAACACGACATAAAAGTCGTGCTGAACGATCTGAGAAGATCGAAATATAACAGCCCTGATTGAATGGTAAAACTTAAAGAAATAAATACCCGTATAACATAAAAACTGTCAAACCAAACAAATATAAACGCAAGTATCTTTTGTTGAGAAATCATTCATGTGTATTCAAGATAGGCGTTGCATTGTAATCTTAAAAAAAAGACAAATATTTATAAACTTTTCATGCAGAAAATTAGCAACATATCAGGTTTCGTCTGAAATGATCGATTTTAACCTTACTGTCATAAAATATGTAAACCATATAAACATTGATCAGGCGATAGAAATATTTTTAGAAAACTTGGGGATTACCCAAAATGATTTAATTGGTCTACATTCAGTACAATGTTTTGGCAAGACTTTATGGTACAAGTACATACAGGATTAGCGCATAATAGCAGCAGTGTCGTAGATTCTTTAATACTCTTAGTAGTTAAAAAGCCACGTTAATAATCGAAATGCTGTTCTAGCTCAATCTATTATTCTTTTTAGCTTTGTTGTTATGTTCAGTTCAATTGAAAATATTTCATATTAGACCTTCTTGATCTCCTGAAGATAAAGTATGCGTAAGGCTATATGATGCTAATAATTCCTTACATCGCTTTTATAGATTTTAGTACTGTTCAGTATTGTATTACCTCATACATATGACGCTTGCTTTTAAACTTTGTCTCCAAAGCTACATATCTAAACAATATCGCTATAAATTTCCAGGTAATTCAATGAAAAGCGATGTATGGTCCTCACCTAAAATCATATATGACCCTGAATTATAAATCAATAGTGACATAAGTATAAATTGTACAGTATACATGTATTTATAATATTAATAAAATGCTAAAGCTGCATTAATCATGAAACACTCCTTTTATGTGGTTGAGAAATTCATTTAGAATTGTATCTTAGCCAACATTTACATATACAGCAAGTGACAAACAGAAATTAAGTTAATTATGATTTGTGAGATAATAAATAATTTCATATTTTTTAATAACTATCATTGTCATTACTATCATTATTTGTATGCCTTTATTTGTAGAAAACACTGTATATTTCTCTATCTGATTATATTACAAACGTCTTACACAAAATTAAAATAACATACTCGTTATATAGCTTCATTTGTAAAGACAGTCAGGTTTTTTTTCTTATTCATATCTATTAATAGTTTGGTGGACTACCATTAATAATGTGATTTTCCCGATGATCTATTTTTGAAGTACCTATAATATTTGGTGCAATTGTGTAACTATTGCCAACAATATTTAAACGTCATATCCGCCCAAAGCTTGACATAACAAAATCACTCGTTTTTGTGTTGTAGAATTTTCTGGACACAGATAACGGATATTAATAGAGCAGCGATAAAAGACGTTTGTAGTCAATAATAATGTAAGTTATCTTTCTTATTTTCTCTCTGTTTGTTTGCTTCGAACAATTCGAAAGTCAGCAATACTAATAAAATTGTTTTAAAGGAGTTTAATACGCGTTTCTTACTATTCCTAAATGCGTTTGTCCAAACAAGTTTAAAATATGATAGAGTCGTATACATTGTTAACAAAATCTTATTTGAATTGTGGATACACAAGGACAAACGTATAAGAAATCAAATACCGGCGATGGTAGCGTCACATAAAAATCCGTACATATAGTGTTGCGAGTGCCCCGTCTATTGGAGTAATTATCAACTATCTGAGCACCTATTATAAATAGCCTATAACTATTATTATAGTTTTTTTTTTCATTCTATATCTGTAAGAACATCGCAATGTGTTCAGAATTTGTCAATGTCTTCTTCGAGAAAATAGAAAAAAGTAGGAACTGTGCTGTATAAGTGCCCCAACACGACAAAAGAAAATTGAATTCGCCTCACGAGTGTTTACACTTTACATCTGGATTTCAATTCTATCAGAAGTAGAACAACATATGTATTGGATCATTGATGAATTTATGTTTAAACAACACTGCTAATTAAATTCCATATAATTTCATGAAAAACGATGTATGGTCCTCACTTAAAATAATAGATTAACCCTAAATAATACATCAATAATGATATAAGTATGAATTGTGCAGTGTACATGTGTTTATAATATTACAGAAAATGTGAAAGTTGCATTAATTATGAAACACAGCTTTGTGGTAAAGCAATCTTTTTAAAACTTAACCGTTGCCAACATTTATCTATACAGCAAGTGACAAACAGAAAAAAACTTAAGGTCATAAATACATATCTATATTTGTTGTCATTAAATTTAATACCGTTGTCTTTAAGCCAGCATTTTTTTATTTTATGGTTTAAAGAAGGGCGACCCTAGTTTTGGACTAACAAAATAAAAATAAGATTCATTTGTATATGATAATTGAACAACGATAAAACTCATGAGGGACTGTCAGAAAAATACTAAAATTGACAAAAAGGAGAGAAACCATAGAAATGACAAAATTGAAGACGAAAAGTGAGTATCAACTTGCAAACACATCTTTTTTTCACTTTGAAGTATTAAGGGTCAGAAAGGAAACAATAACTAATACCACAATATTTTTAGTAGTTCTGTTCTAAACCGAGTGCAATTTCAATATATAATGAGACACGTCCCTTGCAAATGCTTGACAATGATGCATGTGATTAAAAAAAATGAACTAGTACAAATAATTGGATAGTCGGATAAATGGTTGTTTAATATTTGTGATAGACAATTTAACCAAATGGAGATATTGTTTATAAGAAAAGATTTCAGTATTTCCCAGAATCGCGACAAATTAGTTTGACTAACGTTCTGGCCAGGTAACGTTACTAAAAAAAATTGTCAAACATGAAACTCCCAGAAATATTCTCATGTCCACTTGAAGTATTCCCATTAAAATCTGTAAGAAGAGCCTTTGAAAGCATGTATGGGACAAACATTCAGACACTATATGCCACATATGCCTCTGACACTGAGGAACACATAATGATATATCCAGTAATTTTTTTTCGAACTCATAACATACTAAGTCCAAGTCCCATCTCAGTGTCTACTGAAGTGTCTTCTCTTTGAAACTGGTATTGAACATCAGCTGATAATGTTGTTATTTTGTGCACATTTTAGCTGAACCAAAATATAGATTGTTTTTGCTTGTCGTACAATATAGATGGCACTGACAGTCGGCAAAATATAAAAAAAATATTCAAGCAACTGAAACTTAACCAAAGCTGCAACAATATTGATGTAGTTGCGTAAATTGCTGCATATGAGAAATAATTCTGAAATCCAGTGTGAATAATATTTATCAACTCGTTAATTTTGCTTTCAAGTACGACATCTCCAGCTGATGGGTGCAAACCTTAAGTAGTCATTGCATATCCCGTTTTTAGGTTGAAACCGCGAAGCTGTTGAAACCTGTTATAACCGTATTCTGGATACTGCAAAAATCTAATACTGTCAGTTTTCACTGAACGCAGATTAATCCGCCGTTCTATTTCGGCACTGCTTTTATTGATTATTTACGAGTATACCGACCGCTTATCTCTCTACATAATTTCTATGTTAAAGTTCCTGGCCAGGTTTAACAATCATGTCAATGCAAATAATAAAACAAAACAAATATACCAAATTATACATCTTTGACAAGCTCAGATCACAAGCTCTCTTATGGTGTATAACTTTAGAAAATTGAAATAGACTATGACACACAGGCAGTTTAAAAATAGCATTTTCTGTAGAATTGTAGCGTAAAGTAACGTTTATATCTTTCAACCTGTTAAAGACATTGACCTCCAGATGTTAGCTAAAATATATGTTTCTTTGTCAAACTATGAACATAAGAATATGAGTTTTTGTTTCTAAACTATTTTAAAAATGTCAAATCAAGCAACCGCGTCGGGAATCAAACCTGGACCGCCTCGGCAATAAAGACGTTTTCCGACTGTCGTTACCAATAGAGCTATAGAGACTTTAGTGTTAATGCGTGTTAAATATAGATATGTATAATCGAGGCAGTTTACTCCGAGTAATGCGTGAGTTTAAACTTTATTTCAACAAACTTGACATACATAGTATACAACAATAATTGCATGAAATTAATGAATTGGAAAACAAGTTATTTAAAACTTCTATAAAATCCTCTCCATGTTGGAAATAATTACAATTCATCAAATACCACATTGTCAGGAATCATGGCTGGTGATAACTTTTTTTGTGACAAATAAGGATAGTATAACACAATTGCAATGCTATTTGTATCAATTAAATTTTGTAAAATAAAACGGAGTGTTACTTGAACCGATTATGTACTCATGAGGGATGCAAATCAACAGAGCAGGAAGTAAAACTTTCCGAAATATTAAAACTTTTTTGTTGCGAGAATGGTACACTGAACATCAACGATTACGAGATGAAAGCCTGTCGTTTGCATTGAGAAGACTGTTTACTGACAATAGACATGGAGTATTGGAGAAAAATCTTTTCACGAATTGTTTGATATTTACGACACGGAAATAGGTTCATTGCCGCCACAGGTGCAAAGGACGGGTTCAGTTAATGATCTTCGTTAATATCAGACCAAAGCGCTATAAACGTTCTCAATTTTCATCGTAAAAAGTAGTAAAAAACAATTATTTATTCTCATCTGTTTCCGTAACATATACTATTAGTCTGTCAGTAACCAAGTTTCAAAGCATTCTTAAGAAATATAGCATTTATATTCAGATATCTTTTTTTTTTTTGTTGTTGTTGTCTAACGATCTGGAAGCCAGTGCCTTTAACTGTTATATTTGAATTAAAAAGTAATATATCCCAAACAGTGACTTGTCATTGAATAAAATCATTGTCTGGAGTTTAGATGCGAAGGAATTATATCGCCGGCGGAGGCGCAGCCTATAATAATATGCATCTAAACGACAAACAATGATTTTATTCATGAGCAAATCACTTTTTAAGATATATTGTTTCTATTCTAACAAGTTATGGTCAGAGCAGAATTTCTAGTATGTTTAAATGTTATACTGTTTCATGAAAGTAGCTTGAACTGTTACAACGGAGTGGTTTGTGGGTTTCAACCTTTCTGTGCTGTCAGCGCTTTGATTTATACTATTAGCAAATTTGTTCATATTTATGCAATCAACATTATGATATATTCTTAAATGTCAACTGTGATATCTGTATAGTTTATTATGGAAAACGTTTCTACAAGTTTGTTTTTACTATAAAATAGATAGATACATAAAGAACACAAATGATACATATTCTTGGTGACTTTGAAAATTGCATTATTTGTGCAAGCTATACATGTATAAAGAAAACAACAATATACTGAGATGATGAGCTGAATAGTTCATTTGTGAGTATGTATGCAATTTATGCTTGCAAACTTTTGTTTTCTATGGTGTCGAAAAATAAAAGCAATGCATCCTTTCTGACATTTTATTTTTATTTGTTTGTTCGACTGCTCAAAATTGCCCCTCCGACCCATATTTGTTTTAAATATCCCGTTAACCAGAAAATAACAAAAAAAGTTGGCCTAACTATTATTATTTTATGCCTTTAGTCGTATAAGACACCGTATTTTTTCCGCAGATATCTATATATCTAAATCAAGAAATCAGACGAAAGATAGACTTTTTTTTACGTGACGTCTCTAATTGTTTGTTACGTTATTTGTTTAATAATGTGTGTTCAGTGAAAAGTTTTTGACACAAAATTATTACAACCAATGGGGAAAAAACCTTTGTTATTATTTTGATTATATGCAAATAGTGAAGTATTTTAAAGAGGAAAGCAGTCCATCTTGTTTATTTTAACATTTGAAGTTTACTTATTTGCTGATTCCTTTAGGATAAACTTACGATGTATTATTAATACTGGTCGAATAATTATTCAAAAACTTTATAGGTCCTAAATGGGTATATACATGTAGTACTTCAATATGCAAAACACTGAACCATAAAGAAGAAATCACTACTGTAACATTTTTCTCATTGAACTTTTAACTTTAAGTCAACATTCAGGTATGAAAATATTTATTTGCCTGTCTCAGAAAAAAAGCTATATTTGAGTTAAAGACGGCATATTTTAAGGTATAGAAATGTGCAGTTCTTCCTTATACTGTCCGATAAAGGTTAAAACAGATTTATTCTTAAATTTGTGTTATTCAATCAGATAAATAGCTACAAACAAAGTTTTAACGTAAAATATGGATTTATCCGCGTTCAATTTGTATCGCTATTTGTCGCTAGATGAAAGATAACGTTTCAGTCTTAAAATTTTATTTCGCTTTTATCAAAGCACAAAGTGAAATTTCATTTTATTTTAACTCTTTTGCCGCAATCAAGGTTTTATTTTGGTCGGCTTATAACGTACGTCACAGGTCGCCCAACACGACAAAAACGAAAATGTTTCAGGCTCGGTTTGATTGAGCCTGTTTATGGCCGGTAGTGGAAATGAATGCTATCGTCCAAGCTCTCTAGCCCCGGGTTGAGCAGAACTCAACATTTACACATGTTAAAAGTACAAAAAGCAATTTAAGCCACGTGACTTAAATTTGCAAAAGCAAACTATTTGATAACGCATTATGGATAATTTACCAAAATGAAAGATTTATACAACAGTCTGCCTGATTGGAAGAGAGTGTCTATTTTTTTTTCTCTGCTAATTGTGCAACTCGGAGTGAAATGTCAGACAAACGTTAATCCTAAGGCTTAATGACGCTGTTTACAGTTTAAAAGCTACGTTTCGCTCAGTGTATTTAGCAAGAATATTGATGTATCTAAAAATGATAAGTAAGTTTAATAGATGCAATAAAAATCCTTTTCAAATACCAACATATATCAATTTACCAAAAAGACTGAACACGGTCTGCATATAACAGGAATAAGGGTGTGATTAACCGAACATTTAAAGTCAATCACTGCTGTAATTATTCGTCGTAGAATAAACGGAATAAAATCCCACATCATTTGGTGTTTAGTTTAGCTATTTGCAAATTGTTAAATAGATGATACAATAACACAAATAATATGCAAACCTCATAAACTAATGTCTCATGTCTTCTTTATTACGAAAATAGTAGTTATAACAAAAATAAACATGAGCTGTCCGTAAGACAGCGCGCTCGACTTTTCTCAGTGCTTGACTCTGAATTAGAGCTTTGCCAAAATTCACCTGGTGTAGACTTTGATAGTAAATAACTATTTTGAGTTTCAAGTCAAAAGCTTTAACAGTAACAGGGATATTTGACTTTTAAAAAATAAAATTCTCCTCATTTAAAAAGGGGCATAATTCTGTCAAAATTCAAATCAGAGTTATGGATATTCTTTCTCCTGGTGTAGACTTTGAAGGTAAATTGATATTTTAAGTTTCAAGTCAAAAGCTTTGATAGTAACAGAGATATTTGAAATTATCAAAAACTTTAACCAAAAATTCTAAGTTAAAAAGGGGTATAATTATTCAAACAGGGTTGTGGGAATTGTGTCTTTTGGTGCAGACATTTATTGTATATAAATATTTTGAGTTTCTAGTCAAAAGCTTTAATAGTAACAAGAATATTTAACTTTATCAAAATTAAAAAATATATCTGGGTTTAAAAGGGGCATAATTCTGTCAAATTCAAATCATAGTTATGGGGATTGATTCTCTGGTGTAGACTTTGGTGGTAAATAAGTATTTTAAGTTTCAAGACAATAGGAGAGATCGCCGTGACGTCACGCGTTAACATCTGTTTATCTGGTGGTTGGCAAAACAAATGTTTTTAACACCGTTTGCGTATTGAATCAGAATTTTTAATTTTTAATAACTTTTTTGCTCATTTATGGATTTTCAAAATTCAAAAAGATTTGAAATACTAACGATCTTCATATTTTTGTATCCAAATATCTTTTTTCAAATAATAACCGTTTTAAATGACATATAATTTTAAAAGCGGCGTAGTGATTTTCACAACCTTTAGAAAAACAGTGTAAGTTAAGCGTTCATAATTAATCCATTTTATTTCGAAATAACAATTAAAAGTAATCAATAAATTGCTTGTTTTATAACCTTTCCATTGATCAAAAAATTATTTATGTAATTTGTGTTTTAAGAAAGTTTAGACCGTTAGAAAAACATCACTGTTTACAAAAAACATGGACGATCGGCTTCTGCCCACCCGATCACTGTCTTATCAGTTCTAAAAATAGAAAATACACCGGATTTGTATACAAACACGATCTCTCCAATAGCTTTGACAGTAACAGAGATATTTGACTTTATCAAAAACTTTAACCAAATATTCTAAGTTAAAAAGGGGCACAGTTCTGTCGAAATTCAAATCAGAGTTATGGGGATTGTTTCTCCTGGTGTAGACTTTGACAGTAAATTAATATTTTAAGTTTCAAGTAAAAAGCTTTGATAGTAACTGAGATATTTGACTTTATCAAAAACTTTAACCAAAAGTTCTAAGATAAAAAGGGGTATAATTCTGCCAAAATTCAAACAGAGTTGTGAGCATTGTGTCCCTTGGTGCAGACATTGATTGTATATAAATATTTTGAGTTTCGATTCAAAAGCTTTAATAGTAACAGAGATATTTGACTTTATCAAAAAAATTAAAAAAATTCTAGGTTAAAAAAGAGCATAATTCAAATCATAGTTATAGGGATTAATTCGTCTGATGTAGACTTTGATGGTAAATATTTTAAGTTTCAAGTCAATAGCTTTGATAGTAACCGAGATATTTGACTTTATCAAAAACTGGGCGAGTGCAATAGCTCTACTTTTTCTTCGAAAAGCTGAGCTAATAACACTGTATAAAGCTTCATTATAAATTTCACTTTTGATTATTTGGTATGCAGAATATTACTGTAGAGAACAAACGGTATTAAACAGTGCAGATTTATCTTAACTATAACAATTATGTTAATATTGGTAAGCTGCAATATATTGAGGTTAAATTTGTTTTGATGTACCTTTGTGTTTACACAAAACGTATCCCAGAGGTTTTAGCTTAACACGTGTGCAAGTGAAACAAATGCCACCTTATTGTCTACTAGACTGAGTCAAAGTTTACTTATCAGAGTGTTTTACCATAGTAATAAACCATCGTTTAAGCGGGGTGATAAACTATGCACAGGTTTCATTTTACTAACCATGTCACAACGGCATAATTTTGTTAGAAAGCAAAACAGAGTTATGGAACCTGTACAGTGCATGTCAGCTCACCACTGTGCATGAGTGTATGAAGATTCAATCCGTTCCCTTTAGCGGGTACTGGGATACCAGCTTATATGAAAACATGAAATAATTGCTTAGATCAAAGAGGGACATGATTTTGTAAACATGCAATGTAAAGTTATGGAATCTGAAAGCATGTCAGATCATCACAGTGACCAAGTGATCCACAAGTGATTTGCTAGGATACCATCTTACATATAAATACTAAATCGGGATCCAGCCGCCGTTGCCGAAGAATGGGCGAGTGCAATAGCTCTTCCGTAGTAGTGCTGCAAATGACATAAACATATTTCTATTTCTTAAATATCTTATCATTTTATTTGTAAAACAGTATTGCTATTAACATACTTATTCTTCGCATTGCTTCAAAACAAAATTCGTGTAACTAGATAGCTACATGTATGACACAAGCGTACTTGCATACATGTTTTGGTATTTTATGATTTTGCAAGAAAAATTAAGAAAGTTTTTTAAATATGCAATATAAAATGACGTATATAAGAAGCAATGAAATTGACTCGACAGTTTGTCAAGATGTCTCAGTGAATGTCTGGAAGTGTGACTTGAGGCTTCTTCTACCACTTCATTGCACCAGAAAGAAACAGAATACACAGATTCTCTCTAAATATCCAACCAATCCTGATTTAGATTCATTGAATGCCTAAAGCATTGACTGTATGACTTACATTCTATCAGATCTAACAAATAGAAACTAAGAATTCCCGTTAAAGGGACTGACCTTCAGCTCGACAACAAAGAAAATTGTAAGGAAAATATCAGAAAATTATTTCAATATTTCTTTAGAAAGCCTTGAAGCTACTCATAAATTATTTGTTATGGAAATACAAGAGAATTAGCGGTTTTACTTTCTTTTTCCTATAAATTAGAATGCGTTTGTAATGGGGTAACAACTTGAAGGTAACCTCTTTGATAATATATCGTATAATACGAATTTTTCCGCGGTGTATTGGTCAATACTGTAGGACTGCTTTTAACGCCGATGCAATCCGCGTATAGATACCGACTCGGACTTGTTTTCTTGATTAAGCTTTTAAAGACTGTTTACATACAAAATCTAATGTCTATATGTCATAGCCAAACTTCATTTAAAGAAAAGTCATTTTAGCGGATGTCTGAAGCCTAGTCAGCCAAAATGTAGACGGATTGTTCGAGAGGGCTAAGACGCCTTCCTACCGAGGTGAAGGCCCTTGGTTCGATTCCTGGCTACTCCCATTGCGGTATGTCCTTAGGCAAGGCACTTAATCACGATTGCCTCCGTCAACCCAGCTGTAAATGGGTACTAGCAAATTGCTGGGGGTAAGGTATAATTGGTTTTAGTTGTTCTTAATATAGGGTTGCTAAAAAGCTCGAAATAGCTTATATGTTCTTTGTTTCACAAAGCGATGGTAAATAAAATTTACCTTTTAATTACCTTTAAATATAGTACTTAGGTCCCATTAAACGGATATTTGTCGATAACCCTTGTGTGCAGGTAATTACGATCATTATAGTCTTTATATACCTCTAACTGATCATATTACAAACCTCGTTCCACAAGAATAAAAGAACATACTCGTTCAATGGCTTTATTTATAACGACAGTTATATTTTTCCAATATCTATTAATAGTTTGTTGGACTACCATTACTAATACATTTTTTCCGATGATCTGTTTTCCAAATATCTATAAACAGTAATATCTTTGTGCGATTGTGTAACTATTGCCAACATAATTTAAACGTCATATCCGCCCAAAGCTATAATGCTTGAAATAATTAAAACTGTCGTCTTTGAGCTGTAAAAGTTTCTGGACAGTGATAACGGACATAAGTAGTACAGTGTTATGGATATTTGTAGAGAGAAATTACGTAAGTTATCTCTATTTGTTTGCTCTTGTAGAATGTACTCGTAAATTACGGAATTCAATAATAATATTATTAATAAAAATAATAATAATGAAATCGTTTTTAAGGTTTATATGTGATTTTACTATCGTTAAATCTGTTTTGTACAAACAAGTTTTTATAAAAAAAAATATTACGAGTCGTATACAAAGTCCGACGTAATTTGAAACGTGTATACACAAAGGCAGACGTGCAACCAATCAAATTTATGAGTACGACAACCGGCGATGATAGCGTCACAAAAAATCAAAATATATAGCGTCTTTTGCTATCCGAGCACCTAGATACCTACAATTGTTGTTATAGCTTTATTTATTTTATATATTTTAGAATTTTAGAACATCTCGCTATGTTCAGAATTTGTCAATGTCATTTCGATAAAAAAGAAAAAGTGAAAACTCTAATGCATATGTCGCCAAACATGACAAAATGAATATATGATTCGACGCACAAGCGTAAAGTTCTACGTTTTACATCTTGATTTCAATTTTATTAAATCAGAAGTAGAATAACTTCTATACACATTTCTTTTGGGGAATCACACTAATAATGATATGAAACAAATCAAAAACAACGGATAGTGTTTATATGCGTGTAATAAATATCGTTTGGGTCCGATTTGTTGCTAACATAACTACGAAATTTATGAAGAATAAATTGTTTCTACGAACTCATGTACAAGCAAATTAGCTATACATGTTGTGTAATTGGGTAATTATAAAAAAGATTGCTCACCAGCAAAAGGCAGGTCCCTTTCTTCGTTTGTATTTACTTTCGTGTATTGACATAAATTAAGCCCTCATAATTAATTATGATTTCACCATGTCGTTCATTCGCTTTTTACAATCTATTAAAAACATTTTGAATTTAATTGCTGAAAAATACACTTTAAGTATTTTTGCGTGACAAGGTGTTATCAAATAGTAAAACATGTTTAAATTCTATCCTATTCTGCCATGCTCTTCACGCTTGACTTAAAGGACAAAGAACCCAATGTGTACAAAATAGGCGTACTTTGGTGCTTTCAATCTAGTTATTATGTCTACAGTAGTATATAAACCAATGCGTTTAAAGGAGGTCGACTATTGCATTGTAGTTTTAAATTTTTACATATTCTGTTTCTTTTATTTATTTACTTTTTTAATATGATCCATATTCGAAATATATTTTACTGATATTGCAATTACCTCCGCCCCACTCTCCTCTTTTAATAAGAAAGATTCATTCCTTTTTATTTCAACACAAACTCTACATTGATATTGACAGATTACAGATATCGTGATATGTCAGCAGATACAACCAAAATGCAAATTTCATAGCTGTGTGCTACTTCGGACTTTTTTTCTGAAATGTCTTAGTCAATAAAGATCGTCCAAAGGTAATATTTATTTTACAAACATGTATTTCTAATGAAGTTCGGACAAAGTATTATTTGCTACGCATAAGTGTAATGCAATTGTTCCAAAATGAATGAAATGCCTATGCCCAATTTAAGCCTCTTTTAGAAAAACTCTGTCTTGGGAGGAAACTTTTGAAATACATCCAGCAATTAAAACTTAGCATGTATATATGAAGCCAACATATGTAAATGATCAGCTATAAAAGCTTCGAACATATCAATTACATGACCAGAATCAGAGTAATCATCATTGTTTCTTGTGAGGATTTCTCTTTTTTACATATACTTGTTTAGCGTGTAACAAATCTCGACTTGTTAAAAAGTCATAATAGAAATTACTTTGATTGTCTCTGTACCGACCTTTTTTAGGATTTCTTATGCACCTTTATAGAGCTACTGGTCAACTTTCTCATATGATATAATTTGTAGGCCCGGTCGATGCCAAAGTCTAAGAAGAGCAAGTGTATACTGCATAGATATGATTACAAATAATTTACAATTTATAAATCTATGTTTTGGGAAACGAACAAGTATGTATTTAATTACAGTGCAATCTCTGTGGAGGGAACACTGCAGGGAAATGAGATATATATATATATCTTATTTCCCTGCAGTGTTCCCTCCACAGAGATTGCACTGTAATTGAATACATACTTGTTCGTTCCCCATATATATATATATTGTACGTGTTGTTCTGAAGAGATAAGCAAAATATCTGCCTTTTTGAGAGGTGATTTTTCAGCAGATGTGATGAATTTGAGTTTTTCTTATATATCATTACATATGGCCCATGAGGTCAAACATTGCATAATTATATTACAAACAGCTGAACAATATACGAAGCTTAACGACAACAAATGTTCTATATAGGCGGAAGGTTGCACGTTTTGGTAAACATTAAATTCTAATATAGCAAATTTGGCATCTCTCTACACACATAATTATACATTAACATACTACTACAAATTATTCTGTCATATTCATCATGAAAATAATTGAAAATATAGAATAAACGTGAACAATGACATACCGAGAGAAATATATATTTATATTTATATAAGCATTGTGTTCAATTATTTGCAATACGCAGCTTCAGAAATGATATGAGAATATTCATTTGCTTTTTTCTGAACATCTTAAAACTTGATTAAATACACTATATATTCATAAAACAAATGACGTATATCAATTCTCGTCAGGCTTCAGGCGTACGATGCAACCTTACAGGCAATTAGTAAAAGTTTTATCACTGTGACATATTGACAAAGATCGATATTGAAATTCAATAATTTTGGCACATTATTATACCATTGCACGAAATAACACTCAAGGTGTCCAACATTTTTATTCAAAATTTGATTGAAAAGTAATATCGAGTCATATTTCATTGAAACATTGTTGGTTTAAAGTTATACCGACACGACTCAGAGAATGCACGCGTTAGAAAATAAAACGGATGATCCTATATTGTTTCACTGCAAAGTTTACAAATATCTTGGAAAAATCACGGGCATGTTTTGTTGTATTGCAATTGTATGCTTGATTACTCAATCAAACTATTAACAGAATGCTGCATATGTAGACTGAGTCTTAATTAAACAGATCACACCAGAAACAGATCAGTTTAGTCGCATTAACAGTATAACCTTTGTAACACAATGCATATCTTTAAATGACGACAATTCCCGATACAGAACTGTAACATCAAACACGTGTATGAACGGATAACGCATGATGTTATATCATCTGCAAAATCAGTAGGTGCCCAAGCTCTCGTCATGACTGGATACAAACCTGCATTAACTCTATTCTAATGAATATTTAATGTATGTCGGTAGTTTGCATTTCTGCATTATAGGACCATTATACTTTTATGCTTAGCGTACAATGTGTAAATATACTCATAATTGGAAGATAAACAGCACAATATTGCCTCATGAACACCTCCGTTATACATTTCTTGAAAACGAAAATAACAGGAATTTTATGATTTTATACAATATTAAAATGTGTTCTAATAATATAATTAAACTATTGCACGGTCTAGTGATGAAGAAAAAGGAGTTGATCTTAAACCTGCGACGAAACATTTTGGTATAAATATGTAAATGGTGTACCAGAACGTGGCTTTTTTTTTTTTTTTAAAAAATCGTATGATCGCTTGATGTGTACCTACTCACAGGTATATATTGTGCGCAAGTATTGGATTGGTACTCGTTTATCTTCGCTATTAATTTCGGACGGAAATGTAATTTATTAGCTGAACTGAGCAAGAAGTGCTCAGGAGTTGGCTTTTGTTGTTAGTAATTGTCCATAGTTCGTCGTACGTCGTACGCCGTCCGTCAACATTTTTCTTTAAAACCATCTCCTCCTAAACCACCAGGCCAATTTTGAGGAAACCTAATTGGAATGTTCCTTAGATGGTCTTCTTTAAACTGATTCAGAGAATTGAATTCCGTACAGAACTCTGGTTGCCATGGCAACAAAAAGGAACAATTTTGAGAAAAAAAACCTAAAGTAAAACCACAGGTCCTAGGGCTTTGATATCTGGTTTGTAACGTTATATAGTGGTCTGAATTTTCTCTCTAGGGTCAAATATGGTCCCGCCCCGGAGGTCGTATTGTTTAATAGATATAGGAAAAAATGAAAAATTTCTTGTCCAAAACCACAGGACTTGTGGCTTTGATATTTGATGTGTTGCATCATCTAGTCTTCCTCTACCAAGTGTGTTCAAATTATCCTCCTAGCGTCAAAACTAGCAACGCACTAGTGGTCGAATAGTTTATATAGACTTGTATATGGAAATACTTTGAAAATCTTCATGTCCAAATCCACAGAGACAAGAACAGCTTTGATATTTTGTTTGTTCAAATTATATCACAAAATTCAGATATGGCCACGCCCTGTGGGTCACATGGTTTATATAAACTTCTATAAGGAAAACTTTGAAAATCGTCTTGTACAAAAACACGACCTAGAGCATCGCTAATGGTATATAACAGCGTATAGTAGTCCATTTACAAAATGATTAAAATTTTCTCCCTGGGGTCAGATATGGCCCCATCTTGGAGGTCACATGTTTTATATAGACTTTCATAGGGAAAGCTTTGATAATCTGTTTGTACAAGACCACCTACCTAGCCTGTTCTTTGATAATTTGTTTGTTGCATCGTATAGTAGTCCTTCACCACGATTATACAAATTATACCCCTGGGGAAGAAAATGGCTCCGCCCCGTGGGGATGGTGGGGCCACAGGGTTGAAATAGACATGAATAGGTAAAAACATTTTTTTTAAATATTGTCCGAAACTATAAAGTCCAGAGCTTAGATATTTAATATGTGGAATGCTCTATTGATTCTCTACCGCGACTGTTCAAATCATGACTCTGTGGTAAATATATGCCACGCCTGAGGGTCCCCTGTTTTACATTGACTAATGTAGGAAATATCTTTTTAAAAAATCTTTGCGTCTTGAACCATAAGGCCCATACCTTTAATATTTTGTAGTAGTATTAAATATTTTCCAGTGGTCAACTATCAAGATTTTTCAAATCATGATCTGAGGTCAAAATTGTCTGAGACCCTGGGCCAACAGTTTTTACATTGGCATATATAGGGGAAAAAACTTGAAAAACTATTTTCTGAAACCATAATTCTCAGAGCTTAGATATTTGGTATGTGGACTATTGGTTCTCTACCAAGATTGTCACATCATGACCCTGGGGTCAGTATAGGCCACGACCGGATGGTCCCTATTCTTACATAGACTAATATGTTTTTGAAGCAATGGTAAAGAAATTTGGGCCACAAGTAAAATGTCTGATACAAAGTTCAATACCTTTCTTGAATATCTTTATCGTTACCTACTGACCTACTTTCTTGGTTTTGAAGTTACTGCATAGAAAGATAGACCAATTGTATATTTTTTCATAAAAATGTCTAAACTTATCTAGGACAGTCTTAATCGTGACCTACAGACCTCCTTTCTTGTATCTTTTTGTGAAGTAACGACCACATTTATATTTTTGACGAATTCTATAACTCAAATGAAATGGTCTTAATTTTGACCTATTGACATACTCTCTTGTTTTTAAAGGTACAACATAGAAATTTGGACCGCGTGCATAGCTTTTGATACGGATTTCAATAGTTTTAACCCTGACCTACTGACCTATATTCTTGTTTTAGAGGCAGGCTACAGCAAAGAGATTTGGACCATCTGTATATTTTTGCCTACCCATTTCAGTAGTTATCTTCAATACTCTCTGCCATGACCTACTCACCTACTTTTGTTGTTCGCCTATGTTCGAAGCTTTAGCAACGAAACCTGAGCCACATGTACATTTTTATACAGATTCTTATTTCGAATTATCTGGTTAGAAGTACACCACATTTGGTCAGTAGCATGGATCTGTATCAAGTATGCCCGTTTCTGGACCAAAAAATTGAAAAAAAGAAACTTATATATTTCAGGTAGAAATGTTAAGAAATGAATTTTCCGATTCTATGCCAACGGTCTAAAATAATAGAATTGGTATTTAAGTCATTTCCTTAATTATTTCATTTTTGTGTAAAATTCTGATTTTGACGTATATATTGAAATTCAAATACCTTCGCAAATCTGAATCGACGACATGTTCAAAGAATGAGCGTGTGTATTTTATGACCTTTAATACATATTTTGAGTAATTTTGATGTTCTGCATGGTGTTACATTCAGTCAGACCGGAGTTATGGCCGAAAATATATATTTTTAAGTACATAAAAGTTTTTGTCGCCTGTATCTAAATGTTTCACCTATAATCATGAAACTATGCTGTGACTTTATGCGTCTGACCTTCTTCAGGATTTAACGCTGCACAACAATAGTTACGACCATAAATGATAAAAAGGTAAAAAGAAAATACATTGAAGGCGTTTGTTTACCATGCATCTCAAAATGTACCTCACAAAGAGTAACAAGATGATTACAGGATTATTATATAGTATGCGAAGTTGTGCACCAGATGTTCTGTCCAGGATAACACTAAACCAGACAAAAACTATGGTCCTTGACTTATTGAAAAAAAAAAGGAACAAAATGCTTAAAAATGTTGTTGCTTATATAACAAATATAATTCACTCAGAATCATGAAATTTACAGCGGCAGCAAGTAGGGGCGCAAGTGTTCTATCGACACATGTTTAATTATGTCTCTCCCCCACGTCCTCCTTCTCC
This sequence comes from Mercenaria mercenaria, assembly GCF_021730395.1. Taxonomy (NCBI): domain Eukaryota; kingdom Metazoa; phylum Mollusca; class Bivalvia; order Venerida; family Veneridae; genus Mercenaria; species Mercenaria mercenaria. The sequence continues at coordinate 49,187,981 of NC_069374.1, read as the reverse complement.
CCCTTTTCCGATTTATTAACGTAAATGCTACACAAACCAATACATTTGTGCAAAATTGTAATTTTCAAGTTTAAATGTAAACTGATTGCCATGGTAACCATCTTACAGGTATTGAAATAAATGTTTCGTTTTATAATTGATCTATTATTACTTTTAAAGTTCTGAGATGGGGACATAAACAACCATTATATTTCCCAAGCTTTTGTTCAAATTGTTCAGCTTAAATTATTTCAAGGTCAATTTCAGATGAGCGACCTAAGGCCACTATGGTCTAACTGTCAAACGTTTATATAGTTAAGCAATGACAGGATGTCGCACTGGTAGCTCTTCAACACCAACACATTACCATCAGTTTGAATTTATGTCATATCATTGAAGCTCACCTGTCACGTAGTGACAAAGTGAGCTTTTGTGATCGCCCTTCGTCCGTCGTCCGTACGTCATCTGTCCACAATTTCTTGTGAACGCGACAGAGACCACCTTTTGCAACTGATTTTTATCATACTTGCACACAATTTGTATTAGCATTATATCTCCGTGTCTTTAGAAAACTGACCAGATCCCATGATAGGTTTTAGAGTTATGGCCCTTTAAATGGCCAAAATGTCTAATTTTGGCTTTTGAACACGATAGAGGCCACTATGATTTTATTGTCTAAATTAGCCTATACCGTTATAGTTAATCAATGACAAGAGGGCGTAGTAGTAAGCTCTTGATCTCCAACGCGTTAACATCACTTTGAATTAATGTCATATCATTTTACAAGGTGAGCTTTTGTGATCGCCCTTCGTCCGTTGTCCGTCCATCCGTCCGTCGTTTTTCGTCCGTACGTCATCTGTCCACAAATTCTTGTGAACAGGAAAGAGTCTACACTTTGCAATTGATTTAAATCATACTTGCACACAATATGTATTGCCATCATATCCCGGTTCCTTTCGAAAACTGGCTAGTTCTAATGATGGGTTTTAGAGTAATGGCCCCTTAAGTGTCCAAAATGTGCTATTTTTGCTTGTGAACACGATAGAGACCACAATTTGAAATTGATTTTAATTAAACTTGTCCACAATATGTAAAGGCATAATATCTCGGTTCCTTCCGAAAACTGGCCAGATCTTGTCATGGGTTTTACAGTTATGGTGGCCGCTTAAAGGACCACAATTTGCTGTTTTGGCTTGTGAAAATAATAGAGACCACATTTTGCAATCAACTTTAATCAAGCGTACGTATAACTTGTATTGGCATAATATCTCGGGTCCTTTCGACAATTGGCCAGATCGCATCATGGGTTCTAGAAATATGGCCCCTTCAAGGGCAAATATTTTGTTATTTTGGCATTTGCAGCTATATAGTCTTCATTTATGGTTTGACTTGATACAAACTTGCAAAATATATTCAACAACAATAAATCTTGGATTCCATGATAAATCTGTCAAATACAATCATAGTTTCCAGAGTTACAACCCCTGTTTGAACCCTAAAAGAGCCAAAAATTGCCAATTTTTACCTTGTGAACATAACAGAAGTGACATTTTATACTTGATTTAACCACTCTTACAACATTAAGTCACAATAAGATTTCGGTTTCTTCCTAAAACCGGCTAGATTCCATCATGAGTTCTAGAGTTATTGCCCCTGGAAGTGTGCAAACATTTCTATTTTAATCCTTTCAACCATATTTATGCTTTGATTTTATACATTTTTGTACAGACTGATCATCTTGAGGATCTCTATGCCTGAATCAAAACTGGGTCATGTCGGGTCAAAAACTAGGTCATCGGATCAAATCAAAGGAAAAAATTGTATTATTAACATTCTTGTTCATTTGATGTGCATGAAACTCTCAAAATGTTTGTCTGCACGAAATATCGTTTAATTTTATCTGGGCTATGTGAGATCAAAATCCAGGTCACCAGGTCAAATCAAAGAATAAGCTTGTTTACACACTAGGGGGCAATTTTTGGATTCTATCTTCATAAAATTTTGTCAGGATGTTTTTATCCTGAAGTCCTGGACGATTTTAAATCTGACTCATATGGGGTCAAAAACTTTTTGGTCCAGTCTTAATGAATATTGGTCAGAATATTGTATCCATGAAATCACTAGGAAAAACATGTTTTCACTGTTATGGTGTGTTACTCAGGTAAGCGACCTAGGGCCATCTTGGTCCTCTTGTTAATTCAATATAGTTTTATATATATTGCTTTTTTTACATTATTTTACAAAATATAGTTCACGTATTGATCTGTATTTATTTATGAATTCAGTCTTATCGTTTACTGACACAAGTTACTTGAACCCCGAACACTTGTCAAGTCATCAAGATTTTAGTCGATCCGTTTTACTGTGTGTAAAAGAATGTCGAATACTAGATGTGTATTTTACGATAAATGACACGTGTGTTATTTTCCCGCCTTTTTAATTTAGAGATGAAATAACATGAAGACTTATGTTAAACCCAAAGAGAAATATCTGCACACGTAACTTGAGGATTTTATTAAAGGAATGTATATCTTGTACTTGTTTCTCAATAGTTTTTCCATACTTACGTTCGGAAACCGCTGATTAATTTACGGAAACAAACGACATATTTATGAGTGGCAATACTTATGGACTATATGGTACCAAACCTTTATGTCTGATAATCTATTTTCGCAACTCTAATGTGATGTTTACAAACATAACAGTTATAATAAACTGAGACGGTCATAGGGATTTTGTTATTTGTCAAATGTAAATATGTCTTTCAGTATTCTTTGTACAAATGACAAACTGGCTGCTTTATCAAAACTTTTTCAAAGTAATGTTTTCCCCGTTTAATCTATTTGTCTGATGAAAGAAGCTACCTTTTTTCTTTTCAATAAAAATGTTTAACAAACTGTTATACATGTGTATTTCATTTATTTTTATATTTATTTATTTATTTATTTATTTGTTTGTTTGGTTAGATAAAGGGCCCCTATGTTATTACATAATTATACTCTAAAACTGCTACAAAATAAAACAGCATTTAGACGACAACTTGAACCGCGGTAAAAAGATTGCTCTACATGTCATTTGTACAAATACTTAACAAATATGTTTACTTCTCCAATTATTTTCAACGATATTTGCTCGGTTCTTATCAATTCCTATGCAAATTAAGATCCCCGACATTGAAAGATTAGCTTTGACCTTGTATATAGAAATTGTGAGGATCTTTATATCGACTTTGGTTAAATGATATAAAATTGCTGATTTACCTTGAACGACAATATCAGATTTCAATTCAGTTCAACTTTATTCAGGCGTAAGATCATAAAACACTATATAAAACTATTGCAATAAAATACATGTATACAATAGCTAATAAAGATTAAAAAGTTTTTATTAGAATGTCTAAAACGTCAAGTATACCTTATAATTTATCAAATACAGTAAAGATGTGATCTTGATACCGTGGATGACCCATCAAAGTAAAATTAATCACTTATTTCCAATGGGGTCCAACATTTTGATTTCACGGTAGACGGTCTATTTTGTGACACACAGGTTAAACCAATTATCTCTATATATGGTTATTAACCTTAATTTTCAATGAAATTGTAAAATTGGTGTTACAAAGACTTTGAGATTGAATATAAAGATCGTTCTCTCGGGTCTTTTTAGTTCTTTCAAGCATTTTGTGGTTTTAAAAGTTGGATTGCAATACCTGCAATTATTTGGATGTTTATAAGTTATGTAAATTAATTTATCCACAGCTTGTATTACAGTCGAAAGACATTTTAATGCACAGATCATACCCTTAGGCTTCAAATGGGCCTTGCGCTAGGGTTAATTTCTTTGACATAAACTTTAATAGGAGAAACTTACTTTTGAGCATAAAATAAAACTCAGTAATTTTACCAGAAATCTTAATTATTTTATTATAACAAATTCTCAGTATGAGGTCCATGAATTCTGTATGAGACGACAGCGTTTAGGCCATGATTCAAAAGTATTATTTATTGTTTTTATGCCCCTTCTGGGGGGCATTTAGATTTGCCCTTATCCGTCCGTCCGTCCTTCCGTCCGTCCTTCGTCCGTCCATCCTTCCGAGAATGTTGTGTCGCGCCTAGCTCCAAAAGTATTTGATGTAGAGTCACAAAACTTTATAGGAATGTTGATCAGCATGTGTAGTGGGTGGACGGATAGCTCTGTGGTTTGCACACTGGCCTTCCAATCCTGAGGTCGGGGGTTCGATTCCCGGCAGCTACTCGGGAATTTTCAGAAACGCTTTTCAGTGTTTCCTGCCCAACTAGAGGTGTACTGGTCAGGAACCCAGGCAATCCTTGCGTGTATCAGTGCTATACACTGGGCACGTTAAAGAACCAGGCTGTCTATTCGCAACGAGCTAGGCTAAGTTAGCCGGACAAGCCTGTATCTGATTTCTGATCTCTCTGTCGTGGGGGCTTTGTCTCACTCTGTCCCTCTGGTCAGATCGCTCTGTGTCTGTACTAGTAGAGGATTTCTTCTTCTTCTTGTCGTTCGCATCTACACTTTCAGACCAGTAGCCTCGATGAAACTTGTGGTTTGCCTAAGATCCTCAATGCCTCCATACAGTTTCTGGTGGATTGAGGTATCTATTGGCCAAGCCGCAGCTCGCTCCTGGTCGTGCCTTTTGCATCTCTGAAGTATATGCTCCGCAGTCTGATCTTCTTCACCACATGGACAAGTTGGCGATGATGTCAGTCTGTATTTCTTGTACATGTGAGCATTGAGCTTGTGTGCCCTGAGCGGAGCCTGACCATCATCACTTGTTCAGACCGATCAAGGAGATGAAAAGCATCTTCCTTCCATCCTGGTCTCGTTAGTGCCTTGATGATGGTGACTTTCTCCTTGTAACTCACAGGTACTGTTGGTTGTTCTGACTGAGCTCATAGCTTAGTCAGTTTGTCTGCCTCTTCATTGCCTGCAAGTCCACAATGGGATGGAATCCACTGAAGTGCTACTTTGCAGGTCATACTCAGGCTCTGCATTCCCCTGGCTAGCTGCGGAGCTTTATTGTTGATCAGAGCTTCCATGACAGACAGTGCATCTGTGAAAAAGACGACTGAGGAGCTTTCTTCTGCCGAGTCTTCAACCATTGAGACGGCCTTCATGAGTGCTTCAGTCTCTGCCTTATAGTTGCTGCAGTGTTTTCCTGTGCTGCATGTATGTTTCTCTCTTGCCAGAATGGGTACTGAATGAAACTCCTGCTCCTCCATCTTTGACGGCGCATGTGGCGATCCGTCTGTATAGACAGGAGTCCATAATTCCGGAGGATAGTCTTCATTGATCATAGCAAGTGTGAGGCTCTTCCGAATTGCCTTCATCCTCTTGCTTCCCGCGGTCAAGACGAGGAACAGCAAGTCTCATAGTCACTGAGGACAGATCATTCGCTAGTGGGTTTATGATGTCTTCACTACCTAAGGGAGTCGTTGGAATGTTCAGCTCAGTTTTGAACTCTCGGTTGATTTCTTTGCCTCATGTACGAAGCTGCTACGTTTGAGCCGATTCTTTGTTTAGCCATCTAGCTTGGCTTTCATGGATGGTCTTGAAAAGACCTGAACTTCTCTGCTTGAAGCAGAACCTTTGCATGTCTTCTGTCTTGTAACGGCTGTGTGCCTGTTAGCTTTTCCATGAAGGAGATTGGTGTAAGACTTTGTAGCACCTGTCATGATCCGCAATGCTTGGTTCTGAACCTTGTCTAAAGCCTGTTGGTTAGTTTGGCAGTAGTGGACCAGGCAGTTGAGCTATACTCTAAATGGGGTCTCACTGTTCCCTGATATACTGTCTTGAGTATTGCTCGTTTGCTCCCCACGTTGTTCCAGGAAGTTTGCGCATCATGGCAAGCTTTTTACGGGCCTTCCCTCTGCTTGACTAATGTGGGGCTTCCAGGTTAGCGTTTGTCAAAGGTCACTCCAAGGTATTTTGCCTCGTCTGCTTCAATCAGCGAAGTATTCCCATCTGATTTACCCGCCCTCTGCTTTGACGACAGGAGAATAGTGTGGTGGACGATTTTTCTGTATTGATCGATACACACCAAATCTTCAGCCCAAGCTGAAAGCTTGTTGATGGCTTCTTGCATCCTGTATGTGGCTGTAGTGGCATGTTCTTCCTACACCATAACACCAGATCGTCAGCGTAGAGAGCAGCCTTAACTCCTTTCGGTAGTTCAGACACCAGATCATTGATGAAAAGCAAGAAGAGTGTAGGGGAAAGACTCCACCTTGTGGGACACCATGACGCAACAGGAACTTCCTACTACTGCATGTTCTAAACTGTCTCTTGCTCTCCTGTTGTGGAGGTATGACTTAATCCACCTCAGCATGTGACCTCTACTCCAGTCCTCATCAGCTTGACGAGGAGTCCATCATCCAGACTTTGTCAAACGCCCTCTGCAGATCAATCCATGCTGTAAGCATGACTTTCTGCTCTTGGAAGGCGTCCTCATCTCTTGCGATAGATAAGTGGTCTGGTCCTCAGTGAGCGGAATTGTCTGAAGCCAGCTTGTTGCGTTGCAAATAGGTTGTTAGTCTCCATGTACCACTTCAGGCGTGCATTCACAATCCTCTCCATGGTCTTTCCAACACAGCTGGTTAGGCTGATTGGGCGGTAGCTTGCAGCCTTCTTGGATCCTTCCCTTTCTTGTGGAGGGATCATGACTGCCTCTTTCCATATCTGTGGAAGCAGTCCTTGTGTCCAGCTGTAGTTGTAAATTCCAGGAGTTTGCAAATTGCTTCAGTGCCTAGATGGGTCAGCATTTCATTTGTGACTCCATCTGGTCCAGGAGACTTCTTTGTCTTCAACTGCCTAAGAGCTGTCTGTAGCTCATGCAGTTTAAGACCCTGCTTCATGCATTCTGGTGTCACTTGGCTTGCTGCCTTTCCCTTTTTTCTCTTCGGGCTTCCTTTGCCGTTCCCTGTTGATGGGGAGTTGGAAACATCTTTGTAATTAGAGGCAAAAGTGTTTGCCGCTTGTTTACCCTCCAACAGTTCACCATTCTCTTCCAAAGTTACTGAGCCTCTTCCTGTTTCTTCATCGTTCAGCTGTCTCGTCAATCTCCACAGCTTTTGGCCATCTCGCTCTAGTTGAGTGAGGCTGTTTTGTTTCTCCAGCTCTTCCTCTGTGCTTCCCGTTTGTGCCTTAGAATTTGGCCTTGGCTTGCTGTAGAGAGAGTTATTTTCTTGTGAGGGATTGTTTTCTGCTTCCTCCCTGGCTTCTGATAACTTTGCCTGTAGATTCTCCAACTCATCACTCCAGTAGGGCTTATAGTCCTTTCTTTGCTCCCCTTGGAATGGCGCTGTAAGCAGCCTTAAGTATACTGGCGTTGAAGTCTTTGACAACCCGGTTGATGTCTCTACCTTCCACTCTGATGTCTTTACAGAGCTCATCACTCAGGCTTTGGTAAAAGGTCCATCTGGCCTTCTTGTAGTTCCATCTGGGGATGTTAGATGAAGTAGAGGCTATACGGTCCATAGTGAGTTGGACTGGGCGGTGGTCGCTACCTCCTAGTTGTTCACTGACTTCCCGCTTGACATGTCCATGTATGTCATCAGTACATAAAGCAAGATCAGGGGTTGATGTTGTTCGCCAGCTTCTGGAGTAAAAAGTTGGGGGATCATCTGGCTTGTTGATGAGGTTTAGCTTGTTATCATCTTGCCAGGTCTCCACTTCCTCTCCACGTTTATCCAGGTGGTCATATCCCCAGCTTTGTGAGTGACTGTTAAAGTCTCCTACAATGATGAACCTGGTTTCATCAGTTGTAACTTTGTCAAGGGACAGAGCTTTGTCACTTGGAGAGTATATATTCACAAGTTTCAATCTGAAATCGTTCTTTCTGAGGCTCAGAACTTGGAACTCGGAGTCATCCATATGCGTGTTGGTCTGGACAGCGCTGATGTTGTTCCTGACCAATGTCATGATGCCTCCTTTTCGTCTGCCAATTCTGTCACAGCGGAAACACTGGTATCCTCTGACTTTGAAAGATTTCTCTGGCTGTAGGTGAGTTTTCCTGAATGCAACAGACATTGATGTCTTTCTCGTGGAGGATATGCTCAAGTTCAGCTTTCTTGTTGAAGACACCCTCCGCATTCCAATGCATCAGCCTGAAAGGTTGATGCGGATTGGTTCTTTTCCTTGGTATGTTCCTCCTTCTTCTCTTTGCATGTTGTGGATTGAAGGAGGGACCCCCAGTAGCTGTGGGTGGACTCTGTCGAGGCTCAGAGCCCGGCACTGAATCCCCCTGGAGGGACCTCAGAGATTCAGCACCACGTTGGTGAATACCGGATGGCTGTGTAGACATAGCGATATTGCATGGTGCTGTGGTTCGTTAAGAGAGTGCCAATGGCCCAGCACCTCTGTCTTCAACTCTCTAGGTTTCTTTCGGGGTTACCTCACCCTTAGTTCCGAGTTAAAACCCTATCCTGGGAACACAGGAGCTATTTGTCCCATAGCTGGGGGTCTGTTCATAGGCATCAGGGCGTGTCCACACACCGGTGGGCCTGACATGCCACATGTCTGGGGGCAGACCTCCTCCGAGTCCTCTGCAGTTCTGCCTGAGGCCGTAAGGTGCTCAACTCGGAGGCACTGCAAAGGGGCTTGTCTGCAGAGAGGCTGTGTACTGGCAGGGAAGACTTACGCACTCGGCTTCTTTTTCACCAGAGGGCTAGCCAGCGGTGGAGGCTGAAAGCGGAAGGTGACAAGCACACAACACACAGCACACCACACTTGACGCATCAGCAGACCAATTGCCACGCTACTAGTAGAGGATGAATTAAATGCGCCCTGTGTGGCTGCATTTGAACTATGTAAAGCGCCTTTGAACGTGAAACTGATCATGAAAAGGTCGCTATATAAATCTGGTATAATAATAATAATAATAATAATAATAGCTGTGCAACTGGGGTTTCGCATCCGAATTCATTCAGTCGCGTGGGAGTTATGGCCCCAGACTTTGTAAAAATTGATTATTGTTTGTTGTGTCGCGTCTAGCTCCAAAAGGTTTTAATGTAGAGTCTCAAAATTTTACAGAAATGTTGGTCAGCGTGTGTAGTTGTGCACCTAGGGTTTGCGTCCGGATTCATTTAGTCGTATAGGAGTTATGGCCCCTGACGTAGTAAAACAAAATGGTCATTTTAATGTTGTGTCGCACGTAGCTCCAAAAGTATTTGACCTAGAGTCACCAAAGTTTGCAGGAATGTTGGTCAGCATGTGCAATTGTGCACCTGGTGTTTCGCGTCCGGATTCATTCAGTCATGTAGGAGTTATGGCCCCTGATATAGTTAAAAATTGGTCATTTTAATGTTGTGTCGCACTTACCTCCAAAAGTATTTGAACTAGAGTCACCAAAGTTTACAAGAATGTTGATCAGCAAGTGCAATTGTGCCCCTGGGGTTTCGCGTCCGGATTCATTCAGTATTGTAGGAGTTATGGCCCCTGACCTAGGACAAAATTGTCATTTTAATGTTCTTATCGTGCGTATTGTTTTCCCAAAGTTGATCTGTGTCCTTTGTCATGTAGTGGGGGCATCTGTGTCCCATGGACACATTTCTAGTTTTGTTCTAGGTTTTGCATTTTGTCCTTAAGCGCTAGTTTAAGTCCTCTCAGGTTGTTAATTGTCAGTTTCTGTAGGCTTCGTTTCAGGTTTCCCGTTTTCAAAAATCCATCGGAGGCGGCATCGGGGGACTTAGACTTCCATTCTCAGGCTTTACAAAGCTTACTTTACTGCAGAGTGTGTTTTGAAACATGGCTTTATGCGGTGTTCTGATGGAAGACCATATTCTTTGATCCTCTTTACAAAGTCCAGAATATTCTTCAAAAATAGCTTCAAAACAATTTTAATATAATATTATAATATTTACTATTGACTTTGCCCCTTTATCAATTATTCGAATCCCCGTTTTGCCTCTATACGACACGCCTAGCAGTACCATAAAATCAGTGGCGAAAGAATCTTTCTTAACGAACTTCAACATGTCACCCGGATCTTCACCTTTTCTAATGCAACATACTCTTCTCCGACCATAGCTACACCCTAAATGGAACATGGCATTATCAAAAGTAGCATAACCTTTTCATCTGTCATTTTTAGCTTGAGATAGAGCCACTAAGATCGGGCACGTCTCGTTTTGATCTGAGCCATGTTCAACTGATGTACCTTAACTGCACTTTTTTCTGAGTCCTAGCTCCGACGTTTTGATTATAACTTCATATACACTTCCTTTAGATTATACCTAGCTTGGATACAATCTCCTAATACTATGTCAGGTGTGGCCGCTGTAGGCCGTTTTCTGAAGTTTGCTATACTGTTTCCTGAAATGTCACACATCGCTTTTAACCGCAATATCACGAATATTCTTTCTTGTTTTCAATGATGCTATGTCCTATTGATTTCAATGATTTCTGGACGATTCTATCCTCAAAAGACCAAGCACCACTTTTTCAACTTTATCAATTATTATAGGTCGTACCATTTTGCCAATACTGACATACAGTAAATGCATATCATCTACCGTATATAGATAAAGAAATGCAAATAACTCGGAAAACTCGTTCATCTTACTCACATTATCGATAGCTATATTGTTTAAATATAAATGGGCACAAAATGTAGGTTCGAAACCTTGCCTGCTGTGTAGAATTAGCAAGCCATCCAGCTTTCTTTGTTTACAGAATGTCTGTTGTACCCAGTTATCAGCTTATACACGAAACAATTCCAAAAGGTCAACTATGGTCTTTCTATACTGTCAAAAGCTGGAAAAGTAATAATTTGAACTAAACCCTAAATCCCAAAGAATAAAACCTTACCTATCCAAAACAAATAAGACTGTGTAAGGTTTTGTATGGACAATAGTTCTAAAACTAACTTCCATTTTTAAACAAATATGGTCAAAATAGTTGTTTTACAATTTGTTTGGTAGCATTTACCTTTATACATTTTTTAGCCCACTACCATCAGATGGTAGCCTATTCAAATCACCCTGTGTCCGTGGTCCGTCTGTCCGTCCGTTAACAATTTCTCGTTATCGCATCTCCTCAGAAACTACTGGAATTGAATTCCATACTGAACTCTGGTTGCCATGGCAACCAAAAGGAAAAAGTTTAAAATTCTTTTTCTCAAAAACCAGAAGCCCTAGAGCTTAGATATTTGGTGTGAAGCATTTCCTAGTAGATCTCTACCAAGTTTGTTCAAATCATGACCCCGGGGTCAAAATTGACTCCGCACCAGGGGTCACCTGATTTTACATAGGAAAATCTTAAAAAATCTTCTTCTCAAAAACCAGATGCCCTAGAGCTTAGATATTTGACATGTCGCATTGCCTAGCGGACCTCTACTAAAATTATTCAAATCATGATCCGGGTCAAAATTGACCCCGCCCTAGGGTTCACTTGATTTTGCATAGATTTCTATAGGAAAATCTTCAAAATTTATAAAAAAGTAAACCAGAATGCCTAGAGCTTAGATATTTGAAATGTAGCATTGCCTAGCGGACCTCTACAAAATTTGACCCCGCCTCATGGGTTCACTTGATTTTACATAGGAAAATCTTTAAAAAAATCTTAAAATAAACCAGAAGGCCTAGAGCTTAGATATTTTACTTGTTGCATTGCCTAGTGGACCTCTACAAAATGTGTTCAAATCATGATCCCCGGGGCCAAATTGACCCCCCGCCCCCCCCCCCCTGAGTCAAATTGACTCAGCCCCAGGGCTTACTTGATTGTACATAGGGAAAACTTCAGTAATTTGCTAAAAATAAACCAGAAGGCCTAGATCTTAGATAATTGATAGTAACATTGCCTAGTAGACTTCTTAAAACTTTGTTGAAATCATGACCCCCGGGGTAAAATTGGCCCCGCCCCAAGCGTTACTTGATTGTACATAGGAAAATCTTCCAAAAAAATTCTAAAAATCATCAGTTTGACATTTGAAACATGTAGCTCATATTTCTCAGGTGAGCGATCTAGGGTCATCATGACCCTCTTGTTGAAGGTACAGGCTTCAAATTCGGACCACATGCATAGTTTTGTGTTCCGAAATGAAATTTGACCTTGATTTTGTCCTAGTGACCTACTTTTACATTTCTCACAGGCACGTGTCCAGGTTGGGGCCAGGGGGGTCGCGCTCCCTCCCCACGCCAGCTGGCTGGCTAGTTACGATTTTTATTACTATGGGCCTCTCAATTTACAAATTTATACACCGACGCAAATGGCTTGATTTGACAGAAATACACAGGCTAAAGAGCCATAAAACCGTTTCCGGTAGTGGAAATTAGCCCCAGGCATGTTTCAGGTATGAATTATGAATTTGAAACTACTGTATCAATTTTACTCTTTTGGGTCCAATAACCTTACTTAAAAACTCTCATAAGCGCTACTTATGAGGGGCTTTATACATAAAATTATGTGCTGTGATGTTATAGATTGTACAGTTAAGAGTTCATTGTCATTTGAAATCTATGATGTAAATAGTAATTATCATAATACTTTGTTTTGTTTGAAATCTAAAAACATTTGGCCATTTTTTTTCAAATAGATAAATAATTTATTTATTATTAATATTTATTTGTGAACTTAGTAAATCATTTTTCTACAAATCATGTCATTTTGTATATCAATTTTGAGCAGTTTTTGATAACTTTCTTTTTAGTGAAATTACACATATTAATTATTTTTTGATTAGGAAAAACTTTTTTTATATTATGATTGAAAGAAAAGGGTAGAATAAATGAATTTTTATTCATTTGATTAAAATATAGTAGAATTATTGCTGACAATCATATAGTATGTTTTATGATGAATAAAATTGATTTTCAAACCACTAGCTTCTTTATTACTGGTGACTTGTTATACATTGGATTGGTAGATATCAGAGCTAATACACTGAGACTGAGACCTGGGTATCATACAGAAAAATGAAGTTCATACACTGTGACTGTACAATCATACATACAGTGAAACACCGCTCGCTCGAGATCGCAAGGGGATGAGCAAAATGCTCGAGTTATCCATGGTTTCGAGCGACCCAAACATTGACCAACATATGAAAAAAATTGAAGTTTGTTTTACCTTACCAACTGTCATCGAGACCATTTGCAGAGGAAACGGTGATGCGTAATAATAACACACTCGTGATATTTTCAAAAAAACGTATTACAAACGTTATTTATGATAGATCGTAAATGGCACATGTGAAGAAACAGCTAAGACATTTAATTTTTATTTTTTATTTGAAATACTGTTATCGAATTCGCAATTTTCGTCTCCAAATTAAGATCTTATAATTATCGTCTCAATTATTTGAAAAGGCTATATTATTTCCTTTATTTGCATGCAAACAACTGTTGATTAAAATATTAAGATCTCATAATTATCTTATCATTCCCGCAGAAAAAAGTAATAATTAATTACAATTTTGATCAAGAAAATTTTTCTTCCACCTTTCATCAATAATTAATCTCATTATCAGATCAAATATACCGACAAACAAACATTTAAGATAGTCGGGGAATAGACCATGCAATTCTCACGACGTGCGGAAAATTTTAAATTAACCGATACATTCTGACCGCCGAAGGTGTGAAAAATTTTGACACCTCTGCTCGAGTTTGCCATAAGCAACAAAGAGTAAATTAATACACAGGGACCAGGTGTCATGCTCGAGCGATCGAGTTATCGATGCTCGACCCAGCCATGGTAATTTCACATAGAAAATAGAAGGAAATCGGCCGGGACCACATGAATTGCTCGAGCGAGCCCAGGTGCTCGAGTCATCGATGCTCGAGCGAGCGGTGTTTCACTGTATATTGAAAAGGCTTAATGAAATGTTTAAAAAATAGACTCTTCCTTAAATATATGATACATTCATGCATCCTTAAAGGTGTTTCAGGTGCATTATTAAAAAATGTTCAACATGTAGTCACATACTTTCACATTTCTGAAGCTACAGGCTTCAAATTTGGACCACTTTCATATTTTTGTGCACTGAGTTGAAATTTGACATTGATTTTTACCTAGTACCTAATTTCACTTTTCTCAAGCTACAGCCTCTAAATTTGAAGCTCATGCATAGTTCTGTCTACCAAAATGAACTTTGACATTGAAATTGATCTAATGACCTACTTTCAAGTTTCTCAAGCCACAGCTTTTAAATTTGGGCCACATGCAACATGTTGTGTACCGAAATGAAATTTGACCTTGATTTTGACCTTAAGCTAGTCTTGGAATTTTGAACATTAAAAAATGGCTCAATGGTGGGCGCCAAGATCACTCGGTGATCTCTTGTTACTTTTATAATTGCCAGGGTGAGTTTAAGCACAAATTTATCTAATTCACTTCAATAAGCTCACCTGAGCACGAAGTGAGGTGTTGTGATCATGCCTTGTCCGTCGTCCATGCGTCCGTGTGTCCGTTCGTCAAGATATACGTCGTTTAGTGGATTTTGATGAAACTTTACTCAATTGATCTTCAATTAGCCTTCTTTCAGAGTTGTTCCAAAAGTTCCTATTCATTGAACATATTGATCTTTTGGTTGAAAATAGGTTTTCAGTTATCACACTTTAAAAGAAACTTTGAAAATCTTCTTCTAGGCCACAATGTTTTTTTGTTTTTTTGGTTCTTGGGATATATTTGCCAGGATCTTGGGTAGGAGGAGAAAATAAAATAAAAGTGTTCAAATCCGCGAGTCGAGATGAAAAAAAAAAGTAAAAGCACCAAAATGGCATTTATTTTTTATTTTTTAAGTACCCCAAATATCAGCACATTTCTTTAAGAAACATTCCTTTTTACAGTTTCAGTGCTTGCTTCTCTTCATATTTATTTTCTACAGTTTTTTTTTCCTTTTTTGGATAAGTTTTAGAGCATTTCTAGCGATGACCTGCTTCATCTAGGTCGGAGGTTTGTTACTCAATCTCCTGCTGCTCAAAGAATATATTATGCATCTATGCACCCAAATACATGGGTATCGAGTTCAAAATTATCCTTGGAAACCCGTCCCATTAGTACATGTTCATCTTCTAAAAGTTCACCAAGATAACGCCCTATCGAATAATGTAATGGAATCTTGCATATTTGATTCTTTCCCAAACGTTTTTAACAGACTTTACAGAGACTTTGAAGTATGCTGCAGAATCTATATTTGATCTCGATCATGCAGATGCACAACGAAAGTTATTGAAAGAACATACTCTTTTAACAGCCATTCTCCCAAAATCGACTCATTTGCAGCATGTGAATAGTCAAAATTTGAAGTTCCTGGTAACGTAATGGTTTATATGTTTTTTAAACTTCGATCCCTCTGTGGTTTATCGGAAAAGAATTACTCACAAAAAGTCACTTGTCTGCGAGACACGATAATTTAAAAAGTGCTCTATAAATCTACGTTACGGAGGTTAAGTTGGGACATACGAGGGGTGTTCAATAAATACCCGGAAAAGTGCTCTCATTTATTTATTTCTTGTCTCATTTTGCTAAAATTTGAAAATACGGCGGATATGAACATACTGAATGCAAATTCCTAAATGACAGATTTCAGAACTTGCACAATATTTATTTGTCGTCTCCTAGGCAACGTCATCACCTCAAAAGTGGCCCAACGTCATTATGATGCTGTCATATCACACTCAATTAATCAATACTACTCGTGATTACCATTGATTCAATGTTTATCACCATTAAATTCATAGACCTATTTGCCCTTGGCCATAACATCTCCCGCGAGAATTAAATTGACAATACGCAAATGCTACACACACTGATTTTTAAGCGACGACCAACTCAATATGCCTGCCAAATATTTTAATGACGTCACATTTATAATTTGACGTTACAGGCGTAACGCTTACTTTTGATATCAATATTCACCCAATTTAAGAAAAGGTAGCTTCAAAAATAGGTAAGTGGCAAGTAATGTTTTAGCGCATATAAAAGAGACAAAATTGGGCGTGATGACGTCACATGACGTTGTCATGGGTACTCGCATTTACTTATTATTTATCCAAAGACAATCTAATTTTGACATGTCAACTCAGTATTCCCTAGTCTACATTTTGTAGCATTTTCATTTATTTTTGATGATACATGAAGAATTGAGAGCACTTTTCCGGGTATTTATTGAACGCCCCTCGTAGCTTTATTTTATTGTTTTTACATGATTTATATAAGCGGTCAAACATGCTTTTGCAATAAATTTGTTCAAAGGAAGAGATGTAGACCGCGATGAGATGAAAACATTATACTTCAGAAAAATTATTTTTCTTGTGACATGTACATGAAACTAAGCAGCATTTTGGCCGACAGTTTCATGCGAGTTTATGATACATCATTAGTGTTTACGCAAATGCTACACTCAAAAGAAAAGAAATGTAACTTGTTTGAATTAAACGCATAGGACAGCAGGCTGAAGTTAAACAGTAGGTTTTTAAAACGCCAACTATCTCATACAACTAAGTAACTGTCATCGAAACATTTCCGAAAAATTGTTACGGAACATATAAAAAGTAACTTTTATAAAACCATACAAAAAGTCAGAAATACTAAATATTTTTAGAACTATAACAGAACTTTGCAATAGGCAGACTTTGTTTAATAACAGAAGGCATTTAGTTCACATAATTTTTCACCTTAGGATTCGTAATAATTATTTCAGTTTTTATCACCATTATCTGCAAATATACTATTCTACCATCATACCCTTCCAAAATGTCAGTTTTCTTAATAAAAAAGTAAAACAGCAATTTTATACAACATCTCGAATAAAACACCATTTATATATAACATTTCTTTGACTGTCATTTGCATATACACGGCTTTTTAGTTTGGTACGGAAGATAACGTTACGGAAAATAGGTGTTATGGAAGCATATAAAAACTGTTTATTGTCTTGTATAATAAACAAAGATGAACTTACCGTTGTGACAGATTATGTTTCGAAGCATTCTCTGTACAATGTTTATCATTCTAACTCCAGTCTCACATTTGGGCGCTCAGCTTTTATAATAGTAGCGTTACGGAAGCATAGTACTTGAAATGCGACATTTTTAATTCTGACTTTGAACGGCTTCTAAGCGTTTACTTCTTTTGTCGAGCCTATTCTTGAAATTTTTCTGATGACTATAACCTTTTACACATTCAAAGCACTTTCAAAACGATTATTTAATTGTAATCATCTTACGCTAGACTATGTTTAAAATTCGTTACGGTACCATAGGTGTGTTTTGGCGACATCGATATAAAGAGATTACTACCAAAATACCAGTTTCTGATTAGAAACATGCTTCATTGTATCTTTATAAATATAGGTACAGTTGAAAAGTTGAAACACCAATACAAAATAATGCCATAGAATAACGAATTAGCCCTTTTTAGTCATGTCCAGAAATGAGACCGTGTTTTGAAGAGTATTGTCCCTTGATTATTAAGCCAGATCGGTTAAATTTGGTTGTTTCCCTTTATACCATCTTAACGCGAGTATCGACTTTTGTTAATCTCTCTTATCTTGATAATCTTGACCTTGCACTGGTTTTGTAATTAGGGGTATTGCGACAACATTGTGAAACTTTTTACACAAGCGGAGTTTATACCTTGCCCGAGGCAATTTGCAGTGTATTCCTCAAATTGGTGATTTTGAATGATAATCGGGTTTTTGTTTCAAAATTGAGAGCCGTGAAGGATATTCCCATTTTAGATATGTATTTAAACTTTTGATTATATCTTTTAAGGGCAAAATATATGTGAATCATAAATTAAAAGTTAATTAATTAAAAAATAATTTTTGAAATTTAAATATTTTTATTCAAACATGTAATTTAAAATAACAGTTTTAACCTAATTTGACTAAGACGGAATTAGATCGACGTACATGTTTATTACCAGATATACATAACATTCTTATTTCTTCAAATTGGTGATTTTGAATGATAATCTGGAATTTGTTTAAAAATTGTCAGGAAGCATATAATTCCCATTACTCAACGTATTTTTAAAATATGTATTTAATGACCTCCAGATTTGGCTAAAAATAATCTTTCTCTCAAATTGAAGTTTGTTAATACTAGAAGATGTGTTTTTGTGTCTAAAATATTTCGTCGAAACCAATAGCGCTATAGCGGAATAAGTGAATTATGACTTCAAAATATAGATTTTTTTATAATCGAGACAGTTTACCCTGAGTAAAGCGTTACAATCGCTTTTCGATTTTCGATTTTCATCATATAAAGTAAAAAAACAGCATTTCCGTAATATATAGTTAAACTTTGTCAGTAATTAAGTTTTAAAGCCTTCTTAAGAAATATAGCATTTATTTCCAGATATCTATAAAAGTATTTTTTCTTGTTGTCGAACGATCTGGGGGATAGTCCCTTTAATTTTTAAAATATTTTTATGAGGGCGAAATATATGTGTATTTCGGGTCTCTTTGAAAATGTGTCTTTTCAATTTAAAAAAGTTTTTAAATATTATGGATCCGTGGCCTATAAATGCATTTTACTTTACAATAATGTGAATTTGGATTTTGAACGGTAAGATAAATTATCAAAATTTATAACTCCATATCCATAATTTAGATTTTAACTTTAACGTGTTTATGCAAGAGCCGTAGTAATTGTCCCTTTATGCCGCGGGGCATGTCAGACAAACAGATACTAATCCAATTAGTAACGGTAATAAAAAGAAATATGTCAGCATTCGGTTAACTTATTGTCAAACACGTTATTTGACTTTATCATACATATATAATCATTACAAAAAATAAGATAAGAAATTTTTAACAACAATATTATAATACTTACAAACAAGAAACATGAAATTTACACCCGACCCAATGGACTTGTTATATTGACATGTACAATATTCAAGTTTAAATATGAACATGTAGTTCTATATGTTAATCAACTTTATGTTATGTTACGTTTTAATGCAATAAATAATTCTAGTTGTGAAAATGGTATTAAATGAATTAAAAAATGGAATATTTTTATTTAAACATGTAATTTAAAATAACTTTATTTTCATTTAATCTGACAATGTAATGACATTAAACACGGAATTAGATTGACACACATGTCTAGTCTAATTCAGTTTATCCGGTGTCATCAGTACACGTGTACTGTGACGGGCAAAATTTTCCAAATTAGTAAAATCAGTGATATTCAAACGTTTAGGGAAGCAAGAAGACATAAAAATAATTTAAAAATAAACTCATTGAAAGAAAGATTAACTTTTCTAGTTTACTTCAATAACTTAATAAATGTTGTGAGATGATTATAAATATAAGAATAAATCATTCTAAAAGACCATGTAAAGCTTAAAATCTGTCATTTCCTATAGAAATCAATGGGACTCGGGATTAAAATTAGTTACTTATTTCAAACGCTTAGGGAAGCAAGAAGATCATATTTTATTTTATTAAAAATTATATTGAAAGAAAGTGCAAATATTGCAGATTACTTCAATAACTTAATAAATATTGTCAGATGATGCTTTTGATGTCATTTGATGTGTTAAAGTTTTTCTCCTTCTATATTTCAATAGGCGTAAATTGACCGATAATGGCTAATCGATACACCCGATAACCTGTTTTCAAGGGAGACAATTTCGCCAATAAGCCAGCAAATTGGCTTAGATTTCTGGGTATGTCGCAAATTAGCGTGGCGACATGGTTTTTTTTTACAATATTTGGCATTTTTAACGTCTACTCGTAGATGCTATTTGTGCAATAAGATACCAAAACATGTTTTAAGTAATTGTCCATATATTGCTGGTATAAGCTTAAGCCTATGTTTAAAGTTTTGTGCTCGAACATTTTGAAAAATATTACTGAAAGCTCGGCGACATGGTTT
Organism: Mercenaria mercenaria; assembly: GCF_021730395.1. Taxonomy (NCBI): domain Eukaryota; kingdom Metazoa; phylum Mollusca; class Bivalvia; order Venerida; family Veneridae; genus Mercenaria; species Mercenaria mercenaria. Next base: position 49,168,149 of record NC_069374.1, on the reverse strand, counting down.
TTTCCAATATGAGTCGATTTTGGGAGAATGGCTGTTAAACGGAAAGATGTGCATTTATAGGGAATTTTCTAGAGCTTTAAAAAAGGGCAGGGTATTGCTAAAAAGGGACAAGGTGCATTTTGCGCGTTGCATACCTTTGTCTACAAAATTCAAAAGGTAGATTTCCATGGTGTTTGGTTATAAATGTCTATTTTGTAAGTTACTGCATTGTATATTAGGGTGTGCAATACAATTTTTATGCATAACTTAACATTTTATGGTATTTCCAATTAAGGAAACTTGCAAGACAAAACTAATTTTTTAATGAATGAAATGCAATCATAAAACAAACAGTATGTATTTATTATAAACAAATAGGAATAATGTTTCGTTGTTGTTGTTTTTTTTCATTCAAATGTATTGCAAGTTATATTACTGAACATGCCGTTGGTGCAGATCTATGACCCCCGGAACCACCCCTGAATCGTGAATGCATATAATATTCACGGGTATAGACGATTTTCTAACCTCAAAATAAATTTATTTACGTACGATTTTTGCTATTTCGGTAAAGGGAAACTGCTCTCAGCGATAACTGACTACCCTAAAATCTGAGATTGCCGTTACATACCGAAAAAGATCGAGAGTGTGTTTTTTTTTCTTAAACAATTTTAATTTCTTATAAATTTAATATTATTTTGATGAAAGAAATATACAGTATCATAGATATTATGATACTCATTAAATAGCGAGTATTATCTCCAACCGAGATCAAACTGTGAACAATAAAACTGACACGAGGTGTCACGCTAATTGCCGATAATTATTGGTCATTTAATAAACAGCAGAGTGTTCTAAATTATGTTTTCTCTCCTTTTTTATTCTGTTTCCCAGTTTGCTTTGATTGCAGACCTCTCTAATTGTTTTTGCGCTTCATTCGGTCACCGTCTCTTAATCGTTTTAATTACCGTTACTCCGCATACATGCCTCAGACAAATACACAGCACCAGGGTGAAGTCGCTGAGTGTCATATCTGCATATCGAGTGACAGTTATTTGGGACGTCTCCTATTTTAGCAAAACGAACGAAATGGCCGTTTACAATTTTATTTTCGCTTGTATTCACTCCGGAATATCGGCGGGGAAAATAAAAATAAAATTAGTGAAAATCACCTTAATTTAATTTCAAAATCGAAAACATCGGGTCGGCGCTCCCGAGAACCAGAAAATAAAAAAAATTCTGGATCTATGAATCAATAATAGCTAGAGCATTGATATTTTGTGTATGTTATCAGAGTTGTAATGTCTACTGTTATTGTAATTGTTCAAATAATGAACTACGTAAAAATGTGTGTGGCACATATATAACATAGGCCAACATACCTTACTCTGTACTTGTATCATTACGTTATAAAAACACACTTGAGGCCTTGTATACAGGCGTGCGCTTTCGGGTCAGTGACCCTCTTGTTTTATGAATGTGATTATTTGAGTCAATTAATTGTACTTAAGTAGAATTTGCTACTTAAACCGATTTAAGTGAGTGTGAGGGTGTTGCAAACTTCACAACCTCATATGTATATTCCCAATTACATCGATTTTGCTATTACTTAATGCAAAACTTTTCGTACTATGTTTTTTAAAGCGATCTGTAAGTGCCGTGTAGCAGTTGTAAAATGTCTATCTGCACTTGGGATAAGTAGTGTCATTATTTCATTGTTTGTGACCATGTAGTGAAACCAAGTTTACTTTAGAAATCTGTGTAAGCGGGTGCTTTGGGCCCTGAGTAGATAAGTAATGCTCAATTCATTACCCCTTATGAACAGACCATCGAATCGAATTTTCTATTACCTATTTTATTTAGTTGTGTTCTATGTTTCTATAATTCATATATATTCGAATGTTTAACAAATTGAATGCAGTATAACAAATCACAAAGGGATTTCACACAGGATCTCAATAAAGTGTACGTCCACGCACTTGAGAGTTTTGCATCATTGGCCTTAGATAAAATATGTACACATAATATATCGAACTGGATCAAATATCTTCCACAGTTTTGTAAAGGCCACTCAAACCGAACTTCTTACATAAGATGACCATGATCCTAACCATTGCAGAATCATTGAGAATTAGGTACCCTAGAACTTGAACCAAATATGAACACTTGTACTATATGTACATGGGAGGTGATGGCAGCACGAACTTCTTTTTCAGTGTTTAATGGATTCAGTCTGAAAGTTCATTATACTAATGATCACCAGATAACTTCGCTGAGATGAGCGATTCATATATTTTAGGTTGCTACAAAAAAGGAGAAACATATGCGCCTTTGAACAAATGGTGTATACTGCAATATTAGTAAAAGAAATTTGCCGATAAAAGATTGTAAAGTAAACCTAAATTAATCATTTACTTGATAAATGGTTTACCAAAAATGTTGTATATTTCCTAGATTTCCAAACATGTAATGGATGCTGAAGACTTGGAAAAGGATCTGTTTAAAAATTGGGTCCGCGGTGCAAAGGGTTTAGAGTACTTACAGGAAGGACTTCAAGACTTTGTTGGAGATAAAGTGGAGCTTTGTCGTAATCAATCAATACAAAAAATAACAAATGGTTGGCCGACAGGATCTGCGCGTCAGTGCAACCAGTGTACGTCTCAAAATCTTCTGCCTGAACACGCGAATAAGAGGAACACATGTAGCAGAAGCACATGCATAGAACAAAAACCAAATAACTGCTTTGGTAGTAAACCAAAGGGTCGTGGAAAATGTCCAAATGGAATATGCAGTAAATTATATGATGAAATCGTACTTGATCATTCTTCGGGAGATCCGCTATGGAAGAACTCAGATCCAAGTACGTGGTGTTCAGATCCACTCGGATGGAGCTTCGGGAAATGTTTCCAAACAACAATAAGCCCAGGTACATCAGCTAGCTCATCCGATGCTGCTGGACTCCTTAGCATTCTTATCAATAACATGACAATACAAAACGACTGGCTGGCGTGCAATGACATGTCTTCAAAAATAACGTGTCCTTTTAACAGGGTAAGTTTAATATTTCAGCCTCGTCATTGTTCTTAATCGGTTATCGTCTACAATAAATTTATTTTATGATTTTCTATTAAGTTAAATTTAGAATTTCATCAACTACAATAATTGTCCTCATTTCGGAGAACATCTGTCTTGCTTGATATGGTCCAAATATTTGAACTGCGTATGATTTATCCGAGTAAAAATTGAAGAATTTAGATAAAAGCATCATCATGATGGCATGTGTCAGAGACTTATCCTAATACTCATATTTTACTTGCACTTTATTTCATCATTTCAAGATTCTGTTTGAACGTTTTATAGCATTTAAAGTTTCTGCAATCATTTATTTAAACCTATCAGGTTTGTGCTACCTCTTTGTTTAGGTATATCATTTATTTAAACGTATGGCGAGTCTGCCACCACTTTGTTTATGCATATCGCGTTTCTGCTATCACTTTGTTTAAGAATATCGAGTTTCTGTTTGAACTTTTCAAGCATATAGGTAACAGAGAACTAGATTAAAACTAGTGTATGGTTAAATGTCATTGTAGATATATTCTTGACATTTTGGTAGGAAAAATGGGAGAGGAAGTTGTATTTGGTGAAGTGAAACTCAATTTTAGTATAAGTAGTACTTCCAGGTCACAGCTGTGTGATTTTGATGCGATTTTACTGTAAGCAAATGTGACAAGAGAAATCCCTCTTAGAAGATACATGACCCCTACTTTTCTCTTCATTTTATATCAGTTTTGTCATAATTCTTTAAAATGAGGCAAGGATTTGTTCACTGAAATGGGTCTAGCTATGTTTGGTAGCTCTTTAAAAGTGTAAGTTTAATATAAAATATAAAGGGAAAACTATTTACCGTATTATGACCTATAGTGTTTCTGCCTTCATTTTATTTAAACAAGGCGAGTTTCTACCATCACTTTGTTTACATTTACCGACTTTATCTCTGCAATTTGTTTAAACATTTCAATTTCTGTCATCACATTGTTTATCATTAGGCAGACTGAATTTCTGTCTGCACTTCATTTAAATATATGGAGTTTCTACCAAAACTTTGTTTATTACACGCCCATTAAGGAACACCGGACGTATTATGTACTGGCTCGTGAGTCTGTTCGTCCGACCTTCTTGTCCAGAGCATAACCTTATAACCATTAAAGGTATTAACTTTAAACTTGTCATATATGTAGTTAGTTGGTGGTATTCTGACTAGCAGATCTGACAGTCAAAGGTCAAAGTCAAAAATTGAGCTCAGATGTCAAAACTGTCCGTCATATTTTGTGTCCGAAGCATGACTTCTTCACCGTTTTAGGTACTACGTCAAACTTGGCATGTAGGTAGGTAGTGATTAAGCAATGTCCAGAGAACATTAACGGGTCTGTAGGTCTAAGTTCAAGGTAATAAACTGAGCTTATTGTTAAGGCTTAATGCTCTATCCATCATATTGAGTCGCCAGAGCATAACGTATTAATTATTCATGAATTGATTCCAAACTTGGGATGTAAGAGGTGATGATAAGATGATGTGCGGAGTGGTAGGTCCAAGGTCAAGGACACAGCAACGCTAAAATTGTCCTTCATATATCTTGTCTAGAGCATAACATAGAAATTTTATGTTTATACTTTTTTAGGCCAGAGACATTCGTAATGCAATTCTGCATAGTTCAAAACTCGAACTTGATGAACCGACGTTAGGCTATTATTTAGATACATTCATAACAGTCCTTCAAGATGCAAAATGTCTACTAAACTACAACGGATCGAAACAAGCTGTTAAGAAACTATTACAGGTATTAATCAGAATGTTTTAATCAATTTGAGAGATAGAGGGATGACTCATATGTAATGTTTTTCTATCCAAAAAAAATCGCAATATTGATAAAAGTGTCTGACTGTTTACATTTCATACCGTCGAAATATTCTTTTTTGTTTTCATGCCTCGAAGAAGGAGGGTATATTGTTTTGCAGATGTCGGTCGGTCAGTCTGAATGTAGACCAATCCTTTTCCGGATGATAACTCAGGAACGCTTGGGCTTAGGATCATGAAAATTGACAGGAAGGTTGGTCATTACTAGCAGATGACCCCTAGTGATCTTGAGGTCTGTATGTCAATGGTCAAGGTTACAGTGGCCCTGAACAGTAACAGTTTCTGGATCATAACTCAAGAACACTTGGGCCTAGGATCATGAAAGTTGATAGGGAGGTTGGAAATGACCAGCAGATGACTCCTATTGATTTTGAGGTTATTATGTTAAAGGTCAAGGTCACAGTGACCCTGAACAGTAAAATAGTTTGCTGATGATAACTCAAGAACGCTTAGGCCTAGGGTCACGAAAGTTGATAGAGAGATTGGTCATGACCAGCAGATGACTCCTATTGATTTTGAGGTCGGTATGTCAAAGATCAAGGTCACAGTGACCAGGAACAGTAAAATGGTTTCCATGCAATAACTCAAGAACGCTTGGGCCTAGTGACAGGAAAATTGAAAGTTAGGTTGGCCATGACCAGCAAATGACCTTTAGATTTTGAGGTCATTAGGTCAAAGGTCAAGGTCACATTGGTCAGGAACAGTTAAACGGTTTCTGATCTTCTTGTCCAAAACCATAGGGCCTAGGGCTTTGATATTTGGTATGTAGCAAAATTTATTTATCCTCTACCAAGACTGTTCAGATTATTTCCATGGGGTCAAATATGGCCCCAACCAGGGGTCACATGGTTTATATAGACTTATATAGGAAAAAAAACTTTGAAAAACCTCTTGTCCAAAACCACAGGGCTTTGATAATTTGTATATGACATCATCTAGTAGTCCTCTACTAAGATTGTTCAAATTATTCCCCTGGGTGTCACATGGTTTACATAGACTTATATAGGGAAAAAACTTTGAAAATCTTCTTGTCCAAACCACAAAGACTATGGCTTTGATATTTGGTAATGTAGCAACATTTAGTGGTTCTCTACCAAGTCTGTTCAAATTATCCCTCTATGGTCAAATATGGCCCCGCTCCAGGGGTCATATGGTTCATATAGACTTATATAGGGAAAAACTTAGAATTTTCATGCCCATAACTTACATCCTTCAAATTTGGACCACATGTATAGTTTTGAGTGGCAAGATGAACCTTGACATGAGTTGACCTTGATCTTGACCTAGTGACCTACTTTCCCATTTCTGTAGTTACAGTCTTCAAATTTGGACCACATGCAGAGGTTTGTGCACCGAAAAAGAAATTGACCTTGTTATTGACTTAGTGACCTACTTTTTAAGGTACAGGCCTTAAATTTGGACCACATGCATAGTTTTTTTGTTACAAAATAAAATTTGACCTTGATTTTGATCAAGTGACCTACTTTCACATTTCTCAAGCTACAGCATTCAAATTTGCACCACAAGCATAGTTTTGTGTACTTAAATGAACTTTGATCTTGAGAAAGACCTAGTGGCCTACTTTCACATTTCTGAAGGTACAGGCTTCAAATTTGGACCACTTGCATAGGTTTGTGTTCAAAAATACAATTTGACCTTGGTTTTGACCTAGTGACATACTTTCACATTTCTGAAGTTACAGGCTTCAAATTTGGACCACATGCATATTTTTGTGTTCTGAATTGATATTTGACATTGATTTTACCTATTACCTACTTTCACATTTCTCAAGCTACAGCCTCCAAATTTAAAGCACATGCATAGTTCTGTCTACCGAAATGAACTTTGACCTTGAAATTGATCTAGTGATCTGCTTTCACATTTCGCAAGCCACAGCTTTCAAATTTGGACCACATGTACCAAAATGAAATTTGAACTTGATTTTGATCTTGATGTAGTCTTAAAATTTGGAACATTCAAAAATGGCTCAGTGGATGGCGCCAAGATCTCTCTGTAATATCTTGTTAGGTTAATAGGTTAAATGCCAAGGTCAGATTAAACCAGAATGGTAGAACTTTTGTTTATAATGAGCATACAATTTCTGTTTCTTGTGCAATTATTGAATGCATCAAGGGTGGCATTTCGTGTTCGGCGACCTCTTGTTATACCAATTTTTGGATTTTATTCCGATTTCTGATACATTTTCATAGTCCGATATAGGCATAAGCCATAAGTCAAAATGTCTTATAGACAGATGATATTTCAGCCTTTGAAAAAGAAAATAGTCGCTTGCGCCAGGTCTGATGAATAATGTACACATGGTACAACGCGGATCGTTTCCTCATTCAAAAATCAATATACCTTATATTGTTATATTAACAAAGACAAACATAAAACGATAATTCTGAAAACGATTATTAAGAGTGTGTTTTCGATATTAATGACATCTTTACCATTAGAGCGGTCGGTCTAATATAAAAACTAGTAAAGTGTCTATTTTTCAATTATAACAGTTAAAAAACCAACAGGACAATATAAGACAGAAGGATGTAACAAGACTAATGCAAAATCGGAAAGAGGCGTTGTTTGAACTAGAGGAAAGGAAAGCAGAAGGACTGCGCGAAATTGACGACAGAGCTGCAACTGCTATATCTACATTCAAAAAAGATGTTGATAACAGTACAAACGTGGCTTTGTCTGACATAGAACAGACTAAGACTACAGCGATACTGAACATAAATGAGGAGAAACGGAGCGCCTTGTCTGATATAAAAGAAGCAAAGAGGGAAGCTGAACAGGACTTTAAGGATAACACTAAAGCTGCCTTGTCTGAACTAGAACAGGCAAAAAAAGGGGCTTCACGGGGCGTTAACGAAAGCGCAAAAGATGCCTTGTCCAAATTAGAAGACGCAAAGAAAGAGGCTGAACAGGGTGTTAAAGAACGCACAAAAGATGCATTGTCAGAGTTAGATAAAGCCAAGAAAGGGGCTGCACAGGACGTTGAAGAAAGCACAAAAGATGCCTTGTTTGAATTAGAAGAAGCAAAGAAAAGGACTGCACAGGACGTTGAAGAAAGCAAAAATGATGCCTTATCCGAATTAGAAGAAGCCAGGCAAGGGGCTTCACATGACGTAAAAGAAATCACAAAAGCTGCCTTATCTGAATTAGAAAAAGCAGGGAAAGACGTTGCTCAGGACGTTATGGAAAGCACAAAAACTGCTTTTTCACAATTAGTAGAAGGTAAATTTGACTTTATTTTATATAATGGTTGTGCAAACCCACTGAAGACTATATACTAAAGATAAAGACTTTATTTGTTTACTGTTACTATCAAAGCTTTTGACTTGAAACTTAGAATAGTTATTCACTATCAATGTATTTACCACGAGAAACAATCCCCATAACTCTGGTTTGAGTATTACCAGAGTTATGTCCCTTTTATCTTAGAATATTTCAGTTAAAGTTTTTTATAAAGTGTAATATCTCTGTCACTCTCAAAGCTTTTGACTTGAAACTTAAAACAGTTATCTACTATCAAAGTCTTCACCAGGAGAAACAATTATGATTAATCCCCGTAACTCCGATTTGAATTTTAACAGGGTTATGCCCTTCTTAACTTAGAATTATTTAGGTAAAGTTCTTTTAAGTTTTTACTGGCAAAAATGCTCTAATTTAGTCACAGTCAATCATTGAGCAAAGTCGAGCGCACTGTGTTAGGCGTAAAAAAAATGTTTGTTTCCGGTATCCCGACCTTCCCTAAACTTTTTGCCCAACCCTGAATGTATTTTCTTTCTGGCTTGGAGAATTTTTTTCAACTTTTTCTAAACTGCACTTTTTATGCTTTTATTATGGTCACAGATGTTAGAAATCAATTATCTGATGCTCTAAACCACAAATAATTTCCGAAAAGTCTCCAAAAAAAAAAATCGAGCGTGGGTATTTTCATTTCATGAACACCGATCTAAGAGGTAAGTAACCGACTTACACAACGTCATTTTAACTTCTTATTTTTTATTTATTTATTTATTCATTTGTTTATATGTCTTTCCTTCTCCCAGTCAGAAAATAAATTATTTTGGGAATTGCTTTAACTTCAGCAGGTAAATTGAAATACGTAAAATGATATTAAAAAGTTTATGAAAGTTCTGCTAATTCGCCAATGTAAATGCATTTACTGTTTGTTGGGGGTTGTTTTTTTATCTTTTAATGCACAACTTCACACTATAAAACATTTTTCATGATAAACTTAGTTTCGGGCTCTGCGTGTACGATTTCGTCGTGGTCGTGGTTGTCATCATCATCAACATGAACATCAACATCATCTAACAATAATAATTAAAATGATTATCTTCTTCTTCTTCTACTCCTCCTTGTTAAGTACTGAGCCGTGAATGTATCTTGTAGATGAAAACATTCAAAGGTCAAAATATACAATATTTAAAAAAAGAAGTATACATTTGAAAATTCTACTTGACGCAGGTATTATCTATTTTCCGTAAGTATTGACCTGGCACTCATTTCACCAGTATTTTCGGGGGTTTCCATTGTTTTACGAAATATATGTATCCTGAAATAACCAATATAAATAACAAATGGCACGGTGGCATAGTGGTAGCTGTCTGACTGCCACGCACGATACCACGAGTTCAAAATCACCTAAGACCATTTTTATGCCCCCGAAGGGAGGCATATAGTTTTTGAACCGTCTGTCAGTCTGTCGGTCTGTCTGTCCGCAATTTTCGTGTCCGGTCCATATCTTTGTCATCGGTGGATGGATTTTCAAATAACTTGGCATGAATATGTACCACAGTAAGACGACGTGTCGCGCGCAAGACCCAGGTCCGTAGCTCAAAGGTCAAGGTCAAACTTAGACGTTAAAGGATAGTGCATTGATGGGCGTGTCCGGTCCATATCTTTGTCATCGATAGATATATTTTCAAATCACTTGGCATGAATGTGTACCACAGTAAGACGACGTGTCGCGCGCTAGACCCAGGTCCGTAGCTCAAAGGTCAATGTCACACTTAGATGTTAAAGGATAGTGCATTGATGGGCGTGTCCGGTCCATATCTTTGTCATCGATAGATATATTTTCAAATCACTTGGCATGAATGTGTACCACAGTAAGACGACGTGTCGCGCGCTAGACCCAGGTCCGTAGCTCAATGGTCAAGGTCACAATTAGACGTTAAAGGATAGTGCATTGATGGGCGAGTCCGGTCCATATCTTTGTCATCGATGGATGGATTTTCAAATAACTTTGCATGAATGTGTACCTCAGTAAGACGACGTGTCGCGCGCAAGACCCAGGTTCGTAGCTCAAAGGTCAAGGTCACACTTAGACGTTAAAGGAAATTTTTCATGATAGTGCATTGATGGGCGTGTCCGGGCCATATCTTTGTCATTCATGTCGCGCGCAAGACCCAGCTCCGTATGTCAAAGGTCCTAAACTTTAACATCGGCCATAACTATTCATTCAAAGTGCCATCGGGGACATGTGTCATCCTATGGAGACAGCTCTTGTTTTAAATTCAATGTAATGTTCTTATTGATGTTACTTTTACAATACTAGTATCTAGTATTCATTTTCAGGAAACGCTGGTGAAAAATACTTTGTCTTTTTATGTAAGATACTTTTAAATATGTATTATTTAACATTTTTCATAACGTTTATAAACCACAAGGTTTGATCAGATAAGTATGGCAATATTTCTACCGATAAAATTTGGGGGGAAATGGTCAATACGCTGGAGTTGAACAAAATAATGCAGTTCAGCAGCTAAACGTTTTGTCGGCACAGCTATTTGCACATGTGACATTGTGATAATTATAAAGAAATATATACGCAATATTTATATCGCTATTTAACTTCAGACACCGATAATTAATGTACGGAAAATATTCTTGAGTGTCAGGTCAATACGTAGGGACAATAACATGGCATTAAATAAACATTACAGTTTGAACTCATCTAACATTCTTTTCACGTACTCAGGTATGGTATGATAGCTGTGCACGAGCGCAAGTATGGTATGATAATTGTGCACGTGCGCAGGTATGGTATGTAGGTATTCATTTTGGTTATTAACCCGCAGAGAACAATAGAACAGTTGTGTAATTTTCCTTATCATCTATCAAGGTAGAAAATTATAGCAATTTTTTTAGTAATACGATTTTCGAAACCTTTTTCCAGGAGGATCTGAAGTAAAAAGGAAAGCCGCTAATGTATTGTTTTTAAGAAGAGACAGGGAAATGGAAGGTAAGTTGTTTTTTGATGATTAAAAACCCTGAACAGTCGATATTCTGTTTGTAATGTAATTACTTGCATCAGAAATTTGTAATTACTGGCTTATATATATATATATATATATATATATATATATATATATATATATTTATATGACACATTTAACAAAGTCGGTGTCAAGTTTGAAGCTGGTCATTTACGGTCAAAAACAAAAACTGGGTCACTAGCTCAAACCATAAAAGAATGTTCTTAACATTCTTAACTGTATATTAGCCACCTGATCTGTATAAAACCTAGTCAGAAAATTGTGTCTTTGTTACATCAGTTGCAGCTGGAAACCTGTTCATCTTTAATCAAAACAGTAAGTATCGTCCTTGATTCAATGTGTCATGACATGACATATATTCAAGGTAAAAAAGTCAAGACCAAGTGAGAAATTATCATGTTTCTCTTGTTTTTATTCTTCCACAGAAAATATGTACCAGTATGTGTCATGCTTTCGTTATACCACAGTCACACATACGGCGCGGATAACTACGTTTAGCTACGGATAGAAACGTAGTAATTCGTACCGATCCGTACCTGGGCCGTACGGATTGGTACGGACTGATACGGGTTACTACTTTAAGGTACGGCTCAGGTACGGATCGGTACGGATTACTACGTTTCTATCCGTGGCTAGACGTAGCTATCCGCGCCGTATGTGTGACTGGGGTATAAAAGGGTTCACAGCGTAAATTATTGTTTTAAGCGTTGTTATACTTTATTAAGAGTGAAGTCATTTTAAATTCTAGAATACCAAATTAAGTGATAATAAATGGTTAATATAAAATTGTCTAAACTTGTAAGATAATTATTAAGACTCTCCGTTTGTATTATATGCCTTAATAATAAAATATAACGGTTACATAAATCGAATAATATGTCTTTCAGATGAATCAGAAAGTGAAGCAAGGGAACCTCCGAGAAAGAAACTACGCACGAAGAAGCGTATGCCCAATATAAAGAAGGGTAATGTAACGTTTGAGATACCAGTACCTAAGATACTGACTATACATACTGGATCTTCAGTTTCTTGTACTTCCTTTGAAGTTGTTCATAAGGATAACAGACAGATTTAATTAAATGTATATTAAGTTCAGGCAAATCATTCCTCTTTTTAATTCGCCTCAGCTTAGATTCTTGTTATATATTGAATAGTTTGTTGATATAAGAGCGCAGTTGCAAATTGCTTTTCTGCAAATGCCGTCTCAGATGTCTAGTAAATATCTTAAATGACTCATATATTATACAACCTTATGCCTGATCTGATGCTAAAAGTTTTCTCTTTGCTTGAAATATCTTACATAACAAGGATAAAAATGTCACTAGATGTTACGAAATTATACCTCCTCACCATTTGGACTATATACATTAAATATTTTCGTTTCGTTTACGATTAATGACGGACCTCCACTCTAATATATTCGTATCTATTCAGCGGGAAACAATAACTATATCTTATTTTAAGTGCGATATGGAAATACGATCTTAAAATAAATCTGGTAATAAAATTGAAATATTTATGATAAGGGAGATGATTTTATTCCAGTATACAACCAGGTAAACATGGTATGAGATATATATTTCTCAACAGATATTTTTTGTTCCTGAAGATTTTTTGTACAAATGCTATGAATTAATAACACACATCTGCAGAAGGGCTACTGGTATCATAAACAACAAAATTATATTGCTAAATGTTGTCTTAGTAACTGTGCAATTATCATAATTAAATATAGTATACCGCCCATTGGTATTGTCGCGGTACGAAACGTTCGTATTAAAGATATGAAACAATAACTACTTACCAAAGACTTTTGGTCTTTTTCACAAATTTTAATGTGATATGTATCAAACGCTGTGTTAAGATGATTGAAATACATTTATCATCCAAGAACAACCATGTGTAGATATAACAGCTGCAGTTGGCAACAGTCAAACCATCGTAGGTTAGAGAATTCTGATTATTTTACAACATTAATAGTCTGTCTAAGTCAAAATAACTGGACCACGACAATTTTAATGAACATCAGCTTTCACGTTATACAAAATGTTGACATTAACACTATCACAAAATTAGTCCCCTGGGCAATGAACACATCTTTATGTGATTCCCTTCCATAAACACTTATCTCCCGTGAATCCAATATCAAATACTGTCACAACTGTCACATTGGCCCCATTTAACCATTACTAGATAAACATATCCTCCGAGTTTGGGCGGGAAACTATGATTACAGAAACAGCAGGGCTCATCATCATCTGACTCTTCACCTGAGGATGGCTCGAGATCTATAGGACCTCCTACTTGTTTTTTGCAAGACAAGATGTTGATGGTTTGTGTGAGGGGTTAGTAGCCTTTCCAGAGGTAGTGTATGTGTTTAAGGTTTTGTTTTTGTTGTGGTCTCATCCTTCTTGATAGCTTTTGACATTCTCTTATCATGCATTGCCTTAATGGTGGCAGCATTTTCCTCGGACATGAGGTTACCAAATACCTTGATAGGTGATTAGAATTTCTTTCAGAGTCTCTGAACTACTGTTGTTATTTTCCTGCTGTCAAGGAAAAGGAAAACTCGCCCGCTTAGCTCAGTTGGTAGAGCGTTGGTCTACGGATCGCGGGGACGTGAGTTCAATCCTCGGGCCGGGCGTATGTTCTCCGTGACTATTTGATAAACGACATTGTGTCTGAAATCATTAGTTCTCCACCTCTGATTCATGTGGGAAAGTTGTCAGTTACTTGCGGAGGATAGAATTTGTACTGGTACAGAATCCAGGAACAGTGATTAGGTTAACTGTCCGCCGTTACATGACTGAAATACTGTTAAAATATTAAATCCAAAATTAAACAAAACACACACTGTCAAGGAGATTTTGCGCATTCATTTTCTCTACTTGATTTTGGGTATCATTTGCACTGTTAAGCTCACTGGCACCAGATCAGAAGGAAAATGCCTCCGTACGTGTTATACCCTATCCCTAGGTATTCTATAAGAACCATGGTCATGAACAGGAAAGTGCACTAACCCGTTTCAATCGTACATTTCTCAACTTAAACGCGCAGTTCGGTGAATAGGTACCTAGTATATTGAACAAGTGATAATTTATCTTCCATCGTGCACCAGTCACATTGTCTCAATATTCCATATTGCTGAGATTATCAACATATTTTATACTTTCGTCAACGTTACAGTAAAACTTGCTTGAACTTCCCTAATGAACATCCGGTCTAGAGGTCACGGCAGTGCGCACATGTTTGGCGAAACGTAAACAAACAAAAACAGATTTTAAAAAAATCACAATTTTACACTAAAACTCGAAATGATGAATGAAATTCATCTTGTATATGATCTTTAACTTGAAATCGTACATTGGTGTGCATCTGTTCTGTATATTTTATTCATTTTGCTGCATTTTCACATTTTAGCGAACACGTGTAGTAAAATGACGATTGACATACATTTTTACAACAGCCAATCAGAATGGGATTGTAATCTAGAACGGAACTTCACCAGGGAAGTTCAAGAAAGTTTTTTGTGTAATGTTGAAATTACTATAAACTACGCGTTGTTTTTCTAAGATAAGATGTATTGAAAATGTGACCGGTACACAATGGAAGATAAATTACCACTTATTTGATATCCATAGTACACATTTACCCCACTGCGTGTTTTAGGTATGAAATGCGCGATTGAAACAGGTTAGTATATTTTCCCGTTCACGACCATGGTTCTTATATAATACCTAGGGGTAGGGTATAACACGTACGGAGGCATTTTCTTTCTGATCTGGTGCCAGTGGTTAGGCTCAGTAGGCTGTACATTGTCTTTGGTTGGTTCATTTTGGATATTGTCTTCTTCAGAGTGCAGCGTATAAATTAATGTAGTCTGGGTATCTGAAATGATTTTATTGTTAAATGAATATATGCCCGATTTACGAAAGGCTAATATGATCTTGTCGGACAAGAAAGCTCTAATATATGGTAATGCTGTATGCTTTGCGACCTTATGCCATCTTCATAATAATATTTCTTCATGGGGCCAAACATATCCACATCAAGGGACTGTGTAAGGTGGCTAGAGTGGGTAGGGAGAACAAATGATACTACATTATGTCACTTAGCTCAATTTGTTCATGTCAACGGGAGACTTGTGCCTATCATACAATATAACCCCTGTTTAGTTCAACGTGTTTTGAAAAATGTTCAGTAATGTATGTTTCAAACAGGCCCCTATTTACCCAACTACTATCAAACATACCCCACCCCCAGCAGAACCTGGTGCAGCATCTTCTAGTAAACTATCACATCATCGTTTTGAGCTGAATTGTACTTGTCTGTGGAGGGCTTTCCAGGTTTAGCTTGTTCTTTGAGTGCTTAAAGCTTGAATTGGGTATTTTAGATTCCTGTTATGATCGACACATGGACTAGATTCAATTTGATTTTGTAAGATGCAGTAAGGGGGGTGATACAGTATTATCATTCGGGAAACACCGCTTTATGTTGCAGACATACCTTGTACGATTTCAATTTTACTAACTGATAGATTTATATAAAATTGAAACAAATCAAACAATATTCTAGTTAGGGACCGACACTGATTGTATTTCAATTTTCTCATTAATTTTCTTTACATTTCTCCTAATGATATGGAGATAATTGCTTGCCCAATATGTAGTTTTATGATATCGATCTTTTACAATTTCAACATCATGTGTGTATATGCGTGCGCGCGTGTGCGTGTGTGTGTGTGTGATGTAACAACAGGTCAAAATCATGTATATAAATGTTTACACGATTTTAGTTTTTTTTTTTTTTTTTTTTTTTTTTGTTCCTTTTATATATTACTTACATATTCAAATTGCGCTTCTCTATTCACAATTCGTTTTTGAGTCGGCTAAACGCTTTAGCGTTTTGACGAGTCCTTGCTGTTCAGCGATTCTCTAAATGGACCAAATAACACAGTGAAGGGATGTAGTTCCATTAGATTTCTCAAACTTCAAACAGTTCACTGCATGAATGAAGTTAAGTTGTGTCAATTCCCTTTGCTATGACCAATATATGATGTAATCTGTCATATTTATGACTTGTAATTGTGCAATACTCGAATGTAACTCATTAAGCATAAATGTGCATTTTATGAATTGCGCAGGCTTACAAAGCTTGCGTAACATCCAGCGAAAGACAAAAAATAGTTCCACAGGGCTCCAGATAAGATGCGTATTAGCGTAAATTACGTATAGAAATAATGCAAATACGCATGTCTAATAATTTCTAAGCGTATAAAAACGTATATAAAATTACAGAAATGCACACAATGCTTTTTTAAAAACAAAATCTGAATCGTCTGGATGCGTTAGGTAACATAGCCGATCCCGATCAGCCTTAATTCTCCCACATTGAACGTATACACGCATCATGATTTCTATAAACTTTGCGTGGGTTGAATTTTGCAGTCAGTAAACGGATAAATTATCGGAAGAAGAAGCTCTTACTGGTTTGTTTAGTTACTACAGATATTAAAAATGATGGCATTATCCTGTTATTTGGTCCGCGGACCAGAAACTTTCCGGTCTTATTTTCTTGTATTAATGTAACTTTCTTGAAATTATTTATTTCTCACCGGTAATGGCGGTATATGTTATTGGGGTCAAAAAGTAGTCCATCCTAAAAAGTAGTTCCTACAGTGTTGCAAAAAATGTCCCTAAAGTCTTTTTCATTCCCAAGGTGACTATAGTCTGTATCAAAAGACTAATGCTATTTATTCCGTACAGTGCTGAAAAAAAAAAGTCCCTAACCCCAGGGGACTATAGTCTGTATCAATAGACTAATGCTATTTATTCCGTAAAGTAACCAATATAAAAACTACTTACACGTCAGTTAGCAGTCCAAAATTACTTCCACAGCAAATGAACAACGAAATATCCAAGTTTTAAAAGAGCAGTTCCAGCACAAAATTAGTAAAGTCTTTATTCCGAGATACTGTTTACGTACACACAAAATTTACATATGGCATAATGTACATAAAATCCGAGCAAAATATACAAAAACATCACACAAGCACTTTACTACACAAAATCGTCATCATCCGAGTCGAAGTGCCACTGAAAGGCAGACTTCTTGTACGGGTTAGACATTCTCCTTACTTTTGATTTTTTCCCTTCTTTCTTAGTCTCACTAAACCCTGTTGGATGACACACATTGTTGGTGCGGTTGCCTTTGGGCTGCGAAGACTGCTTCCTTTTTGTAATCTTTGTTTTTGGTCTCCGGCTACTAGTCGTCAACATTTTGTTTGCTTCATCATCAGAGGAGGAGATCAGTTCCCTTGACGGTAATTGCGTCTTTCTTGGATTTGGCATTGGCTGATGCAGAATACTGCTATTCAAAGTTTTGTCAGCTTCATCTTCGGAGGAAGACGAGACAGTAATGACAGCTGGACCAGCTACGGCCGTGGAGGAGCTTGCCTGGGGCTGTGGCATATTCATGTCTTCCGATTCTGAAGTCTCTGCTCCGCTTTCAACTGGTATGATCTTTTCTTCATTGTTTTCATCCCCTGATGCTTCATGTTCTGGCGGTCCTTCCAACGAGTCAAACAGAGGTGTTGTATATAAGTATTCAGCGGGCTTGTTCAAGGGATACACTTCTTTTACCAGGTCGAAGAATTTCTGGTACACATCTCCCTTACACTCGCTACGCCACATGATTTCCGCCAAGTGTCCTTCAAACTGTCCGGACTTTGTTCCAACGATTCGGCGGAAATGATCCTTTGCATGTTTCCATGCGCCTTCAATGCGGTTGGTGTGGACGTAAGTTATGTCTCCGGTTTCGACATTTTTATATGCTTTCTTGAAGGCATATTTGTGAAGGACTGTGAAATGGCGATATCCAAGCGTGTTCAGATCAAGATATGCCGATCAGCCGTCGCTGTAGATGGTGGAACCCGGTGCAACATGCCTTTGTATCAGTGGTATCAGCGTCTCCTTCGTGCGGTCGGTCACTGGATATAGAATGATACTGTTTGATTCACGATCTACTAGGCCGAAAATCCATACCTTCAACCCCTTGTTCGGGTTACCACGGTGGTATTTCACGCGCCTTCCGAAAAGGGACTCATCTATCTCTACTATGCCTCTGATGACTTTGTTATAAGTTCTCCTGCTAAAATATTCTTTGAAGAGTTCCCTAATGTAGGAGGCCCAGTTTACTGCTGTAGACTTGTACGCTACGCCGCTGAACTTTGAGTATTGGTACAAACTGTTTTTGTCCAAATATGACTTTATGAAAACAACAATATCCTGGATTTCAACCTTTGTTTTCTCAAAGAAAGAATTAGCCCGCAAAGACTTGACGTGGTTTCTGTTTTTTTGTACACCGGAATACTTGACCCCCATTTCTCTCAGTGCGTGACTTTAGCACCATTCCTCCATCACAAACTTCTTCTCCGACCTTCTTGCCACAAAACACATGTCGCGCAAGTAAACCGTTATTTCTCAACCACTTGAGAACTACCACGTTAGAGGATCCAAATAAGCCAAAAAAATTCCAAGGATTTTCTAAATCACGAATAGAAATTTCACTGGGAACGTCCTTTCTATCTCTGTAATTTCCACCACTTTTATTTAATCCAGACATTACACTAAATTTTTGTAATAAATTTCATCTAATCTAACTTTATTCCTTTTTTCCACACTGCTCTTCGCGCTTACTTATCAACATCACAAATGGCGACAATACATGGCATTCTGAAAGCCATGTTACTTTATAAAACAATGGGAAACTGATAATATTTGTATGAAGACGATAACTTACCTTTGCTGGAAATAAACACATCACTATTTATTTCAATATTGAATGGGTATAATGTCGCACACTTCCATCAATATACTCGTACCGATTATTTGTGACATTAAATGCATACAAATTGTATTTCTTTTCGTCAAACAGACGGAATAAATCGCGAAAATGTTTATATCCGCTCTCATCCCTGCACAAATTTGTCAGATAAGCCCACTCTAGGAATATATCTGGATTTAATCCATTGACGTACACGAATGCAGCTAATAATAAACGATCAAAATGTTTAACACCTATCTTCCAAAACAGTCATCTAATTAGCTTTGGCCACTTTTTAGCATCTCCAATAATGTCTTGTATTATCATCCATTGTGTGTAATTTTTTCTTCTGTGATCGCATGCTTCCATAGCTAACGGTCAATTGAAACTTGCAATCACAATCCACGCATATTAACATCTCTGTGAACTATGTTAATGGGTTCACTCGAAGTACATGATTATCTTTTGATCTGAACGTAAAATTATGGGTAAACATTGTCTGCAGAATGCCTGACCTCTCTATATATATACTCCTGGTATTTGGTCCGAGGACCAAATAAATTCTTCGTCGCTATATATACTCCTGGTATTTGGTCCGCACCTGAAAACTTCTATATTAACGAATTATTTTAAGAATGTCACCCCCAAAAGACTACAAAGCCCCATTTTCTGAAAATATGATCCCCCAAAGAAAACCCTTTTCCCGGGGATACTTCCCCTTATAAGGCATTAGAATGAATCTATTGGAAAACAATTTCGTCTCTCTATATATACTCCTGGTATTTGGTCCGCGGACCAAATAAATTCTTCGTCGCTATATATACCCCTGGTATTTGGTCCGCACCTGAAAACTTCTATATTAACGAATTATTTTAAGAATGTCACCCCCAAAAGACTGCCAAGCCCCATTTTCTGAAAATATGATCCCCCAAAGAAAACCCTTTTCCCGGGGATACTTCCCCTAATAAAGCATTAGAATGAATCTATTGGAAAACAATTTCGTCTCTCTATATATACTCCTGGTATTTGGTCCGCGGATTAAATAAATTCTTCGTCGCTATATATACTCCTGGTATTTGGTCCGCACCTGAAAACTTCTATATTAACGAATTATTTTAAGAATGTCACCCCCAAAAGACTGCCAAGCCCCATTTTCTGAAAATATGATCCCCCAAATAAAACCCTTTTCCCGGGGAAACTTCCCCTAATAAAGCATTAGAATGAATCTATCGGAAAACAATTTCGTCTCTCTATATATACTCCTGGTATTTGGTCCGCGGACCAAATAAATTCTTCGTCGCTATATATACTCCTGGTATTTGGTCCGCACCTGAAAACTTCTATATTAACGAATTATTTTAAGAATGTCACCCCCAAAAAGACTGTCAAGCCCCATTTTCTGAAAATATGATCCCCAAAAGAAAACCCTTTTCCCGCGGATACTTCCCCTTATAAAGCATTAGAATGAATCTATCGGAAAACAATTTCGTCTCTCTATATATACTCCTGGTATTTGGTCCGCGGACCAAATAAATTCTTCGTCGCTATATATACTCCTGGTATTTGGTCCGCACCTGAAAACTTCTATATTAACGAATTATTTTAAGAATGTCACCCCCAAAAGACTGCCAAGCCCCATTTTCTGAAAATATGATCCCCCAAATAAAACCCTTTTCCCGGGGATACTTCCCCTTATAAGGCATTAGAATGAATCTATTGGAAAACAATTTCGTCTCTCTATATATACTCCTGGTATTTGGTCCGCGGACCAAATAAATTCTTCGTCGCTATATATACCCCTGGTATTTGGTCCGCACCTGAAAACTTCTATATTAACGAATTATTTTAAGAATGTCACCCCCAAAAGACTACAAAGCCCCATTTTCTGAAAATATGATCCCCCAAAGAAAACCCTTTTCCCGGGGATACTTCCCCTTATAAGGCATTAGAATGAATCTATTGGAAAACAATTTCGTCTCTCTATATATACTCCTGGTATTTGGTCCGCGGACCAAATAAATTCTTCGTCGCTATATATACCCCTGGTATTTGGTCCGCACCTGAAAACTTCTATATTAACGAATTATTTTAAGAATGTCACCCCCAAAAGACTGCCAAGCCCCATTTTCTGAAAATATGATCCCCCAAAGAAAACCCTTTTCCCGGGGATACTTCCCCTAATAAAGCATTAGAATGAATCTATTGGAAAACAATTTCGTCTCTCTATATATACTCCTGGTATTTGGTCCGCGGATTAAATAAATTCTTCGTCGCTATATATACTCCTGGTATTTGGTCCGCACCTGAAAACTTCTATATTAACGAATTATTTTAAGAATGTCACCCCCAAAAGACTGCCAAGCCCCATTTTCTGAAAATATGATCCCCCAAATAAAACCCTTTTCCCGGGGAAACTTCCCCTAATAAAGCATTAGAATGAATCTATCGGAAAACAATTTCGTCTCTCTATATATACTCCTGGTATTTGGTCCGCGGACCAAATAAATTCTTCGTCGCTATATATACTCCTGGTATTTGGTCCGCACCTGAAAACTTCTATATTAACGAATTATTTTAAGAATGTCACCCCCAAAAAGACTGTCAAGCCCCATTTTCTGAAAATATGATCCCAAAAGAAAACCCCTTTTTCCCCGGGGGATACTTCCCCTTATAAAAGCATTAGAATGAATCTATCGGAAAACAATTTCGTCTCTCTATATATACTCCTGGTATTTGGTCCGCGGACCAAATAAATTCTTCGTCGCTATATATATACTCCTGGTATTTGGTCCGCACCTGAAAACTTCTTTTAGTAACGAATATTTTAAGAATGGTCACCCCCAAAAGACTGCCAAGCCCCATTTTCTGAAAATATGATCCCCCAAATAAAACCCTTTTCCCGGGGATACTTCCCCTTATAAGGCATTAGAATGAATCTATTGGAAAACATTTTCGTCTCTATCGCCTCAGTCACAATCAAATGCATACTTTTTAGGTGCTCCATGTTATACACCCAAATTTAAAAGTACATGTTTATATATTCTGTCTTCAGCACTTCAGGAGTTACATATCACTACCCAGTTGCAGGTAGAACTACTTTCAGGTATCTGATGTACATATAAAACGAACGCCATGCTGGCCAATAACAGGAAAAAGGCCAAAATTCGGCGTTCTATTGTCTCACCTAAAAAAATGTGCTTTTTGTCTTTTCATTTTAATTAAAACCTGAACCAGCAAGATATTTTTGTGCTATTTGGTTTACAGGAAAATTCCTCTTCTTTCAGCTGCAAGTTATTTCAACTGTCTATGTCACCCACAACAGAAGTTATGTACTGAAGACTGACATGACCGTTTTGTTATATATTTTGCCTTTTTATTCTTTCCTCATATCAGATATGTGATTTCATAATGAAATAATTCTTTTTTTACTGTCTTATTTGTCTCTGTGTGAACTTCAGTCTACCTTCTTCTGAAAATAATAGCATTCTTTCAGGTGGAAGTTTCTTATCTCCTCAGATTTGACTCTGAACAGACAGTGATAAATGCGCCAATATTTTTGTCCTGTCCGTAGACACCTATTTTCTTTGTGAAGGATGCAATATTAGAGTTGGATCACTGTGGGTATGAAAACTGCTAGGATAGTGTCTAAGTTGATAAACATTAGACGGAATTAAACTGGGTTATATAGATATAAATAGTTGTTGAATTGCAAAATGTCTTGTCCGTAGACACTAAAGAAACGGAGGTTTTTTGACAAATATCATTTATAAAATCATACTGGAGCTATTTATCAAGTTTCAATGATACACCACACTTAATGTTTATACAATGAAACATACTTCTTCCAAATGCAAAATGTTACCCATTTATCCTTGTGTGTACAATCTGAATCTGAGAAGTACAATGGATATAGAATTATGTTTTTATCTTATACATGACTTATATAAATGTTAAAAGCTATCAAACAAAGAATAATACATTTCTTTCTAACCCTCCCTTTGTTATGGCAAAAACAATGCATGCAAAGAGGGTGTCTACGGACAAGACATTATGCAAATACTATTCAATATATTTTCTGTTTTCAATAAAAACCAGCACTGAACCTTAGAAATAAATCAGAGATCTTTGAAATAAATCAAGAGACTCTCAAATGTAAAAAAAACAACAACAATCTTTTACAAGTTAGTAGTAAAACAGACAGAATGAGAAGATAGAAGCAAACACTGATATAAATAACTGAAAGAAGTAAGGCATATAATGCATTCAGACTGACGGACACACACAGACAGGAGTAAATCAATGTCTCCCACCACTGTGGTGGGAGACATGATTAAGCTACTTATTCATGCACTAAATTTATAAATGCACAATCAAAACCAAAGCTGCATCAGGTCACTTGCTGTTTAGCATTTCATGAAGTGCTTAGGTCTCTGTGGCCTTATCAACCTGCTTTGACTTAAAACTGATAAATTCTTATAATAGATAGATGTCAGAGGTATTTTGGTATGTTTTAATGTCACCTTTGACCTACAACAATAGCAATAATCAATCATCACATGATATGTGAGAACTGTAGACTAAAACATCCATTTATTGCATGGAAACCATAACATGTCTGAAGGTCGCTGTAACCTTGACCTTTTATAAACCCACTCCCAAATAGGGACATCTGTTAACCATATGCAATCACCTTATTTTTTAAGTTTGGCTCTTGTTAGCCAAAGCATTCTCTACAGTAGACACTGATTAGAAACCAAGTGGTTTACCAACAGACAGAACAACCAAAACACCTTTCTATCAAGTTGGGGAAATGGCGAACATATACTGGTTCAAGGACCATAACCTTTTTGTAAGTATGTCAAATTACACACAGAACATAACATGTCTACACCCTTATCATTTGACATTTGGTCATATTCTAGCGGAGTATGGATCTATTGTTAGACATGATGTGGGCTGTCCACTTTCAACTTAAACATTTTGTTATAATCAACTCAAGATGGCATATTTCTGTGCTCTTCAGGGCCAAGATATAATGGTGATTGGTTTTCAAGATTTCATTCTGAACTATTTCATTTGCCTTTCAACTTTTATAATGTAACTGACTGAAATCACATAAAACTGAAGCAGTTTAAATCATCTTAAAAAAGAAATTACAAGCAATTTACTACGTGATTAGTCTCCTTGCAGATTTCTCCCTTTCAAAAATGAGAGCTATTTTATTTTAGATTTGTTTGTTTTTAGGGGGTTTATTGCCCTTTTTTAATAGAATTTCAGTTATGTAACTTAACAATTGTTCATTGATTCTGTACTGTACAAACATGTTCTCTGAAAGTAACTGCCAACTCCCCCACATGCATCAGAGGCAGAGGTCTAGAATTTTGAAATCACAGTTGATTTATGATTGGAGTTACTAACATTTGTTTCAGTATTTTTCCAAGAAAGTAATATTAATATAGGTGATAACATGAAAAAAGGTAAATGTGATAAAAAAAATAGTTATAAAGCTATGTCTTCGGTCATACTATCTTATATGATGGAAAAATGTCTATATTAACCAAAAATATTACTGGCTAGAAAAAGAGAATATATCTTGGGAATTTTAAGAAAAAAACATAAGATTAAGTCATTAGCTGACTCAAAACTAAGTGATAAAAACTCATCACAGTGAACATTTATGACAGGATCAAATTATTCTGTAAACAGGTTAAAATTCTCAGGAATTTTATTTTGCAGGACTACTTTAAGTATGAGTTACAGATCTCATAGAATAAATGTCATACGAGTATTTTACAGTACACAGCTATTTAAGCAGTCAGCAAGGGAGTTTGTTTCATTAGTTTTCCATTTAAGACACAGTTGTAAACAGGCTGCAAGGTCAGTTCTTAAGAACATTAAAAGCATGAGCACTGATTAGAAACATTATTACTCTATCTGTCTTTAGACAGAAATTATGGTCAAATGTCTTGTCCATAGACACCAAGCTGAAGGAGATTTTTAACAGCCTATTTCAGTAAAGATCCTTCCAAGTATCATTATTTTTAGTATATAGTGGAATATGAAAACAATTAGTCCTAATTTATGTAAGCAATAGCACAGAACTTGTCACATAGTGACATTTTGATTTAGTCACAGTTGTTCAAATCCTTCAATTATTCGAAGACACATTCTGAAGACCGTCAATTATACTTATTTTCTTAAATTTGTTTGTTATTTACTTGTTCATGATCATTTTAAACATAAGTTCAACAGAACTAAAAGACTGTCTTCTAAAACCTATGTAGAAAGCACTTTGCGATGATGTCTTGTCCGTAGACTTTTTGGGTAAATTTCGGCTTTCATTTTAAAACTGCGATATCTCTGCTAAACATAGTCGTATTCACAAAAATGAGACCATTATTTAAAGAGAAATGACTGAATTTTTAGAAAATAACATATTTGAGTTGAACAAATGCATTTCAAAAGGTATGCAAAAACTGAAAGCAGGTAGAAAACAAAAATTTCTAGAATTTTGAACTTCAAAAGAAGATAATAACTACAAATCTTTGTGTAATTTATTAGTTTTTGGGGTTTTCAAAAAATTCTACATTACTTTTATGTATGTTATCATGTGGTAACAATTTTGTTGGGTCACAAAGAGTTATTTGAATAAAACAGTCCTTTAAAAATGGTCATGTCTGTTTTATTTTTTCCCTGAAGATTCATCTTTATATCGTAAAAAAAATATTGTCGAACTATCAGTGTGCGACAACTACCATTGTTTTTGTAGAACCAAGGTATATGGTAAATGAACATTTCAAAATAAAAAAGTTTTACAAACTTTTATTTTTGACCCCAAGTGAAACAAAAAAATGCATTTGATTGTGACTGAGGCGTATATATATACTCCTGGTATTTGGTCCGCACATGTATAATTTATTATGTGTATTCCTACGCGTACTTACATGACCTCAACAATGAATGGCGGATGGATACACTATGATTTTTTTTAGAATGGCGGATGGATACACTATGATTTTTTTACAGAACCGAAGCTAAACATATCATTTAAATGTTGTGGAATTTATTTGGTCCGCGGACCAAATAGCAGGATAATGCCAAAATGATTTTAATTCTTATTTTTCGAGAAATAAACAAATCGGCGAAACATTAAATTGTATTTTCTTGTAGTTTTTGAAATCGCAAGTAGATCGTCTATGTTTGGCTGCTTTCACGAAACGAAACAACTTTTTTATGAAAAGATTTAAATAAGAGGTAATTTAACCGTAAACTTCAATGTCAGATACTGTCAATTGCTGCTAAATGTCTTCGTATCATCACAATTTGTAAAATACATTGTTGAAACTGGAGAAAAGTGTAATCGTATCAGGATATAATATTTTGGGTAAATATCGAGCTGTGTTATGAAATTTTAACATTCAAGTAACATACATGATAGATATTATTGTAACAGAAATGATTCTAGAATTTATTTTTATTACACCTACATATAATCTATGTCAGACTCGTATTCTAGTCCTGAGGCATGATCTGAAAGTAAAAAGATGAAGTGACAGTCATACTTTGGATATTGTAATACTAGAAAGAATCTAGATCGTAACCTTTCTGGAATTTTGACTGGTTTGGATAATTTGCTTACGATTCAGGTTCGCAAGAATATGAAACCGTCACCCATTTTGCTTTTCATGATGACACATGGCTTGATTTTTGCAGTCAGTAAGCGGATAAATTATCCCGAGAAAGAGCTCTTACTGATTTGTTTAATTACTATTGATTTTAAAAATGATTTTATTTCTTATTTTTCGAGAAATAAACAAATCGGCGAAACATTAAATTGTATTTTCTTGTAGTTTTTGAAATCGAAAGTAGATCGTCTATGTTAGAGTGCTTTGACGAAACGAAACAATTTTTTTTTATGAAATGATTTAAATAATTTCACCATAAACTTCAATGTCAGATACTGCCAATTGCTGCTAAACTGTCTTCATATCATCATAATTTGTAAAACATATTGTTGAAACTGGAGATTTTGGCGGTATAAAAGAAAGTGTAATCATATCCGGACATAACATTTTGGGTAAATATCGAGCTGTGTTATGAAATTTAAACATTAAAGTAACAGACATGATATATATTATTGTAACAGAAATGATTCTAGAATTTATTTTTATAATACATACATAGAATCAATATCAGACTTATATTCTAGTGCTGAGGCATGACCTGAAAGTAAAAATATGAAGTGACAGTCATTCATACTTTGAATATTGTAATACTAAAAAGAATCTAGGTAATATTTAGAAATTGAAACATAAAAATTTTCAGTTAGAAATCGCACCAAAGGCTGTATCAAGGGTCTACATTTCAAAATTTCCTTGTGGTGATACCCCAAACCCTACTTGCAGGAGGGGGTATCCTCCCACACCCTCCCCCCATATTGCCACTTTACAGTTTGATACATTTGCCCTTTTACCACCTGCCACAATGCCCATTTCAAAATCTGACTGCAGTTCAAAGCGGGAAGGAACACCCCTCCCCACACCCACCCTGCTACCGACCACGTAAAAATGGCTCAAACATTTTTTCAGCCCAGTCTGGGCCTGTCTGTCTACATGAATCAAAACGGATAATTGAAAGTACATAGACTGGGGACTACTGACATGGTTTTGAAGGGGTTAACAGGTCTGAAATAGAATAAATGATGGTTTTGACTAAAAAAGAACTGCATTTATTAATATTGGTTATCTTTTCCGAAATTGGTAGCTAGTCCGAGTAACTTCTCTTAGTTTCGAATGCGTAATTTTCCTGTCAGTGTAAACATTCATGACACTATATATTGACACTCAGCAACATTTACATGTCTTTAAACGCAAAAGTAAGTATACTTTAAATTCACATCCCTTATAATATGATTGAACAATACCTAGCGTGTGACACGGTTATTGCCAGGCCCCTTATCTGTAAAATATCTGAACAGTTCTTTCGTCCATCCGTTACAAATTGTATGTGGCAATCCGCGCTATAAAATTTCAATATATAAATTTTCATATTCAAATTTTATCATGTGCGAATATATACCAGCCGATAATTGCCTGTTTTGGTAATGCCGGAGGCAAATGTTTACTGGAAAAATATTTATAGTCATGGGCAGTATCTTAGTGTCACCTGTCAAATTGTAGTTTGTACTTTCAACATTTTTATTTTTGCGAACCACTCTTCAATTTTAGAGAAATATATTGGGTTTAAATACTTGTATAATGTCAATCAAAGTTTTACTAGGCATCGATTGAATGTCCATTTCATCTATTGTAACAAAATCTCTGTTCAGTTGGGGAAAAAAACTAAAACCAAACTGAAACTGGTAGACTATACTACCAGTACATCAATCATTAGCCGACTCTCAGGCCCTTCAGGCCTTTGATTACATTATTATGCCCCCCTTTGAAAAAGGAGGGGTATATTGTTTTGCAGATATCGGTCGGATGGTCGGTCGGTCGGTCTGTCGGTCGGTCGGTCGGTCGGAATGTAGACCAATCCGTTTCCGGATGATAACTCAAGAACGCTTGGGCCTAGGATCATGAAACTTGATAGGGAGGTTGGTCATCACCAGCAGATGACCCCTATTGATTTTGAAGTCAGTATGTTAAAGGTCAAGGTCACAGTGACCCTGAACAGTAAAACGGTTTCCGGATGATAACTCAAGAACGCTTGGGCCTAGGATCATAAAAGTTGATAGGGAGGTTGGTAATGACCAGCAGATGACTCCTATTTATTTTGAGGTCAGTATGTTAAAGGTCAAGGTCACAGTGACCCTGAACAGTAAAACGGTTTCCGGATGATAACTCAAGAACACTTGGGCCTAGGATCATGAAAGTTGATAGGGAGGTTGGTAATGACCAGCAGATAACCCCTATTGATTTTGAGGTCAGTATGTCAAAGGTCAAGGTTACAGTGACCAGGAACAGTAAAATGGTTTCCAGGCAATAACTCAAGAACGCTTGGGCCTAGTGTCAGGAAAATTGATAGTTAGGTTGGCCATGACCAGCAGATGTCCCCTATTGATTTTGAGGTCATTAGGTCAAAGGTCAAGGTTACATTGGCCAGGAACAGTTAAATGGTTTCTGATCTTCTTGTCCAAAACCATAGGGCCTAGGGCTTTGATATTTGGTATGTAGCAAAATCTAGTGGTCCTCTACCAAGATTGTTCAGATTATTTCCCTGGGGTCAAATATGGCCCCACCCCTAGGGTCACATGGTTTATATAGACTTATATAGGAAAAAACTTTGAAAAACCTCATGTCCAAAACCACAGGGCCTAGGGCTTTGATATTTTGTATATGACATCATCTAGTGGTCCTCTACTAAGATTATTCAAATTATTCCCCTAGGGTCAAATATGGCTCCGCCCTGGGGGTCACATGGTTTACATATACTTATATAGGGAAAAACTTTGAAAATCTTCTTGTCCAAACCACAAAGACTATGGCTTTGGTAATTTGTAATGTAGCATCATTTAGTGGTTCTCTACCAAGTTTGTTCAAGTTATCCCTCTCGGGTCAAATATGACCCCGCCCCAGAGGTCATATGGTTCATATAGACTTATACAGGGAAAAACTTAGAATCTTCATGTCCATAACTTACATCATTCAAATTTGGACCACATGTATAGTTTTGAGTGGCAAGATGAACCTTGACATGAGTTGACCTTGATCTTGACCTAGTGACCTACTTTCACATTTCTGTACCTACAGCCTTCAAATTTGGATCACATGCATAGGTTTGTGTACTGAAAAAAACTTTGACCTTGTTATTGACCTAGTGACCTACATTCACATTTTTGAAGGTACAGGCTTCAAATTTGGACCACATGCATAGTTTTTTGTTCCAAAATAAAATTTGACCTTGATTTTGACCTAGTGACCTACTTTCACATTTCTCAAGCTACAGGCTTCAAATTTTGGACCACTTGCATAGTTTTGTGTTCCGAAATGGAATTTGACCTTGATTTTGACCTAGTGACCTACTTTCACATTTCTCAAGCTAGAGCCTCCAAATTTGAAGCACACGCATAGTTCTTTCTACCGAAATGAACTTTACCTTGAAATTGATCTAGTGACCTGCTTTCACATTTCTCAAGCCACCGCTTTCAATTTTGGACCACATACACATTGTTTTATACCTAAATGAAATTTGACCTTGATTTTGACCTTGAGCTTGTCTTGAAATTTGGAACATTCAAAAATGGCTCAGTGGATGGCGCCAAGATCAATCTGTAATCTCTTGTTAGGTTAATAGGTTAAAGGTCAAGGTCAGATTAAACCAGAATGGTAGAACTTTTGTTTACAGTGAGCATATAATTTCTGTTCCTTGTGCAATTACTGAATGCATCAAGGGGGGCATTTCGTGTTCGACGAGCTCTTGTTAAGTTTAGAAAAGTTGTTGTTGTTGTGTTTGTTGTTGATGATGATGATAATGTTGCCACAGCTGCTGCTGTACCTATCTGTTTGCGACACATTAATTGTGTTTCTTTTCTGTGAGTAGTTTGTTATTTCTACGAAAATGATACTGCAAATAACAACAACACCTTTATCGGCTACTAAGCAATCTCTTCAAAAATACGCTATCATATGATTCGTATGGCATCCATTTTGGATTCCATAAATAGAAAAATGCCCAAGGATATCGCGAAAGTCATGAGATAATATGTATGCTCCATCTAGTGAACAACATAAAGCAGTGGAAATTTAGATAAACCCCGATACAAAATTTCCCATTATTTTTTCAAGTAGAACGACATTGAATTTCAACGATGGCGACCATTTTTTATTTTCTTAAATAAAATTTTCCCCCAAAGATGACAAGATGTCATCCTGTGGATTCTCATTTACTGAAGTCTAAAGAACAGGAAACGGCAAAAATGTCTTGTATATACCCTATTGCAAGGTTCGGTAGAGTTCTACTGGACTAACATTGTTGAACGAAGTAGCTGCAGCACGAAGGATGTTACAAAACATTTGTTGTTGACTAACCTATTGGCGGGACTTAAATTACATACTTGCTTAAACAATGGGTAATATGTATTTTAAGGTGGGCCGGGGGTCTAGTGTTAACAAGCTTGACTGTCAACCCAGAGGTCCGGGGTTCGAATCCCGGTCCAGGCACTGGAAATTTCTGAGATGCTCTTGAGTGTCTCCCACCTAATTAGAGACCTGTACTGGTTCTCCCAGGAAAGACGGCTTCGCGTGTATCCGATCTATACTGGGCACGTTAAAGAACCAGGCTGTTTATTCTAAAAGAGCTAGGGACACGTCTTTATCTGAAACAATTCTCTCTGTAGCAACCCCAGCTGATTTTTAAACTTATTCAAATTCCAGAAACAACCTGACAGTTATTTAGAGCTCTTCGTGAGCTTTACAGAACACTTGTCCTTTTTAAAATATCTTTAAAAATAAAAAAGTTATGACCATTTGAAATTTGAAAAATAACGCGTAATTTTAGAATTTTTCCACTATATGAAATACAGCTGAACATGTCGCGTTCGCGGCACCGAGAAGTGAATTTTCTCCGTTGCCATAATAGAAAAATGGTCATATCTTTTTTAGTTTTTAAGATATCTTCATGAAATTTGGAATAGTTACATATCTAACCCTGTAGCATTACATTCTTTATTTAAAATCATAATATATGTGAATAAGATACAGAAACAACACAACAAATGTTGGCAATATACAATGGATTTTAATAAAATGGACGAGGTATCTGGTAATAAATACATCTTATTAAAACATGATAAAATGACACTCTATATTTGATCACAGATCATCTATGACACATCTCAAACTGTTTAACAACAATTTCCTAGCAATATATACAAGACAAATGAAGAAAATATATAAAACCTATAACAAATTTTCACAATTAAATTATTTTTAATTTTTGACCGTCGAGTTGATTTTAATAAATCTACACATTCAAATAAATGTCTATTCACTATCAAACATTAACAGACACTACACTGATAAGCATGTCAATTTGTGGCTCAAACAGATTCATTTTATGTACTCAAGTACAGTATTCAGAAAAAAACACTGGAATATTTCTTAAAGACACTGTCAATGGAGTTTGCCTCTTTGATTTTCCACATACGTCCGGAATTCATACAGTCTGGTATGAAACCGGTTGACAGAACAAAACGTTTCTCAACAATCTGAATGTCTTCACGGCCAGGCCAGCTGAAACAGCCAGGCTTACGGGTTAGTGTCATGAACTTAACAACAAAATTTTCATTGTCTTTCACTTTCACAACAATTCCTGGGTACCATGCATCCTGATATGCGATTGCAACATAGTCATTTTCTGACACAGTTTGGTTTGTTGGAAGTATCTCTAACAGTCTTGCTTCCTCCTCTGTATCAGAATAGGTTACCTGCCATTTTTTTCGGGGTTTTTAAGGTTCAAGTCTGCTTTCCTTTTTAGCTCACCTGTCACATAGTGACAAGGTGAGCTTTTGTGATCACCCTTCGTCCGTCGTCAGTCCGTGCGTCCGTCAACAATTTCTTGTCTGCACGATAGTGGTTTCATTTATGATTTTATTTTAACCAAACTTGCACACAACTTGTATCACCATAAGATCACGGTTCCTTTCTTGAACTGGCCAGATCCCATTAGGGGTTCCAGAGTTATGGCCCCTGAAAGGGCCAAAATTAGCTATTTTGACCTTGTCTGCACAATAGCAGCTTTATTTTACCAAACTGGCACACAACTTGTATCACCATAAGATCTTGTTTCCTTTCTTGAACTGGCCAGATTCCTGTATGGGTTCCAGAGTTATGGCCCCTGAAAGGGCCAAAATTAGCTATTTTGACCTTGTCTGCACAATAGCAGCTTTATTTATGATTTGAATTTTACCAAACTTGCACACAACTTGTATCATCATAAGATCTTGGTTCCTTTCTTGAACTGGCCAGATTCCATTATGGGTTCCAGAGTTATGGCCCCTGAAAGGGCCAGAATTAGCTATTTTGGCCTTGTCTGCACAGTATCAGCTTCTTTTATAATTTGAATTTAATCAAACTTGCACAAAACTTGTGTCACCATAAGACCTCGGTTCCTTTCTTGAACCAGCCAGATCCCATAATGGGTTCCAGAGTTATGGCCCCTAAAAGGGCCAAAATTAGCTATTTTGACCTTGTCTGCACAATAGAAGCTTCATTTATGATTTGATTTTAACCAAACTTGCACACAACTTGTATCACCATAAGATCTTGCTTCCTTTCTTGAACTGGCCAGATTTCTTCATGGGTTCCAGAGTTATGGCCCCTTAAAGGTCCAAACTTGGCTATTTAGGCTTTTGCAGCCATATAGAGACTTCATTTTTGGTTTTATTTGATACAAACTTCCAAAATATCTTCAACAACAATAAATCTTGGATTCCATGACAAATCAGATCCAATCGTAGGTTCCAGAGTTGTTTTATATCTGATTACCTCCCCTGATTGTAATCAAAATGGATTTATATCAGTAAGTCCTATAGGACTTATTTGAAATTTCATTATTGTTATTAGTTGGACTGAGACAATCAGGGTAGATAACTATGAACTGATTTTATGTCAAATTACCTCCCTTTATTTTAAATTAAAATGGGTATATCTCCGTAATTAATGAAGATACTGATCTGAAATTTCATTTATGTCAACAGATGTATTTGGCAGATCCTTCTTTTGTTCACTTACAATATTTTTTTTTTAATTACTTCCCTTTTACTTTACTATAAATAGCTTATTTTTAGTAACTTTTTTATTATTGGCCGTAGGGAAAATTCGAGACCACTTTTCTGTGGTACAACATGGATGGTACTTCCAATTTTTAGGTGTATTTTGACATATCTATACCTTGTAAGAATTTTTTTTGTTTTTGGTTAAATTTCTTCCCTTTGTTGTTCCTGTCCTTTGGATATTTTTTCTGAGGGCCTTCTTGTCCTCAAGTGCAATGATAACAGGTGAGCGATATAGGGCCATCATGGCCCTCTTGTTTTGTTTTCTTTCTTTTTCTTATTCAATAATATGTCACTATTAATTTCATTAAGTACATTCTTGTCACTATCCTGATGCTTTTGTCTAATGAGTTTACCTCCTTTTCTTGCAGATTTCAGTAGTTTTTGGCGATCACTTTCAGGCATTTCTGTCAACCAGTGCATCATTGGGGACCGGTTTCTTTTAAGAAGTTGCACTGATGAGTGGTGATAAAGAGAGGCATGTGGTCTTCGGCGCTGGCTACTGTCTAGGTCACCAAAGTATTGCTCGCAACCTAAATTAGTGACATGAGCGAAGTTTGTTCTCTGTAACTCTTTCTCTGTTGCCTCCTGACTGTACTGACCCTCATTTAGGAAGTCAACTAGCTGTTTTTCAACTGTACGCTTCATTGCTCCTGAAACTAACTTAATGGTCACATTCAAAAGTTCTCGATACACTGGGTTTTCACTGATATTTTCAAGTTTTTTCAGTAGTAATTCTTGGTAAGGGACTTTGTTAGTGTCTATTTCACTAAAGGGGATTTCATGGAGAATGGTTGCGGGGTTAATTTCACATTTTGTGAGAAATTGGTGGAGGACCTGCATTCCTTGTGCAATTCTAGGTATGGCACATTGTTTCCGACAAGCAAATTCCAGTACGGACCGGTAAGCTTCAAATAAAACAGTCCTAAGCACTGCACTACAGTCATTATTGTGTCAGACTGAAGGTCTGCCAAAACAGACTGGAGTTTCAGATTTGGGGCATTAATTGTTTTTAGGACAGTGATGAAGTCTTCTCGGTGGAGATAAATTTCAGCAGAAGTCTGGAAAAGGGCATTAAAACGATTGTCTTTGTATTCCCGATGACAGATTTCAGTCCATTTTTTGCGCAGTGGGCTTCCCATATATCACGTACACCATGGTGATCACCAGATGGCCCGAATACATCTGAATTTGTGCGTAGAGCTCTCTCGACAACAGTTCCTTTCTTACTCCAGAATTTGAATACAGATAAATTATCCCTTCCTAGCGGACCATGTTCTGCGACAAGTGAACTTTGCTGAGCTTTAAGATCAGCACAAATGTAATTGCGGAAGCCAAGAAGTACGTGCGCCATACAATGAAAGATGAAACTTTGCTGGATTTTCTATATTCTGTTGCAAAACCTGATCATGCCACTCATCCAGAAGTCTGTCTGCTTTTTTTTCGTTGCTTGCGCGATCGCTCATGGTAAATGCTAACTTTTCAAGAGAATTTACGATGTAACTTTCAGCTGATGTTCCATCATGGTCAACACTTGAATGCAAGTCGGCCAGTTCATGTAAATGTGATTTTGTGACTTCATTTATTGCTACCGCTGTCTTGTGCGCAACCCTATTAAAGCCTAAACTCATTATACCACCTGAAGACAAGGTTACAGATGTATCTAGGATCTTTTGTTTACGGCGAGTTGTACCGTCCCTACTCAATCCCCAGTTCTCAGTTTCCGACAGTTGATGTGAAATATAGGTCTTGGCCAAGTAGTGACCCTCATCCACAATTGACTGAACAGTGCTACTTGAAGGCAAGTCACTGTTTTCAATGTCCACATGAAAGAGATGCTTTGAAACAGTTTTTATCACTTCTGAAACCTTTTCAACTGCAACCTCTAAACCAGACAGTTCAACAATGCACAACCAACTTTATCACTGTAACTTCCATCTTCATTCTTTGTTGTCAATTTTTCAGACTTCAACATATTTCCAAGTTCTTCAAGTTCAATAACTTCATTTTCCTTCTTGGATAGTCTCGCAAGTAGAGTTTCACAATTGTTGCACTTCCTATCATTTTCCGTTTGCTCAGTTTTTGTTTCACTGTTCGTGTTCTTAAATTTCACTCTCTGGGATCTCAGTTCATTTCGCAGGTGCGAGTTGTATTTCTGTGCAGAAAGCTTCTTACTTTTTTCACTGCTTATTTGCTGTTTTAAAATTTCTACTTCATTTGACAAAGAAGTAACTTCATCGGAAAGTGCTTTTGTATCAATGCTTAGTTTTTTAGACTGTTGTTCTGCAGTTTTCAGTTTTTCTGTAGTCACTTTTAGTTGCCGTTCTTGCTTGAGTGCTAATCTCTGTGTGTCGTGTAATGCATGCAGATTCTTTTTGGCTGTTTCGTCCCTTTTGTTGACATTGCGTACTGAATAATGTCCAATTCTATTTTGTATCTCATTCAAATTTTCATTCTGATCTTGAATTTTCTTTGAAAGTTGTTTACTGTATTTCATTTGCTTAGAATTTTCATACTGAAGCAGATTTGTAGTTTTATCTAAATCTTCATAGTTCACATCACCTGTTTGAGTGGAGACTGTCTTGCAGTGCACTTCATCAGTTACAGTTATGTTTTCAATTTTACGAATTGTTTCATTTAAACATTCTGTGTCTCTTGCATTTGATGGTTTGTGATCAGCCCGTTCAGTAGCACTTGTACTTGCTGGCGGAGTAAATACAGCATTTAATAAGTCACTGACATTGTTCATTCCTTGAACCTTTTTCTTGTGTACAAGTTTCTTCTTTTGTTCCCATAATCGCGACACCTTAGTCTTAAGAGTTTTAACTGACACTGATTTTAATTCTGGCTCTAGCTGCACTAAAACATTACATAAATCATTAGAACTGAACCCTAATGTCTGGAAAAACTTGTTGATTTCAATCACAATGCCATTTAATAATGGTTGGCTTGTTTTCTTGATATGCCCTTGTTCTAAGTCAGACTTTGTGATACCGTGTGCCTCACAAAATGGGCCTGGGTATGTCTCTGCCATATTTGACCTGAAAAGGTAAAAAAAACTACCATTATACAACTGCTTTAACTAAATTTTGTCTACTTAATCTTTATATATAACAATTATTTATCAAAACTGTTTAAAAAAACTACTATCGAATCATCATTTACATCTTGTAACATCGCTCGATAAATGCAATCCTTTAGGTACGAATTTGTGAGGGACAAAACGGTCGAATGATTTAAACAAAAAAATGGGCAGTTCCCCTATTGAAAAAAGTCAGTGGAATACCAGCGGTTTCCGGTGGTTTCCAGTGGAATTCCACTGGAAGCATGAGTTTATAGTTATTCCACTGGAATTCCAGTGGTATCATCACTGGCATTCCACTGACAGTGGAGTTCTAGCGAAGTCCACTGGAATTCCAGTGGAGTCCATTCGCCTCAGTCACAATCAAATGCATTTTTTTGTTTCACTTGGGGTCAAAAATAAAAGTTTGTAAAACTCTTTTATTTTGAAATGTTAATTTACCATATACCTTGGTTCTTCAAAAACAATGGTAGTTGTCGCTGTCTGATAGTTCGACAATATTTTTTTTTTCGATATAAAGATGAATCTTCAGGGAAAAAATAAAACAGACATGACCATTTTTAAAGGACTAATTGTTTTCATATATCACTATATACTAAAAATAATGATACTTGGAAGGATCCTCACTGAAATAGGCTGTTAAAATTCTCCTTCAGCTTGGTGTCTACGGACAAGACATTTGACCATAATATAATTTCTGTCTAAAAGACAGATAGAGTAATGATGTTTCTGATCAATGCTCATGCATTTAATGGGCTTAAGAACTGACCTTGCAGCCTGTTATGTACACCATTTAGACTATGTTTATTTATCTGTAATAACTTTTAACCTCAACTAAACAAAATAAACCACAATCTTCCTGAAATTGGATGGTTGAAGAAACCACCTGACTAGACTTTGTTGAGGCAAATATATTTACATGCTGTTATCAACCATATCAATCAAGAAATGGTAAAAAAGTTTAACATGATGAACTCTATGAGTTCATCTAAACATGTTCATTAAAGTAGAAACATTAAAAAAGTAGGAAGAACTTGTTAAACTTATAGCTCAGAACAACATCTTAAAAAGATTGCAACTGTGTCTTAAATGGAAAACTAATGAAACAAACTCCTTGCTGACTGCTTAAATAGCTGTATGTTGTAAAATACTCATATGACATTTATTCTGTGAGATCCATAACTCGTACTAATATTTTAAGTAGTCCTGCAAAATAAAATTCCTGTGAATTTTAACCTGTTTACAGAATAATTAATGTT
Source organism: Mercenaria mercenaria (assembly GCF_021730395.1). Classification (NCBI taxonomy): domain Eukaryota; kingdom Metazoa; phylum Mollusca; class Bivalvia; order Venerida; family Veneridae; genus Mercenaria; species Mercenaria mercenaria. The sequence continues at coordinate 49,130,025 of NC_069374.1, read as the reverse complement.
CACTGTGATAAGTTTTTATCACTTAGTTTTTGAGTCAGCTAATGGACTATACATATTATGCTTTTTTTAAAATTCCAAGATACATTCTCTTTTTCTAGCCAGTAATATTTTTGATTAATATTGACCTTTTTCCATTATATAAGATAGTACGACCGGAGACAAAGTTTTTTAACTATCTTTTTATCACATTTACTTCTTATTTTTCATGTTATCACCTATATTAATATTATTTTCTTGGAAAAATACTGGAACAAATGTTAGTAACTCAAATCGTAAATCAAACTATGATTTCAAAATTCTAGACCTCTGCCTCTGATGCATGTGGGGAAGTTGGCAGTTACTTGCAGAGAACATGTTTGTACAGTACAGTAAAGTTACATAACTGAAATTCTGTTGAAAAAGGGCATTAAACCCCCCAAAAACAAACAAATCTAAATAGCTCTCATTTTTGAAAGGGAGAAAGCTGCAAGGAGACTACGGTAATCACGTAGTAATTGCTTGTAATTTCTTTTTTAAGATGATTTAACTGCTTCAATTTTATGTGATTTCAGTCAGTTACAGAATAAAAGTTGATAGGCAGATGAATAGAATGAAATCTTGAAAACCAATCACCATTATATCTTGGCCCTGAAGAGCACAGAAATATGCCATCTTGAGTGGATTATAACAAAATGTTTGAGTTGAAAGTGGACAGCCCACACCATGTCTAACATAGATCCATACTCCACTGAATATGACCAAATGTCAAATGATTTTGCTTCTATCTTCTCATTCTTTCTGTTTTACAACTACTTGTAAAAGATTGGGTTTTTTTTTTTTGCATTTCAGAGGTCTCTTGATTTATTTCAAAGAACTCTTGATATATTTCTAAGGTCCAGTGCTGGTTTTTATTGAAAACAGAAAATATATTGAATAGTATTTGTGCAATGTCTTGTCCGTAGACACTTCCATTGCATGCCTTGTTTTTGCCATAACAAAGGGAGGGTTAGAAGAAATGTATTATTCCTTTTTTGATAGCTTTTAACATTTATATAAGTCATTTATAAGATTAAAACATATTCTATATCCATTGTACTTCTCAGATTCAGATTGTACACCACAGAATAAATGGGTAACATTTTGCATTTGGAAGAAGTAAGTTTCATTAGAAATATATTTATTCTATATTTTGTAAAAACATTAAGTGTGGTGTATCATTGAAACTTGATAAATAGCTCCAGTATGATTTTATAAATGATATTTGTCAAAAAAACTTCGTTTCTTTAGTGTCTACGGACAAGACATGTGTCTACGGACAAGACATTTTGCATTCAAACAACTATTTATATCTATATAACCCAGCTTAATTCCGTCTAATGTTTATCAACTTAGACACTATCCTAGCAGCTTTCATTACCAACAGTGATTAAACTCTAATATGCATCCTTCACAAAGAAATAGGTGTCTACGGACAGGACAAAAAAATTGGCGCATTTATCATTGTCTGTTCAGAGTCAAATTTGAGGAGATAAGAAACTTCCACCTGAAAGAATGCTATTATTTCAGAAGAAGGTAGACTGAAGTTCACACAGAGACAAATAAGACAGTAAAAAAAAGAATTATTTTATAATGAAATCACATTATCTGATATGAGGAAGAGCAAAAAGGCAAAATATATAACAAAACGGTCATGTCAGTCTTCAGTACATAACTTCTGTTGTGGGTAACATAGACAGTTGAAATAACTTGCAGCTGAAAGAAGACGAATTTTCCTGTAAACCAAACAGCACAAAAAGGTCTTGCTGGTTCAGGTTTTAATTAAAATGAAAAGACAAAAAGCACATTTTTAAGGTGAAACAATATAACACTGAATTTTGGCCTTTTTTCTGTTACTGGACCAGCATGGCGTTCGTTTTATATGTACATCAGCTACCTGATAGTAGTTTTACCTGCAACTTGGTAGTGATATGTAACTCCTGAAGTGCTGAAGACAGAATATATAAACATGCACTTTTAAATTTGGGTGTATAACATAGAGCACCTAAAAAGTATGCATTTGATTGTGACTGAGGCGATTGGCATTGAGTTTCACTGGAACCAATACCACTGGATTTCAACTGACCAGTGGCATTCCTATGAAATTTCTCTGTAATGTAAAATAATAATACTTAGATTATTTTTTCAAATGTTATCTTGAAACTTGTTCACATTATACCTATTTTTATCTCTGGGTTAGTAAAATCTCAGATATATATAGCCTGACGCCAGATTATATTTATTGAATCATCTGATACAATAAATGTTATAATATATAAACATCATTATTTAGAACTAAAGCCTTCCTATGTACACTCATATGCCAAATTAATGTCCTCAAAAAGACCACCAAGTTATCAATTTATAGGGGACTGCAAATTTCTTCCAATTAAAATCCAATTCAGGGTAGGATCATTTTTCAGGGTAACAATTTATAGTAGCACTGAAGATCTTAACAGGGAAATAACTGGTGTTTACATATTTCGTCTGCAGAAGTGACATGAGTAGAAGATTTGTGAAAAATACCATATTATCATTTCATGAACATGGTTGTAGTGGAAGAAAAATTGCAGAATGATTTAAAATAGATAGTTGCACAGTAAATAAGTGTTTAAAGCATTTCAAACATGCTGAAAATTTAGAAACATGAATGTAAACAAGCGGGTGGGGAAATGTAGAAGTAAAAAAGAAGACAAATGTGAGATAAGGTGCTATTAAAGGTGGTGAAAACCAAAAGAAGGAAGACTTTGATATTTGTTATGTAGCATCATCTAGTGGACCACTACCAAGATTATTCAAATTATTCCCTGAGGGTCAAACATGACCCGCCCTAGGAGTCACATGGATTATGCAGACTTTTGTATATGCTGCTTTCTCCTTGATTCGAGCCTCTTAGATCTTTTAGGGTTGTGCATATTTTTGTAAACCTGTTCAGTTAAATAATTTTTGTTTTTAGTTACAAAAATATTTGCATTTAACAATGGGAAATAAGAATTACAATTTTATCATCTTTTATATGTATATTTTGCACAAGACTGAAGGAGATCAAACTCCACATCATTTTAAAACTTTCTCCTCGATTCGAGCCCTTTGTTTGGAAAGTCATTAAGTGTTAATGTTTGCATATTTTATTTCCATAAAGCAAATTTCTATCAAGATTGACTTCTTGTTCACTCGTTACAAAAGTCGAAATATGCTCAGGATGATTTTAATTTTGAAATTTGGGCTCACAATTTTACCCACTATGTAATTTCCTTTAGAAATAAGGAATGTTTGATGCAAAATATTGAAACAGGTATTTACTCATTTTTTCAGTGGTTTCATGACTAATATTTACCAAGGCATTTTAAAATGTGAATGACACAAGTTTCTGACGGAAGAACATGCTCCATGAGCATGAATTTTACTGAATCACAAGGGCTCGAATCGATGAGAACACTCGAATCGACGAGAAACAGGCATACTGGTACTGATGATAAACCCGAACAGAAAATGAGGTTTTTTACTTACCTGTAACTTTTTTATTTCTGCAGATAGAAATCAATGGTCGGTATCAAAATAAAGCTTAACCTTTGTCGAAAACTTTACATAATTCAAATTTATATTTAGTAAGCAAACTCACACGAAGTGAGGGCCTGAAAGGGGTATGTAAAAAGGGGACTTTATGAACGTTGACTGATGATAAATTCGAACCCTTTGTCATTTACAAAATTTTCTTTGTATTATTATATTGAAACTTTCCCCAAAAAGCTGCAACAGTTATTCCTGATCAAGTAATGAAAAGTTAACAAATGTCAGGCCTTCATGTTTCGACAGTGAGCATGCGCAAAAAAACACCCTCTTCCCCAGTAATTTTGGATAAATATTTTTTATACAAATTTATGTAAGTCATTTATTTATACAGAATATTTACCAATTTTGTTTTTGTTTACACCAGTTGGTGTTGTAAGTGGAAACTATTAGATGGTGTGTTCAATTTTATAAATAACCGATTGCAATCGAATATTTCCAAGGTGTTCGACTTTATCATCTGTCCGGGTTTATCATCAGTACCAGTAGTGAAAAAATTTAAAATCTTCTTGTCAAAAACCACAGGGCCTAGGGCTTTCATGTCTGGTATGCAACACTATCTAGTGGTTCTTTACCAAGATTGTTCAAATTATGCCCCTGGAGTGAAAAGAGGCTCCACCCTGGGGGTTCCATTAGTTTTACATTATAGGTTTATATAGGCAAAAAACTTCTTGTCTCAAGCTTTTGATATTTGGTATGTAGCATTGCCTGGTGGTCATCTACCAAGACTGTTCAAATTATGTCCCTGGGGTGAAAAGAGGCCCACCCCAGGGTCCCAAGTTTTGCATAGACTTGTAAAGGAAAAAAGACTTTAAAAATCTTCTTGCCTGAAACCACAAGACTTAGATCTTTGATATTTGGTACGCAATATTGCCTTATGGTCCTCTACCAAGATTGTTCAAATTATTACCGGGGGGGGGGGGGGGGGGGGGGGGGAAAGAGGCCCCACCACTGGGGTCCCAAGTTTTACGCAGACTTATATATAGGATTTTTTTTTTTAAATCTTCATGTCTGAAAGTTCAAGGCCTTGGCCTTTGATATTTGGTATTTAGCATTGCCTAGTGATTCTCAACAAGATTGGTCAAATTATGCACCTGGGATGAAAAGAGGCCCCAGCCTGGGGGTCATTTGTTTTATTAGTTTTATAAGAAAAAAACTTCAGAAATTTTCTGATCTTATTTCCTAGACTGTTTAATTATAATTACCTGAAGAACCCAGTTGCCCCTCTGAGTATGGGCACTTATTGGTAGAAACAATGTGATGTTCTACAAACTACACAAGACAATTTCACCGCTGGATTTCAATGGTATTTTACTGGAAACCAGTGGCTTTTCCACTCGATACCAGTGGTAAAACCAGTGGTTTTCTAATGGTTTCCAGTGAAATACCGGACAATTTCACCGCTGGATTCCAGTGGTATTCTGCTGGAATCCAGTGGCATTTCCACTGAATACCAGTGGTAAAACCAGTGGCTTTCCACTGGTTTCCAATGAAATACCGGACAATTTTACTGCTGGATTCCAATGGTATTCCGCTGGAATCCAGTGGCATTTCCACTGAATACCAGTGGTAAAACCAGTGGCTTTCCACTGGTTTCCAATGAAATACTGGTCAATTTTACCGCTAGATTCCAGTGGTATTCCACTGGAATCCAGTGGCTTTTCCACTGGATACCAATGGTAAAACTGGTGGAAAACCACTGGTTTTCCACTGGATTCCGTTGAAATACCGGGCAATTTTACCACTGGATTCCAGTGGAATTCAGCTGAAAGACCAGTGGCATTCCACTGGAAATCCAGAGAAAATTTTCTATAGGGATATATATCGATCAGCAAATAATTTCGTATACAGACGAAGAAATTATATTTTGTTACATATAATACGCAATAATATTTTGAATTAACCTCAAATTATTATGTTTAAATAAAAACTTGTTTTCTTTGCGGGATCGGCGATGTAAGTTTTGATCTTTCGTACCCTCCGACGCCCCGTTAAAGATTTGTAAACATTCTCGCTGTATTTCTTCTGAATGATAATAAATAACTTATAAAATACTTACCATATGTTATGATTAAACAATCATATCATTTTTGATCGTTTTCCTGTATTTTAATTGAATAGATTCATTGATTATTGGCGATATTTTCTGTCGGTATTGTGTTTACTTAAATTTCAAAATGGCGGTCGACCTGAAGCGTGCGTGACCTTTGGATTTTCTGAAAATCACTATTTTCAGAAATAAATGCGACATGGTAAATGGCGTTTCCGAAAAATGATTTAGGTAGATCTACCAAATTAAACTTCAGAATGTATATTTTGCATTTGTATATGATGCATGTCGGAAAATATCGGAGTTTATGAGTAAAAAACGGTCAACTTTGGGGGACTATATCTTTGCGTAGAAGTATTATATTAATATGCATCAAGTTGTAATGTATTCATAAACCTTTTTTCTGATTGGATAAGTTAAGGTCATTAATATTCATAGCTATTAAACCAGTCGCATATTGAAACAAAGACACATGGTATCACGCGACCGCTGCATTTTTCCTGTTTATATCAGATCGAGCGTAAATTACCGTGATCTGTATGATAACAAGATCATAAATCTGATAATATGACAATAAAATAACAAAGAAAATATGCAAATTGTAGACAATTTTATTAGCTTTTTAAACATGTATATCTTATTTTGATTGAATATCATTTGATAATTTGGCATGAAAAAGTTTACGACTGGTATTAGATTTTTGCACTTTTCCAGGTTAATCTGGAGGCTTATCAGTGATAAGCTGGGGTTGCTACTCTCTGTCTGTTCAGGGGGCTTTATCTCATTCTTTCCGTCTTGTCAGATTGCTCTGTGTCTGTACTACATGATGATGATTTCGTTCATAAATTAATTTGTGGCGCAAAATAATACAAAAACACAGAAGGCGCAAACGGCTGTAGTTACATTACTCATCTTGACAAAAGTTGATAACCATTAGGTCTTTAGAAGTGTTAAAAACGGTATTAATAAGTATATATACAATCATATTTCACTGTTTAAAAGATTCAGTAACATATCAGATGTTTCAGGAAGTCGACATACTGTTTTGAAAGTGCAATTGATAGTTTACATGTACAGTTTAATGAGAAAGATCCCATATATCATCATCAGATGTGATGATATCAACTTTCCATTACGAGATTGAAATGTTAAAAATAAAGACTGAAGCTGGAGCTTCAGCAGCTCATAAAGGCCCTTATCACCAGTGCATGCATGCAATTCCCATACACATTTAACCCTTTGTCATGTATTTGCAGAATATATTTTAAATATTTGTTTTCTCAGAAATTATATTCTAAGTGATTGCAAAGTATTTGCATCAGACTTTTGCAAACAGTCTGCAAAACGTATCACACTGAAGCAAAGGGTTTGCAAATAAACACTTAGATAAACTACAGACTGCAAAGGTTTTGCAAACAAATACTTTATTAAATTAGCAGACAGCAAAGCATCTGCAAACAAACACAGCTTATTTAGTTAGTAAAGGTATTGCAAATAAAAACTTTGTATACAAATGAAAGAGCAAAGCATTTGCAAATAGTTAACATAGATGAATTTGCTTTCCTGGTAGACTCTAGGTACAGGAAGTAATTAACCATTCTGTTTTCTGATTGGTCTATATTCAAATGGCAGGATTTTTGAAAATATTGTGAGGAAATGTTTACACATCAGCTAGTAGAAATATTTTGGTGATGCAAACTTGTGTTAAACAGATTATTATATTCTAATTATTTTTCTGGATATAAACTTTGTTAAATAAGGATAATGCAATACCATGTTGTTAAGCAATAAGTCTTCCAAGAACAGAGAATATTGCAGCATGTGGAAAGGTAATGTTAATCAATGATAGTTATATAAAACACTTTTTACTGAAGCAATTGTTGAAACTTACATTATTACATGATTTTAGTTATTGTTACTGAATGATCACTACAATGATTGACTTTTAATAGTTATTTAAACTGCAAATGGTTTTGTGAATTTACATCATTCTGTTTTTCAGATATTAAACAAAGTCCTTTTCTTTGAACCTCAGAAATTTCATTTTTTTGCTATTTGTTATGTATTTGCGAATACTTTGCATATTATTTGCATGCAAGTTGCAAATACTTTGCTATCACTTTGCGATTACTTTGCTATCACTTTGCGATTTATTTGCCGAAGTTTCAGCTGCGAATTGTAAATTGTTTGCGAAGTATTTGCATTCTGTGTGCGTAGTGTATATTTGCGAAAGCTTTGCAGAATAGTTGCACGTTTCGTTCCATTTCTACTCGTCTGTGGAATATATTCAGCAATCATGTGCTGCAACTGTTCTGCAAAGGTTATGGCAAATATTTGGCAAAGATAAAAAGTATATTCTGCAAAGGCCCTGTTTTTGCATGCAGTAAAACATTATGACCAAGACTCCCGAAGTTAGAGGAATGTAGAGATAATATGAATGCATATCTCGAACGATTTGAGCGGTTTGCAAAAAGACTTGGATGGAAAGAAGAAGATGGGCGGTGAGCTACAGCTCATTACGCACAGGAACGCCTGGACGTATATACAAGCATGTCTCCAGACCAAGCCGATGGCTATCCTGCATTGAAGAAAGCAGTGCTGACACGTTAACAGAAGAAGGTTTTATATTGAAGTTCAGGGAATGCAAGCCAGATCGAGATGCATTTGTTGTTCAGGCAAGGCGTACAGATTTTTGAGTCGACGGACAGGAATGGCAAAAGATGACGCCGAAAGGTCTTATGATCAGAAAACAGTTAATCAAAACTTGTTCTTCAGACCTTGCCTTGTTTCTATTTCATGAACAAGAGTTGTTATCGTATACACATATCAAAGGTGAAATTTTCAAATGCTATAAGCTATTTTCGGGCTGATAATCAACATTTCATTGATTCTCCACTAAATTTGAAAATTTAAACGTCGGAAAACTAAAACCAATGAACTCTGAACTTTCAAGAACAAAATTTTGAGGTTTAGTGCTTATATAACAGTGAATGAATACTAGAATTTCTTAGTTTTTGTAGACAAATGCGGTATTTAGATTGAGACATCCTGAATTCATATTTTTATTTTAGACACATACGTTAGTTATTTTTTTAGTTTAAGTTAATTCACCTAATTGTTAACGTGGGCATATAACTATAAATTTCTTGTCTAGCTTTGTACATTCACTCATTTTTTCTGCATTAAGGAATTGCAAAATCGATGAACTATAAATGTACATTTTTGAAGAAACATTTCAGTGTTACAAGATGACAGTAGTTCTACGAATTTAACCATATTTGGCCTAGTTCTATATCTTTATGAGTACACCAACTCTATTGACTTTGGGGTCACCAGGTCAAAGGTCAAGGTCAAAGGGGCCAACGTTAACTTTTTGCATGAAGGCATTTTACTCGCGAACCACTTCACCCAGGAACTTCAAACTTCACATGCTGATAGTACTTTATGAGTACACAACTCCTACTGACTGGGGTCACCAGGTCAAAGGTCAAGGTCACAGGAACCAACGTTAACTTTTGCATGAAGGCATTTTACTCGCGAACCACTTCACCCAGGACCTTCAAACTTCACATGCTGATAGTACTTTATGAGTACACCACTCCTACTGACTGGGGTCACCAGGTCAAAGGTCAAGGTCACAGGAACCAACGTTAACTTTTTGCATGAAAGCATTTTACTCGCGAACCACTTCACCCAGGACCTTCAAACTTCACATGCTGATAGTACTTTATGAGTACACCACTCCTACTGACTGGGGTCACCAGGTCAAAGGTCAAGGTCACAGGAACCAACGTTAACTTTTTGCATGAAGGCATTTTACTCGCGAACCACTGCACCCAGGACCTTCAAACTTCACTTGCTGATAGTATTTACTGGGTGGTTCACTTGCTGATAGTATTTACTGAGTACACCACCCCTACTGACTTTGAGGTCACCAGGTCAAAGGTCACGGTTACAGGGGCCAACGTTAACTTTTTGCATGAAGGCACTTTACTCGCGAACCACTTACCCAGTACCTTTAAACTTAACATGCTGAGAGTACTTATTGAGTACACCATCCCTACTAACTTTTGGGTCACCAGGTCAAAGGTCAAGGTCACCAGTTCAAAGGTCAAGGTGCTGTTGGTGCATTTGTCACCATTAGTGACAGCTCTTGTTATTGCTGCATTTATAAAACAAATACATTTAGCGATGTAGAAAATGTGTGAATGTTTAATGTATGTGAATCTTTCTAATAACTTGTAATGGTAAATGATACTCGCTTGAAAAGAGTAGTAACTGTAAGTATCTATTTTGATTTAGAATATTATTCATATAATTTCGTCTATGAGACAGTATCGTTGCTTTTGCAATTGAATAGTAGAAATATTGATTATTGCATGGTAAAATATATCAGCTTATGGATTTTGTGGTTCTCAGGCTTCCCCTTAGTAACTTATAATCTGTCTGATTTTCAAGGGACAAAAATTTAACAGTCACATTTTATGCAAGAGCCTTTTTATACGCCCGTTTGCGGGCAGCGTCCACAGACTTTGTCCGGAGCATATCTTCTACATGCATGGAGGGACTTTGATGAAACTTGGCACAGTTGTTCACCATCATGAGACGGAGTGTCATGCGCAAGAGCCATGTCATGCGCAAGAGCCAGGTCCCTAGGTCTAAGGTCAAGGTCACACTTAGAGGTCAAAGGTCAAATTCAAGAATGACTTTGTCCTGAGCATATCTTCTTCATGCATGGAGGGATTTTGATGAAAGTTGGCACAGTTGTTCATCATCATGAGACGGAGTGTCATGCGCAAGAACCAGGTCCCTAGGTTTAAGGTCAAGGACACACTTAGAGGTCAAAGGATACAAGAATGAAAACCTTGTCCGGAGCATTTCTTCTTCATGCATAGAGGGATTTTGATATAACTTGGCACAAATGTTCACCACCACGAGACGGAGTGTCATGCGCAAGAACCAGGTCCCTAGGTCTAAGGTCAAGGTCACACTTAGAGGTAAAAGGATACAAGAATGAAAACCTTATCCGGAGCATTTCTTCTTCATGCATAGAGGGATTTTGATATAACTTGGCACAAATGTTCACCACCACGAGACGGAGTGTCATGCGCAAGAACCAGGTCCCTAGGTCTAAGGTCAAGGTCACACTTAGAGGCCAAAGGTCAGATACAAGAATGACTTTGTCAGAAGCATTTCTTCTTCATGCATGGAGGGATTTTGATGTAACTTGGCACAATTATACACCATCATGAGACGAAGTGTCATGCGCAGTTCCCTTTTTAGAATTACTTCCCTTTGTTGTTACTATAAATAGCTTATATTGTAACTTTTTCATTACTAGTCGTAGGGAAAAATCGAGACCACTTTTCTGTAGTACAACATGCATGTATACATCCAATTATGAGGTGTATTTTGACCAATCTCTACCTGGTGAAGATTTTTGTGTGGACTTACAATTCTTTTTTGGATTTTTTTTGTTTTTGTTTTTTTTTTAAGATTACCTTCCCTTAGTTGTTACTATAAATAACTTATATTGTAACTTTTTTATAACTGACTGTAGGGAAAAAACAAGACCACTTTTCTGTGGTACAACATAGATGTTACTTTCAAATTTTAGGTGTATTTTAAGGTATCTCTACCAGGTAAGGAGTTTTTTTGTGGACTTAGAAAAACAAAAGACTTACAATGATTACTAAACAACCACAAAATTAAAATTCCATTTGCAAATACAGGTGCTAGAGTAAAGAAATTTGCTGTGACGGGCGTATATTGTGACATTCTGGCACTCTTGTTATCTAGATAGAATTCCTTTCCACTTAATTTTTGAAACTAATATGTAAAAAAATTAAGTTTATTATTTATACAGAAGGGTAGAGAGATGTTATTTCAACACAAGTGTATGCATCTGAGTGGCATACAAGGCAAAATCGTCCATATGAAGATCATAATGTAATTTGCTGTACGATTGTTAGACACATATGAATGGCACAACATACTTTTAAAATTGTATTAGCAAATACACACGTGGGATTTTCACAATTTTGCATGTTTAGTGGAGAATCAATTATTATGTACATAATGGCGGGTGCAAGTTGTCTTATTTAAAAAATGCTGTTAATCTAACTACGACGTGTAATCTAACTACGACGTGTACGTGTAATCTAACTACGACGTGTAAGCGCCGTTGTATGTTGGTAAATAACAAAATCAAAGTACTGACAGTGCAATACTGATGGAAGGTGATTTATGAAAAGAATCCGTTCCAAAAATGGCACAAGTGCTTTGATAATTAGAAAATCAACTATATTTAGAATTTGATTCGGCTAGCCACATCGCCAATATGATAATACACATTGGTGATGATATACAGTTGTTCAAACCCCCTGTAAAGTAAAAAGATGTAAATTTAAGGCATGCAGACGATAGTTATTCATTAGTTAATGAGGGACTATTTTTTACTGGGCATAAAAACTTGTAGGTTTATGATCAAGTTCACGGCTGCTTCTAATGTGGTGTTAGATTAGGCCAATTTTTTGGTCTGTAACGATGATGACTTTAGTGGTAAATTATTCCGCATTGGACTAAATTGTACAGTGGGTAATTATGAAATAGTTGCGAGACAGTCCATCCCTGATTAAATTCTGTGCGGTTACATAGAGAATGTAATTGTGATGAATCACCTTCCAAAATGCATTTTACATCATTGTGTTTATTGTATGACTACTACAGAGGAACGAAGTAACCGTGCAAGCAAAAATGCACGCAGATAATGTCTTTAACTTTATTCTGCTGGTTATTATCATATGTAACAAGGCCAAACTCCAATACAGAAATTTTGTATTAATAATTTTACGCAAATTGATTATTTAGAACTATAATGTTCCCAGGTCAGTTACAAATACTTTTTTCACTATTGTGTGTTTTTACCAAATATTGTCGGTAATGTAATGTCTAACGTCTTAAAATGCACTTTATGAAATGGATCTGGGAATTAATGTTTTAATTATGTATACATGATTGTATATAACAAATGATTTGTACAATATTTCTGAGTAACTACATGTAACACATGAAAAGAATGATGGTAATTAGATGAGTTCTTAGTTATTTTATGTCAATTTGCTAACTAAAATAATCACGTGTAAAAATAATCATTATGTACCCGTAATACAATTTTAGTGGTGTGTAACCTTCTAGCTAATGATCAAATTTTATGACTAGTATTTAGAAATATTCTAAGCATACAACCTCGGCATATTTCAGTTTATTTTGTAAACGCACTGTAGTAACTGTTGTCTGTGGCTGTGACATATTAAATTTAACATATCTTATTAACGTATATGTTGATTTTCGTGACCTCGCAGGTTGGTAGATACCACTTCAAATTTACCGTATCTGTATCCTCCTACCAGCAGTGGACAGCTTGATGTGATTTTTTTCTTTCAATTAAAAGTTTTTATAGGGTGAAAAATCAAAAAAGAGGATTAAATTGCAGATATTACACACTTTTAATAATATTTTTTACATAAAGGTGACTTTTTACTTTGAAATTGACCTTGACCTTGAATATTTTTGATATGTATGGATATGATTGTTAAGTGATGTTGGATATACACGCATTAAAAACAAACTGGTTTACAATATTTAGACAAATAAATCATGAACCAGTTACAATACGTAAATTTGACTGTTTTCCTCAAATTTTGGCGGCCATCTTGGACGCCATCTTGAATTTCTGAATTATCCAACCATTTTGATTGAAATGAAATTTTGCTACGTATTTTGCAGACCCTGACAAATATTTTGGTATATAAAAGTAACTGTTTACATACATAGACCAGTTGACCCCCAAAATAAGCATGATATGCTGGTTCATTTCCTACACTACTAGTAATATTATATTCAAATAATGGTGCATGAAGACGAGAAAAATCATTTTCCCATTTTTATGCCCCCACTTTGGGGGGGGGGGGGGGCATATAGATTTGCTTTTGTCCGTCCGTCCGTCCTTCCGTCCTTCCGCCAGTCTGTCCGTCCGTCCTTTCGAAAATGTTGTGTCGCGCGTAGCTCTGAAAGTATTTGACGTAGAGTCACAAAACTTTACAGGAATGTTGGTCAGCATGTGTAGTTGTGCACCTGGGGTTTCGCGTCCGGATTCATCCAGTCAAAAATTGGTCATTTTAATGTTGTGTCGTGCATAGCTCCAAAAGTATTTGACCTAGAATCACCAAAGTTTACAGGAATGTTGGTCAGCATGTGTAGTTGTGCACCTGGGGTTTCGCGTCCGGATTCATTCAGTCATGTAGAAGTTATGGTCCCTGACTTTGTAAAAATTAGTCATTTCAATGTTGTGTCGTGCCTAGTTTTGTAAGTATTCTATATAAATCTAGAAAGGATCAGCTTCATCAATATGACTTTCTTTATAATAATTATGATATCGGAAAATGTTTACAGAGTATGTATACAAAAGATGAAAACGCGAGGACTCTGACAATTATTCTATCAAAGCTACTGTATATTTATTAATGAAATATGTACACACTTCTCAAACTCTACGCAAAAGTACTGCATTATTTCAAGCTGAGGATAGTTATACAATTCATGGGAAATCAACTGTCCAAACCTCATGCCATGAATATCCTACCACTTTAGATTTCATACAGTTTGCCGGGTTTTAGTGATGCATATAGCCAGTCTATCCCTCTGATCCATGACATTCCGTGCAAAGCATGGTTGCAAATTTATTCCGTGCAAAGCATGGTTGTAAATTATCTAAATACATGTACACTGCTGACTTGCGTACAAATTAAACCAACTATCAGTCAAATCGAGTCTGCAATATTTACTATTTGTTTTGTCCTCATTGCTTCTGAGGGATCTATTTTTCAGATTTTGTTAGGGCCTAATATATTATGTTGTTATTAAGTGATTAAGTATATATCAATATCTATTTCAAGAAAAAAACAAAACAAAAAAAAATCATTAGATAATTTTAGGATTTTATTTAATGATAACATCCTTACATCATTTAAAGATGTTTCAGGAAATAACCTTTTTATTTACACTACAGTATGTTCTTTGATTTTAATGCCGACCGTAACTTTGAAAATTCTTGTCCGGGCTGTAATTCTGTCATCAATGAAGGAATTTTGAAATAGTTTGGCATAAATATATTAACCTTAATGAGACGACGTTTCATGTGTAACACTCAGACCCCTTTCTACAATGTCAAGGTCACACTTAGAAGTCAAACAGTCTGTTTTTTTGTCCGGATCGTAACTTTGCCATTCATCAAGAGGTTTTAAAAGTACTTAGCATAAATGTTTATCAAAATGAGAACCCTAGCTCCAAGGTCAAGGTGTTAACAGAGTTATTTTTGTGTCCGATCCATATTTCTGCTATCCATGGAGAGATTTTGAAATATCTTGGCATAAATGGTAACTATAATCAGACAATGTGTCACGCGCAAGACCCAGATCCCTTGCTCCAAGGTCAGTGTCATATTTAGAAGTCATATCATAATAGATCTTAACGTGTCCGATATATAACTCTGTTATCCATGAGGGGGTTTTGAAACAACTTGGCATAAATGTTTACCATAAGGAGGCAATGTGTTAAGCGCAAGACCCAGACCCCTAGCTCCAAGAACAAGTTTACACTTAGAAGTCAAGTGAAAGGTTTAGAGGGTCTGTTTCATATCCGATTTGTAACTCTGTCATTAATCATGTTACAATCTAAATATTTTAAGGTTTTGTACCAATTGCAAATTAGCTCAGTGGTAAAGCATACAGTCCATGTTAAACAGATCTTTTACCGTGTGGGTTCGAAACTCACCATCGACATTATTTTTTTTTTATCGTAAACATTAAGATTCCTTCATGAACTATGTGACAACACAACAGAGAAGTATCATAAGCCGATATGGCAGATCAGAAAAGTTTACCATTATATCAAAGATGATATTGACTAAATGCATGCATTTAAGCCATGCAAATAATAAACATACTGTTGTTTTATATAAAGGCATACATACAAATACAAACCATCAAGGAAAGAAACAAAACTATGGGAATGAAAATGAAAACATTAAAAATATTCCCCGATAACGAGAAAACGTGTCGTGCATAACAACCAGACCACTAGCTCCACGATCGCTGTCACATTTAGAGGTTAACGGTTTACATTGTGTGTTTCTTGTCAGTTCCATACCTATTCCGTCGGTGAAGACATTTTAAAATTACATGGCATAAACGTTCCCTATATTAAAATGACGTGTCAGACGCAAGTCCAAAATCTCTAGTTTCAAAGTCAAAGTCAAACTTAGATTAAAAAGCTAACATTTATGTTTCTTGTCCAGTCAATAACTCTGCCATCATCAAACATTACTTGTCACAATTTTCCCTATGATGAGTTAGTGTGTCATGTTCAAGACCCAGACCCTAGCTCTAAGGTCAAGGTTACCTTCGGAGAAATTTTTTCTCTTGTCGAAAAATTAGTCATAACTTAACTATTCTGGCATATTTTGCGCATCGAACTGTAGCATTCTTGGACAAACCTCGGGGACGTTTGTCACTAATAGTGCCATTTCTTGTTTGAGCTTCAATTCTAACTTTAAGAGTTATATATATTTGTACTTATCCCTTTAAAATGTCAAGGTCAGTAGTGGCTATTGTCAAGTTACCTTAAAGACACACCACTAACTAACTGTAACCTTTTGTATTTCCATAATGCTGTCTGACTAAAGTACATCTCCTATTACGCTATACTTAGGATCTGAAGACGTGCTATTGATAGCCTCGTTCTGACGACCATTCCGTTAGCCAGGCAGAAGGCTTACTTACAACATTTTGTAAGAATAAAAAATCTGTAAGCGACTGGTCCCGAATTCGAGTCCCTGACAGCCTACACATTTTTATTTACTTACAACATTTTGTAAGAATAAAAAATCTATATATAGACTGGGTTTTTGATAGTTACATTTTTATGACGTAAAGTGTCAGCCGGTTAGCTCTGTCGGTAAAGCGTTAGCTCTGTCGGTAGAGCACTTGCTCTGTAACGACTGGTCCCGAATTTGAGTCCCTGACAGCCTACACATTTTTCTTAATCTTTGACATTCGAACAAGTCGTCTGATTGGTTAAAATAAAAAAGGAAATAGAATTGCGAAATAAAATAGCAATTCTGGAAATCAAAAATATACAGAACACGATTAAGAATGGGTCCTTCTCGGATATTCGTTTAGAAGATCAAGTACTTCAGTCAGATTGTTCCATGATTGTAATTATACATTTTTGTATGGAGAAATGAGAAATAACAAGTGTCTAATTACAGTTTGACAGTAACAGATATAAGGCTAAGACAATGTATTACTAAATATAGTATTCAATTATTGTAGTAGTATGCACGGTACTTCATGTATTAAGGTGAGTTTAGATCACACTTTGTTTCTATATACAGTGTAAGATAGTTATTATTCTATTTTTTATAAAACTATACTGAGAAGAGAATGACTGAGTAAGTTTGCAGATGAAGTTATGAAAACCGGACTGAGCTTGTCCACCTATCATCTTGTAGAATAGTTGTATGATACCAGTATTACAAGAATTATTTGCACAAAGTTCATGTGGGAGGAAAAGTAGACCACTAGGTATTGGTGGGTCTTTAACTCTTCTAACTTGTTAAATACCGATGGATAAAAATAAATGCTAGAGCCTACAATTAACGGTCAATGCAATACGTTAATGTTACACGCCGATAGCCACACGAAAACTACATGCAGGTATAGACTTGCCACAGTTCTCTACTGCGAAAATCTAAAGTGGTAATTTTGACTGGGAATTCACGGCATGTCGTTGCAACGGGTCAGGGTTGGGGGATTAACGTAAGAGTTGTCTAACTATTGGGCTAATCCATGCTTGTCCAAGCTGACCGCGTTCATTCTCTTGATCACTGATTTTTAACATGTACAGTAAATTCAGTTCAGATAGGTATGCGACCTCGCCTAAATTATATATGACTGAGTCTGCGACAGCATTAATACATTCCGGTGGTCTTATTTACGGATAAAGGCCTGGATTTCCTCTGTTAAACCCCCAACTGCCATATAAAAGCCACAAGATGGTGCCGGGGCAGGTTTTTATATAAATTATGCATGTTTCACATCAGAGAGCCCTTTTTCAAAATTTTAAATAAACCACTGAATAAAAAGTTATGAAAAATTGCATAAATACACATTGAAATATTCTTTATCAATTGGTGTTTTTATCTTTTAAAACAAAAATTGTAGAAGTATAGTTTCAAAAAATTATTTAAACCTAACTGCCAAAAATTTGAATTTGCCGGGAGGAGCTAATGAGGTCATGAACCCTAGAGGAACAGAGAATGTAAACAATTCCCACGTGGTTAATTTTATCAACAAACCTGATCGTCAGAAGGCTTCGTATCAATGGAATTAACACCAGGCTAGAGTGCATTGCAAAACTTCTCCAGAAAGTAATTTTGAATTTTTAAACCAAATAGAATATCATAGTCATTTCTACAGTTATATTTTTATATGTCATATCATAAAAATGTTTTAAAGAAATAGGGAACTACTAATTACAGACATACAGTGATAAATATAATTTCAAATAGCTTATCATTTTTATTAGTCCTTATCACAGCAGCACTTGCTAATTTGTGTGTATTGTTCTGCATCCCAGACTTAAAGTTTATTATTTCTACATTTATTGCTAGGTTATCTCAATTAATGGACCAGCCAGCAATGATAATTTTAGTTAAATGAATGTTTGATTTTGAGTTTCATTGTTAAATTTACATAAACAAGATTAAAAATCAGGAATGCTAATCTTGACTCAATTTTTCATAGGATTGATACTGATATGGATGCACAATATGGATAATAATAGTTGTTTACCATCAAAACATGCAAAACAAATTTCTTCTTCAACTGACCATTGTTTACATCTGCCTGTGAATCATTTAAAGTGAGCTATTTTTAGCTAACAGACAGCCTAGAGTAGCGTTGTTATTTGATAGGCTCCTCCTACAAAACTTACTGCCAGGGTAGTAAAAGTTGGGGCTTTAAGGGAGGTAAATCCTCCGACGTTAAAGGAAAGTAGATTCAATAAGGTAAAAAGAGTTGTTCACCTTATCACGTTCACTTGATTAAAGTGAGAACAATAAATCGTGTTAGTTAATGCAGTTTGTGAGTAACTCTGGATAACCAACCGTTTAGAAGATTTTTTTTTAAATTACCATCAGTTGAACCTTTCGCACGGAAAGGACTGATGATTAAAAAGTAACTTTCTGTATTTTGACTCCAACCTTTCGTTGGAGAATGATAGTTTGGATATTTTTTCTTTTATAAATTCAAAATAAACACTACAAATGTGTATTGCTTCTGGCATATAATGGATATATATACATGTACATCGGATGTACATTACTGCGATGTCAACAGCGGTCGCAAATACTACTGTAGGACAACGAAACCAAGGATCACGAGTTCGTCTGAAAACTTATAACAGTTTCCATGTACCACAGGTAGTAATAAAATTATATCTGCAGGTATAAATTTATACCTGCGGGTATAAATTGGAAATGTACCCGGGGGTATAAAAATTGTACCCGCGGGCATAATTTTATACACAGGTATAAAATTATACCCGCGGGTATAAAAATTATACATATGGGTATAAAATTATACACACAGGTAAATTTTTATATCTTGCCTCCTACAAGTTTCTTGCATTTCTATTGATCAATAGACGTCACGTGGAGACAGGATATATTCCATATCCTGCTAGTACATTTCAGATATGAATTTTTATTTTTAAAAAATGGTTGCCGCTTTGTTAATTTACAAAGCGTGTAAGTAAAGGGTAGTCGGCAAGATAAAATCGTTCGCTTCGCTCTCGCTTGATATGGATTTCCTCGACAGCGTATATCCCTGATGAATGTGGGGGGGGGGGGGGGGGGGGGGGGGGGGGGGGAGGGAGGGATCCAGAGGCAATTTGTTGACATAATGACGCAATATTGTCCATGATTTTGAATGGAAAACTGTGGACAAATAACGTAACACTGTCCAGGATTTTGTAAAATTCCTATGAAAATTTGAGATCGTCGAAGCAACACAAAGAAACGCGCAATGATCAAAAGGTAATTAATAACCTTGAAATATTTTTCTGAGTAAAGTATCAATGACACAAAGAAGCGTGTCTTAAGTTAAGTGTACTGGTAGAAAATGTATAGAAAATTTCGGTACACGTAGTTGGTACCATACATCGCTCACGTTTATACAAAATACATATTCATCAGGCGAGTATGTGTCAGTGTAAATGAGCTGAGCGTTCATTTTCTAAGAAAACGTCATTAATCTGTTTGACACGAATCACACGTGCTACGAAATTAAGAAAATATGTCCAGTAAAAGAAGTAAGAGTAAGTAACAGTAGATATCCTTAAACTATAGACTTTGTATGATACGATTCTCTAATCTATATAAAGTATCCGTTCTGTATAACTTCTCACTGTCTGATCGTTCACAATTAGAATATAAAACAGACGTGTAATTCAATTTACACAGCATCATAAATGTCATAGCATTCTATTAGAGTTGTATACATGCGCCACTGTCATTGAAAGATCGGGACTTTTTCTAAAATATGTTTTATTTTCTTCCGTTTTCTGATACTCTGACCTTTACACAACCTAACTGTATTCGAAGAAATAACGAGAAATTTATGTAATATAGTATATATAGTATATTTTGGTGTATAAATTTTGGCACTATCTTTTTTTCAGCCTAACGCCTTAAAGACCCAACTTGCCCTCGAAATAGCGACCTTCATGGCCGAGTGGTTAACGTCGCTGACTTCAAATCAATTGCCCTTTATCTATGCGGGTTCGAGCCTCGCTCGGAGCGTTGAATTCTTCATGTGAGGAGGCCATCCAGCTGGCTTACGGAAGTTTGGTAGTTCTACAAGGTGCCTGCTCTTGATGAAAGGACGCACAGAGGGGCACCTGGGGTCTTCCTCCACCATCAAAGCTGGAAAGTCGCCATATGACTTTTAATTGTGTCGGTGTGACGTTAAACCTATCAAAATAAATAAAATAAATGTCCTCGAAATAAGTATAAATGGGAAGTAGAACATTTGCTTTCTGTGTAAGGCCTAGCACTAGTCAAATGAAATAAAATTTCTCAACATAAATTTAACTAATTTCCGGGTTGATATAGGCATTATGTTCGAAACCCGGCTCGTGACGGACGTCTCTACAATTGATTAAGAATAAGTCGCATGAATGAAAAAGAGTTGTCACAAGAGACAGTGCGCTCGACTATTCCGATGCAGGATAATAAAATAGTGTATATCTGAGAAAGCTTGAGCTATCACTAGATTGTTAGTTTCGTGTAAAGTGTTTTGAGACTGCCACTCGAGTGAATTCTTATTTGCATTTGTACGCCTCGTAGGCCTTAGTTTTTTACGGCCGCTTGACGGTATTGAATTCATCTTTATTTCCTGTTTAAATCTGGCCGGAGTGAAGGAAAACGTTTATTTTCTATGGCAAAATATAAAAATCAGTTTCCTGATTTTTCGTGTAATCATGTTACAGAAATTACAGAATGCTCCAGAATGTAGTTTAAAAATTCGGGACAGGGGACTTTGAACCTTGAACTTTGCCAAGCTACGCCCCACATTTCATATCAAACTACTTCGTTTAAAGAAAGTCATCGAAAATGTGAACAAAAAACAAATAACAAATACTTGGAATTTTGGTCCAAATCGTCAAGTATAAGGCAGTAACCAGTGTTTGTAATAAAAATGAAAAAAAAAGAATGAATTGCATACACGAGTTATGTATACTATACTTTGAATTTTCTTTTTGCAACTTCTGGTTCATTTTCCGGATAATAAGATATCAAATGACAGTATACATGTATTTGAAAACTAGAGCCGGAGACTGTTAAATACGTTACAAAACTATTCTGAAAGTAAAACATTTTTTATTAATATATTTCACGTTTTTAAAAACGACTCAAAATATATATGTACGGTGAAAATATTTTGTAGAATAGCTAATTTGTATTTACAATTTATTCAATAAATGTTATTTATGTAATAGCATCAAAGATCAGTGGCTTCTGCGTGAACATATAATTGCGAAGTATGTTAAGCTGAATTTCACGACATTTTCTACAAGAAAACATAAAATAATGCTATATTGAACTTCTCGATTTCCCAACTTACGACTTCCAGTTTAAAAATCTGTAAAATGTTAAATTGTGCAAGCACTATTTGTTTGTTTGTTTGTTTGTTTGTTTTTGGGTTTAACGCCGTTTTTCAACAGTATTTCATTTATCTAACGGCGGGCAGTTAACCTAACCAGTGTTCCTGGATTCTGTACCAGTACAAATCTGTTCTCCGCAAGTAACTACCAACTTCCCCACATGAATCTGAGGTGGAGGACTAATGATTTCAGACACAATGTCGTTTATCAAATAGTCACGGAGAACATACGCCCCGCCCGAGGATTGAACCCGCGATCCGTAGACCAACGCTCTTACCTACTGAGCTAAGCGGGCGGGCTCGTGCAAGCAGTAAGAAATAGTAAAGTTTATGATTTCATACTTCTCCACATCAGAGTTTCTAAAAAACTTCACGAAACCTGAAACCATGACATATGAAATATTCTACTATAACTTATATGGTGGCATGTTTCTGCCGTGAGATAGCTAGGTAGCTATAAAGATAATTTTGTAAACTTTCTAGGAAATGTTCTCATTTTTTGGAAATATTTCAATAATTATTAATATTTTCTGAATATTTTTATTTATTTCTAGAATATGTTTTGGCGCAAAGTTCCGCGTTAATGCTTGGAACTGCCACGAGATGTTTGAAAGCTATGTAGTGCATTTTTATTTATTTTTTTTTTTTTTGGAAACAATTATAGCAATAATTTTTTTTATAGATATGCTTCGTATTTCTTTAAAATTTTAGGATATTGAGATAAACTTTTCAGAAAAGTTCAAGATATCCTGATATTTTTTTCTGAAAGTATCGAAATGACTTTGTAGCTAATAAAGGGCAGTTGCGGGCACTTACAAAAAAAGTATCATTATAATATAGTAAATTATCACAAAAATATTTCCAGGAAACCTTCGACTATTGAGATAATCATTTCAGAACATTTCGTTTTGTGAAAATAATTTTTGAAGTACCGCGAAAGCTACCTATAACTAGCTCGTGGCGGAAATATGCCACCATAGACAAGCAATGCTTCAATTATGTTGTCGCCAAGTAACATCAATTTACAGAAGCGGCCTAGAGACAAGCAAATATCCTCCGAGAGGCACATGTGTGAGATAGAATTGTGCATGTGGTATTGCAGACAGAAATATGAGATTGTAAAAGTATTAAAACGTTCTTTTAACCTCGTATTCATGTCTTGGAAAACGTGAGGAAGTTGTTTACCTTTTCTCCTTGTTTCTATTTATACCGATTCAATAAATTTTGACATCTGTCAAGCGACACTATTTATAAACCTGCTGTTTCTTTCATTTAACGCTGGTTATGAATTAATTTAGTCAACAGAACATTGTAAATAATTACTCAAACAATTAAATTATGGATTAAAGGTATGTAGATTTTACGGAAGAAACGACACGGTAATTTTTTCTGTAAAAGAAAGGTGTTTGATTCGTCGCATTGTGTAAATTTTACATATACAGGCGTTGGGACTGTGTCGGCTGCTGAATAGAATAAAAAAGATATTTTTTATCGGTTCTTCTTTTCCAATCTACTTTTGTTGTTTCGAATACCATTCGGGTTGACAATTTTACTTAAATCCGCAATATAACGATAAACAAATGGACATGGATCTACGCGTATTAGCTTTTTTAGAATTTACAGCAGTAGCAATGGTAGGAACATGCATTGTCCGTGGCAGTATAGTTAGCAGTGGCAGCAGTGAAAGTAGGAACATGCATTGTCCGTGGCAGTATAGTTAGCAATGGCAGCAGTGAAAGTAGGAACATGCATTGTCCGTGGCAGTATAGTTAGCAATGTCAGCAGTGGGAGTAGGAACATGCATTGTCCGTGGCAGTATAGTTAGCAATGGTAGCAGTGAAAGTATGAACATGCATTGTCCGTGGCAGTATAGTTAGCAATGGCAGCAGTGAAAGTAGGAACATGCATTGTCCGTGGCAGTATAGTTAGCAATGGCAGCAGTGGAAGTAGGAACATGCATTGTCCGTGGCAGTATAGTTAGCAATGGTAGCAGTGAAAGTAGGAACATGCATTGTCCGTGGCAGTATAGTTAGCAATGGCAGCAGTGGAAGTAGGAACATGCATTGTCAGTGGCAGTATAGTTAGCAATGACAGAAGTGGAAATAGGAACATGCATTGTCAGCGGCAGTATAGTTAGCAATGACAGCAGTGGAAATAGGAACATGCATTGTCCGTGGCAGTATAGTTAGCAATGACAGCAATGGAAGAAGGAACATGCATTGTCAGCGGCAGAATAGTTAGCAATAACAGCAGTGGAAATAGGAACATGCATTGTTAGCGGCAGAATAGTTAGCAATGACATCAGTTGAAGTAGGAACATACATTGTAATCGATGTGTAGAGAATTAGCAATGATACCAGTAACAGTAGAAGCAACTGACATTTGAAGTCGCAGTGTAGAGAATTGGCAATACTGTAGAAGCATGCCATTTATAGTTACATTACAGACACTTAGCAATGACAGCTTAGGCATTTGTAGTCGCAGTGTAGAGTTAGAAATGACAATAGTGGTAGTATGAAATAGATAAAGTGAAGAACTAACTCCAGAAATATACTTTTTTACTTCAAAACTAACATGTTTCGTCCATTGGACTTCATCAGAGTATAAAAACAATACAATATGATGTCACAGGAAAGTAAGACGTCAATGACGATGTCAAATGACGTTACCCATTTTGGCGTAATATTCACATAAGAGCCGCGACATGAGAAAACCAACATAGTGGGTTTGCGACAAGCATGGATCCAAACCATCCTGCTCATCCGCGCAGTCTGGTCAGGATCCATGCTGTTCGCTTTCAAAGCCAATTGCAATTAGAGAAACTGTTAGCGAACAGCATGGATCCTGATCAGACTGCGCGGAGGATCAAAAATAGAAACTTATTCCCTGCAAAAATTGCAAAGCAAAAATAATATTAATACAGGCAAGGAAAACTAACTAATATGCAAAAATACATTAGGAAGAATCTGTGTGATAAAATGAAAGACTAAAAAATTATTTTAGCATTCTTGCCATGAGGCCAGGCTGTATTCAATGTATGAATCCAACGAGTCTCTTTCAAGCCTAAACCAGTCATTTTTTACCAAGTCGATTGGCATGAAAGAAAAATCACTATCAGAGTGATTTTCAGAATTGAAATGTTCAGATATATTTGTAGGAGTATCAGGAAAATTTCTAATATCAAATTTATGGCTGTTCATTCTTTGTGAACATGTCTGATGTGTTTGTCCCACATATTGTAACTTACACTTTTTGCATGTGATTAAATAGATAACATTTTCAGACATGCAGTTAAGGTTTTGCTTAACATCGTAAGTTTTCAAAGTTTGAGAGCTTGTAAACTGTGCAGATTCAGTGATATTAGCGCAATGAGAACACCGTGTTCTATTACATTTAAGAACACCACCATTTACATCCGAAGACACCAGGCTACTGTGAACCAAGATCACTGAGATTTGTAGGTCGCTTATAAGCAATAATTGGTTTGCATTGAACCAGGCTTCGTACACTGCTTTTCTCAGATAGCTCAAAAAGTCCCCAATATGTATTAAGGATCTGACCAATGTTTGGTAGGGATGGGTTGTATACGCAAACAAAGGAGATATCATTTGTGTTCTGCCTGTGAATGGGCATGGCTTCTTCGGTTGACAATGCTGATGCTTTAGCTAAAGCATCATCATATCCGACTTAGATATTAATTACGATTTTGGAAATACGTTCGCAATTTCTCCAGTTCATTTGTAAACAAATCATCATTAGAAGTGAGACGCCTGTATCGCTTTGCTTGGCTATATGGGATCCCTTTCTTGCATGAAAGAGGGTGACAGGATGAGAATTCAATGTATTGATGTGTATTGGTTGCTTTTTCATGAACAGAAAAATCAAAATTGCCATCTACAGTTCTGCCAATATTAACATCAAGAAATGTAGCTGTATCTCTTGAATAACTGTGGGTGAATTCTGTGTTTCCAGGATTTTATCATCGCATTTGTATTCTCAGTATATAGAATGAGCAATGCTAAACCAAACAAACAAATTATATGCGCAGTAACAGTTGTATAGGGGCCACTGAATCATGCACCTGCAACGCACTTGTTAGAGTTCCAATTCTAATCGGCTTACGTTATCTGACATAATATTATGCTGGTCAAACATATAAATGCAGGGTTTAAAGCATTAAATATTGTAACTGTTACATGTGTTTAATGGTCAGCCTTAATCTTAAACTATGTCGATAATTCAAATATGATTAATCTGACACAAACACATACATATATAATATACCATTGTGCGAGGTATATTTTACAATCCATTAAGCGACAATGAACTTCTTGTTGACGAGAATAGGTGTTGCAGAACTTCTTAAAATAAAACTGCAATCCATACATTCTTCAAAGGAGCTTATATAATAATAACCTTTTGTTTCACCCTTTATATGTTCTCCTACATAAAGAAAATTTGTCTTTAAGAGAATGAAATAATTTGTAACACGTTTGTTAATATTTCAGATCTGAAGGAAGATTTGATAGCCCTCTACAGGCATCAGTACCATTTACTGCCTCTATCACCCCTGATAGAAGAACAAGACACTCCTCTATTGAAGTTTTACGTCATGCCGGACATCAATTCAGTGGAAATCCAGAGGTCGTTTGGAGGTGGCAACGAAATTAAATCAAAGGTCACCTCATTGCGTGATGTGTTCTACAAGAAAAACAAAACGTGTCGTGAAATTTACCTTACTGCAGATGCTGGGTTCGGGAAAACTGCATTTAGTAAGCGACTCGTTTTGACCTGGTGTCAAGCCAAAAAGCGTATCGAAAGTGATCAAAAATTCTTTAAGGAGGAAGATATTCAGGCAATGTCAGAGTTTGAATTTGTGTTCTTGTTGTCATTGCGCGATTGTTTTAAGGAATGCGACATTGATGAGATGATCGTTAAACAAGTAATTCCGCGGTTGGCGCACACTTCTGTAACTGTAAGCGACATAGAAACTATTATTTCTAAGGGTAAAGGCTTAGTAATTCTGGACGGTTTAGATGAGTGGATACACCCTGAGACCATTTGTAGGCTAGGACCAAGTGACATTCCACACAGGAAAGCTAGGGAATCATGTACAATCCTCACAACAACTAGACCGTGGAAGTTGAGTGTCATCAGTTTAAGTTCAAGTCAAATAGATCAAAAGTTGGAACTTGTCGGATTTAACAATACGTCTGCTAAAGATTTAAAGAAAAATGTAATCTCAC
This sequence comes from Mercenaria mercenaria, assembly GCF_021730395.1. NCBI lineage: Eukaryota > Metazoa > Mollusca > Bivalvia > Venerida > Veneridae > Mercenaria > Mercenaria mercenaria. The sequence goes on along the minus strand of NC_069374.1, from coordinate 49,102,858 downwards.
TTCTGACTGGTGACAATGACGAAGAAAAACACATTCAGGACTTTAATACCACTGTGAAACGTAAAGGCATTTCGGATTTGGAAGTAATTCCGCTTCTACTGATGTATCTTCTGTGTTTATGGTGTGATGGAATAGATCTAGGAAGATCTAAATGTGTATTGTACTGCCAAATTGTTGAACTGCTCCTGAAACGAACGTTTAAAAAATATACAGCCCTGCTACAGGCGCGCGAACCGGCCCAAGGTGATATCCCACAATATTTCAGAGAACATGTACATTGTAAGAAAAACTGCACCCTTCTGCAAGCTTTAGGACAATTAGCATTTGAAACATTATTCAGTGAAAAACGTGAAAGCACGCTGGTATTTAGTCAGTCGGCCACTGAAAGATATTTAAGCAAAGATGATTTGAAGTTATGTCTTCTCTCAGGAATATTAACACAAAGTAAGGAAGTAAAATTAGCCAGTGAAAGTTATAAAGTTTCGTTTTCCCACAAAACAGTACAAGAATATTTCTGTGCCCTGTACATTTGCTCCCAAAATGAAAATGATGTTAAAGAAATAGTCAAACAAAAATTTAACAGTGTACAAAATATTCTTGATATGTCGGCAGTGTTTGTTTTCACCAGTGGAATGAATGCAGAAATCATGTCTTCAATATCACGCGAATTAATGTCTGTAATCAGTGAAGATCAAAAAACGAGAACATACAGATCTATGACAAACTACGATTCCAGGTACGTTAATCCTCTGAGAGACATACAAAACATGTACATTTCTTGTTTGAAAGAAAACCCGGACAACACTTCTCTTTGTTTCCAGGATTTTATCATCGGTGGAGAATGTCAACAAGAAAATCACTTCTTGAATTTAAAACAGCTGGTGATACACAATAAAAGAAATATTAAGTCATTAAGTATCAGAATACAAGGCATTCGTTGTTTACGTGAACTTATCGATCAGTGTGAACTTGGTGACCTGCACAGCGTCAAGAAAATATTTTACCGAGGAGAATGCAAGGAAGCGGAAATTATTCGGTTGTTGACAAACAAGTCGTTGGAATGTGTAACTGTTGTATCACATACATGGCAAGGTAATAACTTTATACCCGAACTTAGTTCTTGTTCCAGTGAACTGTCTAAAACATTTCAGAATATTTCTCAGTTACGAGCAATTTATATCGATTGTTTCAAGATGGAGCACGATGTGCTGAAGGAGTTTCTGAATTATATTATAAACAGAAAATCAATGGCGGAGATTAGATTGTACAACTTACACTGTGTCACACACGATATTTCCTGCGGAGAAATGAATTTGGACTTTTCCCAGCATTCAGATCTAAGGACGTTAGGATTGAGCCATATACCTGTGTCACAATTAAAAGTGAATGTATCGTCGTTAGAGGATTGTACTGTAGGACATTTATCTAAACCCGGTCTGTTCACGTCATTGCTGAGAGAGCTGCCAGCAGCCAGTAAACTACACACATTTATGTGTGGTTATCTAAAATCTTCCGGTGACATTGAAACATTGCTGCAGACATTACCATTGTTAGTTCCAGTGAAAGAAGTTACGTTGTGGTATATCAACCTAGGTGAAAGGTCACTGTCTCTGTCACCGGAAATGGTGAATATACAGTTTGTTTACTTGTATGAGGTAACAATGTCTGGTTCATCATTACATAATCTAGTTAAGGTAGTAGAGAAACTTCCACACTCAGTGACAGTAAGAATGATAGATTGTAATATAACACCGGAAACAGAATTTGCAGACGTTAAAAAATATATAAAAACATCGGAGAATTTCGTGGTCACGTTTAATGGAATCAGTCAGTACGACACGTACGTGTTTGAGTTTCAAACAACTGAAGCTGGAAGTCGAGTACATTAAGTTAACCAGTGGACTTGGACTGATAGTGTAAATATTTGTAAAAGCATTACTCATTTATTTAAATATATGTAACATAAAAACAATACACAGTGACATATGACATGTATATATTTATGCAGAGTTAAAAATGGCCGCGGTGAAATACACATGGAAATGAATTCTGAGGAATTTTTTTAAAAAATGGAACCTATAGTTTTGTACACATGGATGAAAAGATGGATATTCTTCATTATTTGACACAAGTAAGTTATTTTATATTGTTTTTATTGATTTTACCAAATGTATTTATTTTAAAATTTATTTACATTTTACAGAACTGATGTGTACAGTATGTAGGCGCAGAATAAAACACTTTGTTTTTGTACAAGGGCGAAACAACTAAAATTTCCAAACACCATTACTGTATAGTAAGAGTTTTTGATAAAGTCATATATCTCTCTTCAAACTTAGAATATGCATTTACTATCAAAATCAACACCAGGAGAAAAAAATCCCCATAACTCTGATTTCAATTTTGACAGATTTATGCCCCTTTTTATCTTAGTATTTTTGTGTAGTTATTATAATGTTATTACTAAAGTCAAATAGGCTAGATCTATCGCTTTTACTGTCAAAGCTTTTGACTTAAAACTTACAATGGTTATTAACTATCAAAGTCTTCGCTAGGAGAAGCAAACCCCATAACTCTGCTATGAATTTTAACAGAGTTATGTCCCTTTTTAACTTGGAGTTTATTGTTTAAAGGTTTTGATAAAGACATTAAACAGGTCTAGGAAAGTGGTATATTTACAGATTATCTGTAAATTTACAGATAATCTATAATTTTACAGATTTTTCAATCTGTAAATTTACAGATCAAATGTTTGGAAATTGCTAAAATTTTACTTGGATTCAAAATCGCAGCTTGAAATTAATTGATTTATTTATGGTACACATAAATAAAGGTCAATTGTAACTTTCACTCATTTCTGTTGACTTTGATTTTTTTGAAAATGCCAAAAATTCAAAGTCAATAAAAATGGCTCAAACACACAAATGATGTTAATTTGTCCATTCTGTAAATAAACAAATTAATTTTAAGCTGCGGTTTTGGAAATAAATGTAATTTTATCAATTTTCATAAACACAATCTGTAAATTTACAGATCAAAAAATCTGTAAATTTATATATCATCTGTAAATTTACGGATAATCTGTAAATATACCACTTTCCTAGACCTGTTAAAGTCAAATCTCAGTAACTATCAAAGATTTTGATTTGAAACTTATAGATCTAAAAGTAATTTACTTTCAAAGTGTACACTGGCCAAGAGAAACAATTCCTTTAACTCTGATTTGAATTTGACAGAGTTATGCCCCTTTTTGACTTCGATTTTTTTTAAAGTTTTTTTTCATTGAAAGTCAAATATCTCTGTTTCTATCAAAGCTTTTGACTTGAAACTTAAAATAGTAAAGGACTATCAAAGTCTTTATCAGGAGAAACAATCCCCATAACTCTGATTGGAATTTTAACAGAGTTATGTCCCTTTTATCATAGAATTGTTTGGTAAAAGTTTTTTTTATAAAGTCAAATATCTCTGTCACTTTCAAAGCTTTTGACTTGAAACTTTTAAAGTTATGTACTTTCAAAGTATCATTCAGGAAAAACAATCCCAACAACTCTGATTCGAATTCGACAGAGTTATGCCCCCTTTTAACTTGGATTTTTTTGTTAAGTTTTTTATAAAGTCAAATATCTCTGTTACTAGAGCTCTGTCAAAGCTTTTGACTTGAAACTTAAAACCGATATTTACTTTCAAAGTCTACACTGGCCAGGAGAAACAATCTCCATAACTCTGATTTGAATTTGACAGAGTTATGCCCCTTTTTGACTTGGATTTTTAAAAAAGTTTTTTTTATAAAGTCAAATTCAAATATCTCTGTTACTATAAAAGCTTTTGACTTGAAACTTAAAATAGTTATTTACGTTCAAAGTCTTCACCAGGAGAAACAATCCCCATAACTCTAATTAGAATTTTAACAGAGTTATTTCCCTTTTATCTTAGAATGTTTTGGTTAAAGTTTTTTATAAAGTGAATTATTTCTGCCACTTTCAAAGCTTTTGACTTTAAACTTTTAATAGTTATGTACTTTCAAAGTCTACACCAGGAGAAACAATCCCAATAACTCTGATTTGAATTTGATATAGTTATGCCCCTTTTTATGCCCCCCTTCGAAGAAGGTGGGGTGTATTGTTTTGCAGATGTCGGTCGGTCGGAATGTAGACCAATCAGTTTCCAGATGATAACTCAAGAACGCTTGGGCCTAGGATCATGAATGTTGATAGGGAGGTCGGTCATCACCAGCAGATGACCCCTATTTATTTTGAGGTCTGTATGTCAAAGGTCAAGGTCACATTGACCCTGAATAGTAAAACGGTTTCCGGATGATAACTCAAGAACGCTTGGGCCTAGGATCATGAAAGTTGATAGGGAGGTTGGTCATGACCAGCAGATGACCCCTATTAATTTTGAGGTCAATATATTAAAGGTCAAGGTCACAGTGACCCTGAACAGTGAAACGGTTTCCGGATGGTAACTCAAGAACGCATAGGCCTAGGGTCACAATAGTTATGTACTTTCAAAGTCTACACCAGGAGAAACAATCCCAATAACTCTGATTTGAATTTGATATAGTTATGCCCCTTTTTATGCCCCCCTTCGAAGAAGGTGGGGTGTATTGTTTTGCAGATGTCGGTCGGTCGGAATGTAGACCAATCAGTTTCCAGATGATAACTCAAGAACGCTTGGGCCTAGGATCATGAATGTTGATAGGGAGGTTGGTCATGACCAGCAGATGACCCCTATTGATTTTTGAGGTCAGTATGTCAAAGGTCAAGGTCACATTGACCAGGAACAGTAAAATGGTTTATGGGCAGTAACTCAAGAACGCTTGGGCCTAGTGTCAGGGAAATTGATAGTTAGGTTGGTCATGATCAGCAGATGACTTCTATTGATTTTGAGGTCATTAGGTCAAAGGTCAAGGTCACATTGGCCAGGAACAGTGAAAATGGTTTCTGATCTTCTTGTCTAAAACCACAGAGCCTAGGGCTTTGATATTTAGTATGAAGCATCATCTAGTGAAAGATGATTCAAATTATTGCCCTGGGGTCTAATATGGCCCCGCCTCGGGGGTCACATGATTTATATAGACTTATATAGGGAAAAACTTTGAAAAACCTCTTGTCCAAAACCACAGGGCCTAGGGCTTTGATATTTTGTATGTGACATCATCTAGTGTGCTTCTACTAAGATTGTTCAAATTACCTCCCTAGGGTCAAATATGGCCCCGCCCCGGGGTCACATGGTTTACAGAGACTTATATAGGGAAAAACTTTGAAAATCTTCTTGTTCAAACCACAAAGACTAGGGCTTTGATATTTGTAATGTAGCATCATCTAGTGATTCTCTACCAAGTTTGCTCAAATTATCCCCCTAGGGTCAAATATGGCCCCGCCCTGGGGGTCACATGGTTCATAATTATAGACTTATATAGGGAAAGCTTTTAAAAACTTCTTGTCAATAACCTACAACATTTAAATTTTGACCACATGTATGGTTTTGAGTGGCAAGATGAACCTTGACATGAGTTGACCTTGACCTAGTGACCTACTTTCACATTTATGTAGCTACAGCCTTCAAATTTGGACCACATGCATAGTTTTGTGCACCGAAAAAACTTTTGACCTTGACATTGACCTACTTTCACATTTTTGAAGGTACAGCTAGGCTTCAAATTTGGACCACATGCATAGTTTTGTGTTTTGAAATGAAATTTGACCTTGATTTTGACCTAGTGACCTACTTTCACATTCCTCAAGCTACAGCCTTCAAATTTGGACCACATGCATAGTTTTGTGTACCAAAAAAAATTTGACCTTGAAATTGACCTAGTGACCTACTTTCACATTTTTGAAGATACAGGCTTCAAATATGGACCACATGCATAGTTTTGTGTACCGAAATGAACTTTGATCTTGAGATTGACCTACTGACCTACTTTCACATTTTTGATTGTAGAGACTTCAGATTTGGACCGCATGCATATTTTTGTGTTCTGAATTGAAATTTGACATTGATTTTTACCTACTACCTACTTTCACATTTCTCAAGCTACAGCCTCCAAATTTGAAGCGCATGCATATTTCTGTCTACCGAAATGAAATTTGACGTTGATATTGATCTAGTGACCTACTTTCACATTTCTCAAGCCACAGCTTTCAAATTTGGACCACATATTCACATGATTTTGTACCGAAATGAAATTTGACCTTGATTTTGACCTTGAGCTAGTTTTGAAATTTGGAACATTCAAAAATGGCTCAGTGGATGGCACCAAGATCACATTGTAATCTCTTGTTAGGTAAAGGTCAAGGTCAGATTAAACCAGAATGGTAGAACTTTTGTTTACAGTGAGCATATAATTTCTGTTCTTGTGCAATTACTAAATGCATCAAGGGGGGCATTTCGTGTTTGACGAGCTCTTGTTAACTTGGATTTTTTGGTTAGTTTTTTTATAAAGTCAAATATCTCTGTTACTATCAAAGCTTTTGACTTAAAGCTTAAAATTTTATTTACTTCCAAAGTCTACACCAGGAGAAACAATTATAATTAATCCCCACTCTGATTTGAATTGTGTCAGGATTATGCCCTTTTTAACTTAAAATGTTTTAGTTAATTACAGTTCTATAAAGCTTTTACTGGCAAAAAATGCTATAATTCAGTCATAGTCAAGCATTGAGCAAAGTCAAGCACACTGTCTTAGGCGTAAAAAATTGTTTATTTCCGGTATTCCAACCTTCCCTAAATTTTTTGCCCAACCCAGGTACCCTGAATGTTTCGGGGTTTTTTTTTTTTGCCTTGTAAAATATTTTTTCAACTTTTTAACAAAAAGTTGCTAAACTGCACTTTTTATGCGACTTTCAAAACTTAGTTAACTAAAAAATTCTTACGTTAACAAGAGCTGTCCGTAAGACAGCAGACTTGACTTTTCTCAGTGCTTGACTCTTAAATAAGCGCTTTGACAGTTAAAACTTAAAACAGTTATTAACTATCAAAGGCTTCACCAGTAGAAACTGATTAGAATTTTGCAGAGTAATGCCTAATTTCAAATTAGAATTTTTGGGTTAAAGTTCTGGCAAAGCTTATTCAGAATCAAGCATTAAGGAAAGTCAAGTGTGCTGTCTTACGGACAGCTCTTGTTATGCCCTGCCAAAGGCGCCACAATCAAACACTAGTTAAATTTTGTATTCTAAATTGATAGCTGTGTACATTTACATGATCTGTATTTACTGTAAAATGGACTGCTCGTATTTCAGTTTTGACATTATCATTTATAATTCATAGGGGTATTTACTGAAGATTTACTGACTGAACAGTGAACAATGCAGATCATGACCAAACTGCACAGATATGCATGCTGATCTTGGTCTGCACTGGTTGCAAAGGCAAATACAACTGCTGCCAAAGTTAAGTATGCTTAGACTTAAAAAAGTGTCTATTCCTTTGATGTAATGGATTAAAGAAAATATTTTTGCTGTGTTCAATTCTACTTAAATAGGTATACATGTACAGGTGTCTGTTTGGTGTGCCTGTTATACTGGTGAAAATAAGCTAATACTGTTTCAAGGCAGAGTATAATGAGACATGTATAATGTGTTACAGGTTGAGAAGAGACTTGCAGCGAGACTGGAGATAGCACTGGATGCCTGGACAAAATATTTATAATATGGTCTGCTTGGTAAGAAAGAAGATAAGGTTGATACACAATGGACACTGATATTTCACAGCAGCCCAGTCGGAAACAAAGGTAAAATAGTAAGAATGCAAGCTTGTGTAAAAAGTTACCTTTAGCCCGCCCACTTAGCTCAGTAGGTAGAGCGTTGGTCTACAAATCGCGGGGTCATGAGTTCAATCCTCAGGCGGGGCGTATGTTCTCTGTGACTATTTGATAAACGACATTGTGTCTTAAATCATGAGTCTCCACCTCTGATTCTCTGATTCATGTGGGTAAGTTGGCAGTTACTTGCGAAGAACAGGTTTGTACTGGTACAGAATCCAGGAACGCTGGTTAGGTTAACTGCCCACCGTTACATGACTGAAATACTGTTGAAAAATGGTGTTAAACCCAAAACAAACAAACAAAAGTTACTTTTAGACAGGCATGTCCTCTATTTCATACAATAGTGAATATCATGACAGCTGAAGTTAGACGGAAATGTTTAATTGTGAATTGCAAGGATATTATGATTTAAATTTGTATATTTTTTTTTAAGAAAAGTAAGGAAAAGTTTACAGTTTCCACAAACAAAATAATAGGTCTTGATTTCTACTAGTAATTTCCATTTCATGTCCTGTTAGATTATTGATTTCTTTTTGAAATAGAAATTGTTGACATTTGTAGCCTATGATTCATGAGCAATTCATAACAAGTCAGTTGATCTATGTGAACCCACCAGTTCAAGAGTTAACATAAAGCAGGAACTGTTTGGTTGGGAGGCCATTGTTTAAAGTCTTCGAAGGATTAAAAACTCTAGATATCAGGTTTGTTTTAAAATATTTGTAATTTTGATGACTTTAGATGGAGGTAACATTCCGGTGGATGTGGTAAGGATTTGATGACTTGATATGGGGTAAGGTTTTTGTGAGATGGGGTAAAGCTTTGATGACTTGGCATTTGGCAAGGAGTAAGTGATTAGATTGGGTAAGGTTTTGATGACTGGAAATTCAAATACAGTAAGTTCTTAAATACTTGAGATGTGATAAAGTTAAGAATACTTAAGATGGGTATGGACCTGCTTACATGTCAGTTAGGGTAAGGTTTTGGTGACTAGAAGTAGGGTAAGTTTTAATTGTACCCCCCGACAACAAAGTTGTAAGGGGGGGTATACTGGTTTCAGGTTGTCTGTCTGTCTGTCTGTCTGTCCGTCTGTCTGTCTGTCTGTCCGTCTGTCCGTAGACGCAATCTTGTGCGCACCATCTCTCCTTATCCCCTTGACAGAATTTAATGAAACTTCACACAAGTGATCAGTACCAACAGTAGTTGTGCATGGGGCATGTTAGGTTCTTTTAGAAAAAAAAATTGCAGAGTTATGGGACTTTGTTTTTTTGTTACTATACTATATACATAGACACAATCTTGTGCGCACCATCTCTCCTCATCCCCTTGACACATTTTAATGAAACTTCACACAAGTGATCAGTACCAACAGTAGTTGTGCATGGGGCATGTTAGGTTCTTTTAGAAAAAAAAATTGCAGAGTTATGGGACTTTGTTTTTTTGTTACTATACTATATACATAGACACAATCTTGTGTGCACCATCTCTCCTCATCCCCTTGACACAATTTAATGAAACTTCACACAAGTGATCAGTACCAACAGTAGTTGTGCATGGGGCATGTTAGGTTCTTTTAGAAAAAAAATTTGCAGAGTTATGGGACTTTGTTTTTTTGTTACTATACTATATACATAGACACAATCTTGTGCGCACCATCTCTCCTCATCCCCTTGACACAATTTAATGAAACTTCACACAAGTGATCAGTAACAACAGTAGTTGTGCATGGGGCATGTTAGGTTCTTTCAGCGACAAAAGTTGCAGAGTTATGGGACTTTGTTTCTTGTTAACATACTATGTACATACAGTCTGCATATGCAATCTTGTGTGTGCCTAATCTACCAAACCCTTGCACACAATTTAATGAAACTTCACACAAGTGATCAGTACCAACCCTAGTAGTGCATGGTGCATGTTACATTCTTTTAGATAAATATTCTGCATAGTTATGGGACTTTGTTTTTTGTTACTATACTGTATACATACAGTCTATATATTATATACAGTCCGCATAATTATGCAATCTTGTGTGCGTCAAATTGCACTGTACTGTGTCAGTGCATGCGGGGGGTACATTCATCACCTTTAGTGATAGCTCTAGTTTTTAAGGGGGTGAACTTGTTCACTTTAGTGTAACTTTTAGCTGAGTTGCATTCTAGTGGGAGACAAATGTACTTCGGCATTTTATCAGCAGAGACAGGGTTACACCATTTGCTTGAGTATAGTATAAAGATCTGTACCGTATAATTTGACAAATGTTGCAGGTGGGTTTTGACTTTGGAGTCTGACGCATCAACGCAACCTAAAAGAATATACTGACAAAAGTCCCTGGTGGTATCAAATTCATTGAAGAATCCTATTTTGCTATACAGAAAACTGTTAGAAAATTGAAGACTATATCACGGTAAGTTTGTAATAGTTCAACATTGAATTAGTTTACTTATAGGCTAGAATTTCATATAAAATCACTAAACTATTATCTGTATCAATTCATTTTCATTATGAAGAGGGTTGTTTTTTAGAGTGAGAGAGCATGAAGTTTTTAAGTTTGACACTTACGAGAGTTTCTTTAGACCAAGTATGTAAAGTGAAGGTGTTACATAATTTTCTAGGGTGATCAAAGTGGGAGTAACAGTTTCTTCATAAGTTTGTAGCAGACTTTACTTCCACAGTTGAGGTCGCTGACTCCAGATCACTTGCTCTTCATTGATGTGGGTTCGAGCCTCACTTGGGGCGTTGAATTCTTCATGTGAGGAAGCCATCCAACTGGCTTGTGGAAGGTTGGTAGTTCTACCCAGGTGCCCGCTCGTGACGAAATAATGCACAGAGGGGCACCTTGAGCCTTCCTCCACCATTAAAGCTTGAAAGTCGCCATAGGACCTATAATTGTGTTGGTGCGACACAAAACAAAACCAAACAAACCAGTCCACAGTATAATTTTTAAGTTGAAGGTGGAAACAACTGAAACACTGCCTTTCCTCTGAGAGAATGGTGTTTAGGGATTTAAGTCATATTTTGTGATAGCTCTAACTACATAAATATTTTGCAGTCTAGCTTTCAGTTTGATGGTCAAAAATACTTGCAGGTATGGTTGAGATACCAGCCATTGTAGGATCTGACACTGGACGGCCTAAGCTACCAGAGGATAGTTAGCTACTTACACAGATGACAACACTTAAACAAATCAAGTATGGTTTACTCTTGATTAGACAGATAGTGCCTGCTTTTTACACAATGTATTAGATTGGGGTATGTCGTTGGTCGGGCGGATGGGCGGGTGGCGGCGGCGTCAAACTGGTGTTTCCGGTCAATAGCTTTTGTTTTGGTAAAGATATTTAAATAAAACTTGGTATGTATGTAGCTTATATCAAGACAAAGGCTGGGATTGATTTTGGAGTTTCTGGGGTCAAGGTCAATGTCACTGTTACTTAAAATAGAAAAAGGGTTTCCGGTCAATAACTTAACTTTGGAATGAGCTATCATGATGAAACTTGGTGTATAGAAAACTTATATAAAGTTGTAGCTTGGGATTGATTTTGGGGTTTCTGGGATCAAGGTCAAGGTCATTGTTACTAAAAATAGGGTTAGGGTTAGGTTAGGGTTAGGGTTGTGCTTTAAACTGGTGCACTGTGATTCAGTATACTTTTTTATTCTTATGTTGTAGCTTGGGATTGATTTTGGGGTTTCTGGGATCAAGGTCAAGGTCATTGTTACTAAAAATAGGGTTAGGGTTAGGTTAGGGTTAGGGTTAGGGTTGTGCTTTAAAGTTAGGGTTAGGGTTAGGTTGTGCTTTAAAGTGGTGCACTGTGATTCAGTATACTTTTTTATTCTTACGAAAAGTGTTGAAAACCTGGTTTCGTGGCATTGCCGCGTTTCTTGTATCAATGTTATTTTTAAATAGTTACGATTTTTTTCAAGTCAGTGATTTTATACCCTATAGTTTAAATCAAAATAATCATAGCAATATTTAATTTTACACGTATTTAAATGTAATTGTACTTGTGGAAAATATTTCCATCAGAAAGTTTCTTTCAAATAGTATTTTTCATATTTCCTACTTTTAAAATTAGGTCAGCTAGAAAGACTTTGACACATCAGAGACCCAGAAAGAGATAGGTCCTATCATCGTACAGTTTGGTAAAGTACAGTCTAAGGTAACATTGAAATATGGCTGCTGGCACAAGGATGTTCTCAGTTGATTTGGCAGTATGTTGAGTAACGAGATGACAGAGTTCCATTCTCATATACAGAAGTCACGATCAGAACCGAGATGTGCAGTCTATAGACACAGCAAATACTTTTAAAGTTGTTTGACCGATTACACAAGTACAGGCATTGAAACGCAAGACGAAGTACTGGGAGAAACAAGTTGATGTAAGACTGCCCTGTTGTTTGAAGTTACATTCATTTTTTGATGCTGCACTTGCTTACTTTAGTTATTGTCAAAAGCATTATATTATTAAGTTTCAAGCAGAGTGTGATTAAATTCGACAGGAATTATCAGTATAGGGTCAAGTTTTAAATTAAATGCTTTGTGTTTCCTTACGTCGAATATATTTGAGTTACAATGTATTGGGGTATACAATTCTGTTCCTTAAACTTTCCAAGTTCAATGTTTATGTCTCAATAAGTGTGTTTTAGGTCACATATAAGCTCAAGATTTTTTTATCTGTAGTGTTTATGGGGAGTTATGCTCCTATGGGTAAAATCACAGGACATGCCATTATTGTCATTTTGTAACACATTTCAAGAGAATAAGAATGAAAGAGAGCATGTTTGTATTACATTTAGATCTACAAAAAGGTCAGCATATCCTTGAGCAAAAAACTTTGGTTTCTGTTCCCAACTAACTGGCTGTATGACAACATTGAGGGTGAGTAGGGTGCCTCCACAAATACCATGAAGCTCATTGATGGTCCAGTACAGACGCAGGTAGCTCTGTCTGCAGAACGATGAACATTGTCTCCAAGGACAAGACGTAGAGGACAAGACCTCAGAGTAGTCCTTCTGGTAGACAGGGAGAAAGATGAACATTTTGTAAGATTTTTTTCTTGTCAATCTTGATTTGTCTATAATTCTAACAAAATTGCTTTCATTTGTTAAGATTATGTGTAAAGGGCTTGGTACGCTTCCATATACATATTGGGCTAAAATAATGGGGGGAAATAAATTCAATATTTTGATAAACAAGTATTGCTAATAAATCTACAGTCATATATTGAACACTATGGTGAAAAGAACGTTACTAACTTTACCAGTTGTGACGTCACTGATGACGTCATTTTTGCGGGAAAAGCTATATAACGCAAGAAAAACAGATATATTTGGTATATATAATTATGCTTATTAATTATTTCAAACTCTTGACAATGCATTTATAGAATAATAGAAAACAGTTGTTTTTATCAATCAAGGACAACAGGTGTTGGGAGTCATATTTATTTCCGAGGAGTAAAAGTAAATTCAACAAGGAAAACATAATTTAAATACGTATTTAGAGCTAGTGCACTATACTTTATGTGTCATTGGTCTGAATACATGTATTTGTGATGTCCCATAGGTAGACTGTAAGAATCTTTCACTGGTCGAAGGTGCCGATGGAATATCTGGCTTGAGGTTAACTATTTAGGTGGTAACGAGTCTCGGCCGAGTAACTGCGGAACAATTACCTGAGAGCAAGATATTTTCATCTACATCATCAGCTAATGATAGATTTGTTTTCTTGCATACCGTTTTCTTCAATCAATAGAAAACAAATAAAATAAAACAAATGTGTTTCTATAAAACACATTATTATTATATAGTGTAGAGACCATAATATAGCTCTTTGCATACTTTGATTTTTCAAACTAAAGTGATTTTTACAAATGCACCGGTTACCATAAAAAATGTGAACAAAGACTCTGTCTCTATAATCTAATTGAAATGTATGATTGACACTTGATGTTAGTCATACCCATGACAGTGAATGCTGATGACTTCATGTGTTGCAGACAGGTATTTAGTTTGTAACTGTAATTTCCCATCAATTGAAATCCTCTCAAAACTGGTAAAATAATAAAATTATGATTACTTATATTTGGACAAAGCTCACGGTCTTTTCCGTTCGACAGCTGCTAAAAGGGCAAATATAAAAGATTCAGTGTATGTTATATTTCACTGGTATTACCAGTTAGTAAGTTCATACTCTGAACAACACATCAGAGAAATTTGGGCAGATTTGACCAATTACGATGTTGGCAGACTTAGATTATATTTTTTCTTTACACGAAAATTGCTGTTAGGTAACAAAGCGAATACACCGATAATCCGGAGTTCACCGATTATTGTTCCAGTCCACGCAATGTAATCCAGGCAATTAAAGTGCTTAGCTATTAGCTGCTGCTGTCACAGGGAAGTGGTAGAGTGTATGCCTTAGGTGTGAGAGGTCCTGGGTTCGAGTCCCAGTTAGAGCTTAACTATTTGCATTCTGCTAAAGCATAGTTTTGCTGTTATTAGACTGTTCCAGATGTTCTAATTTTTTAGCACACAGTATCATGGCTCATTATTTAGCAATCCAGATCAAAGTTGAATGTTAAATCAAATGCACCTAATTAGAAAAATCTTTACTATGTTATGTCCCTTTGATGTTTATGCTCTCCATGTTCAAGAAGAGTTACATTTCCTTGATCACAACATTTTCTTAACATGAAAATATTAAATGCTCATAACTATACACTTCTGGTTAAGATATTGTCTATATTTCTGTTTTTGAGAAATATATGGACATTTGTCTTCATTTCAAAGCTTTTTAACTTCAAAACTATGATTTAAAAAACTTAGGTAATATCTCTTAAGTAGTTTATTAATTTACGCATTCATTCATTAACTACAGCACATGAGAAAATTTACATCACAGGTGAGGTGTAAAAGAAATTATTCCATAAATGGAAAAAACACAAGAAAATCTTGTCTTGCAGGCTAGAAAATAACTTCAGCAACGTACCATATTAATTATATAAAAAGAATATTTTCAAGGTATGGAAACATGTACTTCTTAGAATAATATACCGATAAGAGCTAACTTGTAGTTTTATAAAGAATTAACATCTGAAAATTATTTCGTATTTATATTTTTCATCAATCTTCCCTTGATTCTGCTTATTCTTTCCATATAAATGTAAGGGGCCTCTGTGGCCGAGTGGTTAAGGTCGCTGACTTCAAATCACTTGCCACTCAGCGGTGTGGGTTCGAGCCTCACTCGGGGCGTCAAATTCTTCATGTGAGGAAGCCATCCAGCTGGCTTACGGAAGGTCGGTGGTTCTACCCAGGTGCCCACTCATGATGAAATAATGCACAGAGGGGCACCTGGGTCTTCCTCCACCATTAAAAGCTGGAATGTCGCCAAATTGACCTATCATGTGTCGGTGCGACGTTAAATCAAACCAACCATATAAATGTACATAATATTGAAAACCATTCAACTGAGTTCTGGCATTTTGATTTTTACAAAATGTAATGTTTTAGTAATATGAGAAACACATGCAAGACAATGGGTATTCATTTTGTTAACTTTTAAATTGTCAAAAAAAACTTTAAATTTAGTTGCATGTTATTGTTATTCTTTTTGATTTTGAAAAACGTTTTCTCAAACACGTCTACACAGTAATGACGACATTCAAACACAGGTATGGTATAGTATAACTTAAGGTAACGGTACCCATTAATTACCAAAGCAAGGCAAACAGATACCTTGATAATAAATGATATATAAAGGAAAGATATATTTATGCAGTGTATTTCCTAAATTAATCTAGACCTGAAAGATTATGTGAATGCGAAGGAAAAAGCAATTTTTTTTTGCTATAATTTTATCTTAAAAAGGTAACTGAAACTCGTTATTTTTTACTCTGCATCAAACCATAAAAAGATTTTACTTACAATGCTGAAAATACAATGCTGGAGTACCAGTCTAAAATTTTATTTGTTGTAAAACATCTGTTTCTTAAAGTCAGTATATTGACCTAGCCCGTATTGCTATCTTAAGCAAAAACACATTTTACCGCAAGTAAGGAACTAATCGCAACATTGTGTATGTGTGTTGGGGAACGGGGGAGGGGGATGTGGGTGTTAGATGGGTGGATGACATCATTGTACAGCATCTTTATATTCTTTATATACGTTCATCTAAACCAGAAGATAATTGATTTTCTTTATTATTATCTTATAATTTACTTTAATATTAGAATGTTATATGAATTTACATCTAAAGGAACACAAACAAAATCTGAGTTTCATTTTTTAGGTGAAAACGCAACATTCTATTGTTTTGATTTTCCCATGATACTATACTGAGCTACGAGAAAGATCATTATTTATTTCATATTTTGCAACATCACACAAGTATTGTTAGTTTTTTTTTCAAACGTGAATTCATGGTTTGACATCTGAGTTGGCATAATTAAATCCAGTACCCACACTGAAAGTTTTTAGAAAACTTGATAAGAAAATCCTTGCTGCCACCCCATGCTCCAATTCCTTGGACACAGATGGAATAAACTCGATCATACTCAGGAAAATGTGATACGGCGAAATTCTTCGGTCAGTCTGCGATGAAATGATGAGAATTGTGATAACTAAGCAACAATTACTATCTCTGAATCACATGTTTAGTAAGGATGTCACCGAAAAACAGTTCCTCATCCGGGAATTAAACTTGTGACCTGTAATTTGAAGTGTTGTACTTTACCAAGAGAGCAAACGTAGACGATCTCAACACTTCTGCAGAAATATTTATCGAAATACAAGTAAACTTGGACTTTTCACAAATAAATGTCTGCTTGTTAGTTCGTTACACTATCAAAATGTATTAAAAAAAAAATTTATACCCCTGAAGGTGGGCATATTAAAATCGCACTATCCGTCCGTGTGTGCTTGAGTCCATGCGTCCTGTAAATTCTTGTCCAGGCTGTAACTCTGCCATCCATGAAGGGATTTTGAAACAACTTGGCATAAATGTTAACCATAATGAGATGACGTGTCATGTGCAAGACCCAGACCCCTAGCTCCAAAGTGAAGGTCACACTTACACGTCAAAGGTTAACAGGGTATGTTTCATGTCCTGTCCATAACTCTGCCATTCATTAAGGGATTTTGAAATTAGTTGACATAAATGTTCCTCATAATGAGACGATGTGTCATGAGCAAGACCCAGGCCCCAAGCTCCAAGGTCAAGACACTTAGATGTCAAAGGTTAACATGGTCTGTTTCTTGTCCGGTCCATAACTCTGCCTTTGATGAAGGCATTTTGAAATTACTTGGCATAAATGTTATATATAATGAGATGAGGTGTCATGTGCAAGACCCAGACCCCTAGCTCCAAGGTCAAGGTCACCCTTAGAAGTCAAAGGTGTTTTGTGTCTGGTTTGTAACTCTGCCATTTATCAAGGGATTTGAAAATAATTTGACACAAATGTTAACCATATTGAGATGTGTCACACTTATGACGGAGGCCTCTTAGGTCAAGGTCACAAAATGATACGTGATTTTTTGCGCATACAACTGTGACATTCTTGGGCCTACTTCGGGGGCATTTGTCACCAATAATGACAGCTCTTGTTTAACTAAGAGAAAAGACTGTAAGTTATCCACTAGATGGTAAATCTTCAAAGCACTGAAGTTTGTTAGCAGTATTTCTTTCAAATCAGTTATAATTTATAAGTAACCAAAACACTGCTTCAGCTTCTGACATTCTTCTGTGGTGTACTTAAATAAAAACGTTGAAAATCATGTCAACAAACTGACTGAAAAGCAAGTTTCTTGATTGTTTAAAATGTGATTTTTTCTTACAGAAATTCAAGCGTTCTTAAACAAATATTACAAGTTTGCTAATCTTTGTCCGAAAGAAATACAAAATAATTGAGTCGTGCCACGAAAAAATCAGCATAGTGGGTTTCTAATGGTTTCTCTAATTACAATAGTCTTTGAAAGTGAACAACATGGATCCTGACCAGACTGCGCGGATGCTGGTCTGGATTCATGCTAGTCGCAAAGCCTCTATGTTGTTTTTCTCATTGCATGGCTCATTATAATCAAGTTGCTTCCTACGGGTAAATTAATTTGTTTTGAAAGAACATATTACATGTCTAGTTTATGTTTCTGACCCCTAAAACGCTTATGTATGTTATATATAGTAAATTTACATTGACACTTACACAGAAATACATGTCAGCCATATCGACTCCGCAAACAGATTTTGCACGGCGGTAATCAATTAAGCAAATTGCTTAAAAGGCCATTTTTCATGTAAACTCCACCGAGCCCTCTTGGTTGATAAATATTACATTGTGAATGTTTTTAAGATGTTGTTATATTGGTTATATGGGTAATTTAATGTATGAACAGCAGGAGAAAGTGTTATATTTTAGACAACAGTTTACGTGTAAATGTCCTGGTATTTCAGGGTGAGCCACTCCCTCCTGATGAAGCACTGAAGGCTATAACAATGTGTGAGGACTTGAGGAAGACCTGGAAGAGAGACACAATGTTGCCAAGGCAAAAGGAGGCTCTGGAATTGGCAGAATCTGGTAACAGCCAATATTGTCATAAAATATCAAACTTCATGCCATGTTCATAGAGAATGTGTCATTATTTGTTCCGTCTGTCCTTCCATTCGTTAACAATTTCTACATATTGCATCTCGAAACTACTGGGGAATTTTGACCAAACTTTTTCAGAATGATGTATTTGTACCCTAGCAGTGTCCCCCTGAAAATCAGACTGATTTAACAATTTTTTAATGAGTTATGGCCCTTAGTTTATTTTTATAATTTACATAGATTTATATTGGGAAAATGTTTGAAAATCTTCTTGTGCAAACCCGCAGAGCCTAGGCTTTGATATTTTGTATGTAGCATCATCTAGTAGTCTTCTACCAAGATTTTCCAAATTATTTCCCTAGGGTCAAATATGGCCCCGCCCCGAGAGTCACATGGTTTATATAGACTTATATAGGGAAAAACTTTGAAAATCTTCTTGTCCAAAACCACAGGGCTTTGATATTTTGTATGTGACACCATCTACGGGTCCTCTACTAAGAGTATTAAAATTATTAACCTAGTGTCAAATATGGCCCTGCCCTTGGGGTCACATGGTTTACATAGACTTTTATAGGGAAAAACTTCTTGTCCAAAACCACAAAGTCTAGGGCTTTAATATTTGTAATGTAGCATCATCGAGTGATTCTCTACCAAGTTTGTTCAAATTATCCCCCTAGGGTCAAATATGGCCCAGCCCCAGTGGTCACATAGTTGATATAGACTTATATCTAGGGAAAAACTTTAAAAATCTTCTTGTCTATAACCTTGGACCATATGTATAGTTTTGAGTGGCTAGATGAACCTTGACTTGATTTGACCTTGATCTTGACCTAGTGACCTACTTTCACATTTCTGTAGCTACAGCCTTCAGATTTGGACCACATGCATAGGTTTGTGTAACTAAATAATCTTTGATATTGACTTTGACCTAGTGACCTTCTTTCATATTATCCCGCCAATGAAATCGGGAGGGGGTATTGAAATGGCGTTGTCTGTCCTTCAGTCCGAGCCCACGAATGAACATTTGTTGGGTATAGAGAACAATAGGTAACGGTAAATTCTATTCATTCCGTAGTGTTTATTGGGTACTTTTTGTAGCATATTGGGTACTTTTTAACAAAAGAATTACCCAGTAAAGGTCCATCTGTGGGAACGTCAGTCTGTCCGTCTGCAGCCATTTCTCAGTAACTACTAGGTAGAATTTCATGAAACTTAAAATAAACATGAACCAACATACTGCGATGATGCCCGTCAAGTTTTGTTTTGATTGGTCAATTTCCCTCAGAGTTATTGCCCTTGATTTAATGAAAAATGTCCGTCTGCAGCCATTTCTCAGTAACTAGCAGGTAGAATTTCATCAAACTTGAAATAGACATGAACCAAGATACTGCGATGATGCCCTTCAAGTTTTTTTTCGATTGGTCAGTTTCTGTTAGAGTTATTGCCCTTGATTTAATGAAAAATGCACAAAAATATCCATCCGCAGCCATTTCTCAGTTACTAGCAGGTAGAATTTCATCAAACTTGAAATACTATGAACCAACATACTTTGATGATGCCCGTCATTTCCTTTGTTTATTGGTCAATTTTCCATATAGTTATTGCCCTTTAATTGTTTAAAAATCCACAGATCAGTACATAACAAACCAACCAATTGGAAGAATTTCATTAAACTTCTTTCATTCTTTTCCATGAACATTTATTATAAACACCCTGCAAAGTAACACAAAATTCAGTTCAGTTTGCCAAACTACACCAAAGGAAATTACATAAAAATACACACTGGCCTGTCCGTATACAAATTTAAGTAGGATTCAAGTACAAGAGACCACTGAGTGATCTTCAGGCACCCACCACTGAGCCATTTTTAAATGTTCCAATGAAATTATCATCAGCAATGCTCAAATGAGATGACTGTGTATTGAAGATTATATGAATAGCTCTTTTAAAGATATCCAGTGGCTATCTTCCCCCTATATATTTTATGTTAAGATTTTTACTTTAAATGTAGAAATCCTCTTCAAATATATATAACTTCACTAAATAGATAAATTTATTTTGTATGTTAACTACATTCACAATTAAATCATGCGGTAATAGTCATTTCTTTGAAAAAAACTTTCAGTTTTATAGCATAAGCGCAGTTAACACACTTATACTGTGTTCAACCATACATGTATAACAGTGTGTACTATTTTCAACCAAGTGCATAGTACTGTTTTCAAATATGAAATGTTGGTTAAATATACCTTTAAAAGGCATTTAAATATCCTAAATGAAATTCAAAGAAGTTGAAAAATAAACCTGTTTACACTAGTACGTGTTTTGTTGTTCAAATCTATTAATAATAAGAACCAAAGTAAAATATTTTAAATAAAACTAGAAAATATCCTTGCATAATAAAAAGAAGTTTGTTTTCTTTCACACTTTCCATATACTTCCTCTATGTGTGGTTATAGATCTGACAGAGCAGTGACGGTCTGTTGAACCAGATGAAGGAATTACCTGCTTGACTGAGAACTGGTTAAAGATCTTTAATGACAGAAAAATGATGGTCTGTCAAACCAGATATAGGAATTACCTGCCGGACTGAGAGCTGGTTATAGATCCGACACAGCCTAGACGGTCGGTTGAACCAGATGTAGGAATTACCTGCCGGACTGAGAGCTGGTTATAGATCCGACAAGGCATTGACGGTCGGTTGAACCAGATGGGGGAATTACCTGTCGTACTGAGAGCCGGTGCTTTATATGAACATGTGAAATGATTGCATCAAGGATTTGCAAAGGTTAGCACCAATTTTATCATTTCTTATATCTACATAAAATTACAAACACATTATTCTCAAAATTTGATTTTGATTACAACATCGACTATTGATTTATTTTTGAAACTGTGTAGTCTGTAAATTATTTAAATAGCTGATTAACATAATTTAAAGACTGCTTTGGACATGCTGAGAGTTTTATGATTATGAGTATTCATGAATTATATTGAATGTTAAAAACTTTTTTTAGGCGAATGTGTTGGTGGTTGAGCTGAAGACAGATGCTTTGAAGGAACGTCAATGGAAACAGTTGACACGTCGTCTTGGAGTATAATCTTACCTTGGGTCATGTATGGTATAAACTTACTGAAGAATGAACATATTGTCAAGAATGTAGACCTCGTTGCAGAAGGAGAATTAAATGGCATTAGAGCTGCTCTTGAAACAAGTATGTACCCTTTTATCATTGTATATTTATCCGTCGGTCTGTCTGTCCGTCCGTCTGCATGAAGCTTGTCTGGCTTTCACAGGTCAACTGCTGGCCAGATTTCGACAAAACTACATAGGAGTGTTCAGTACCAACCCTAGTTGTGCATATCGCCTGCATGTTTCGCTTCGCTGCACAAAATGACCACCAGAGCTAAAAATAGAGAAATCTTGTGCGGCTTTCACAGGTCAAACTGCTTGCTCGATTTTGACAAAACTTCACAGGAGAGATCAGTTCCAAGCCTCTTTGTGCATATTGCTAGCTTGTTCTACTTCACTGCACAAAATGGCCGCCAAAGTTAGAAATAGAAAAATCTTCTCTGACTTTTATAGGTCAAACTGCTAGCTGCATGGATTTCAATGAAACATCACAGGAAAGATCAGTACCAAGCCTAGTTTTGCATATTGCCGGCATGTTCTGCTTCACTCCACAGAATGGCCGCCAAAACTTAAAATAGAAAAAATTTTGTCCCGCTTTCGCATGTCAAGCTGCTGGCCCGATTAAGACAAAACATCATAGAAGTGATCAGTACCAACCTTAGTTGTGCATGTCACTGGCACGTTCTGCTTTGCTGCACAAAATGACAGCTAGAACTAAAATTCAAGAAACATTGTCCGGCTTTCATAGGTCAAACTGCTGACCGGATTTCGACAAATTGCACAGGAATGATCAGTGCCATGCCCAGTTGTGCATATCACCAACACGTTCCGCTTAGCTGCACAAAATGGCTGCCATAACTAAAGGTATACATAGGGGAGACGTGTTTTTGTGACAAAAACTCCTTCTAGTTTGATATATGAATTTGCTAATCTATATTTGTCTGGCACTGGTTAAGAGGTACTCTGTATTGCTCTCAGCCGTTTATACTTAGTCCAATGCATATATCAGAACTTAATTAGTAATGTTTGCTTAAAAGCATTTTGCACTCGCCCCTGTGTCTGAGTTGGCATCGGTGTCGACATCTCCATTGGTTAAAGTTTTTGATAACCTCAAATATCTATCAAAGCTACTTATTTACTATCAAATTCTACACTAGGAGAAACAATCCCCATAACTCTTATTTGAATTTGAACAGAATTATGCCCCGTTCTAACTTAAAATTTTTGGTTAAAGTTTTTGATAAA
This sequence comes from Mercenaria mercenaria, assembly GCF_021730395.1. NCBI lineage: Eukaryota > Metazoa > Mollusca > Bivalvia > Venerida > Veneridae > Mercenaria > Mercenaria mercenaria. Next base: position 49,080,138 of record NC_069374.1, on the reverse strand, counting down.
GTCAAATACCTCTGTTACTATCAAAGCTATTGACTTGAAACTTAAATATACTTATTTACTATCAAAGTCTACCCCAGGAGAAACAATTCCCATAACTCTGATTTGGATTTGGATAGAATTATGCCTCTTTTTTAACTGAAAATCTTTGGTTAAAGTTTTTTATAAAGTCAAATATCTTTGTTACTGTCAAAGCTTTTGACTTAAAACTTAAAATTCTTATTCACTTTCAAAGCCTACACCAGGAGAAACTTCCCCATAACTCTGATTTGAATTTTGACAGAATCATGTTCCTTTTTAATTTGGAATTAATTTTACTGGCAAAGCTCTAATTCGAGTCAAGCACTGAGAAAAGTCGAGCGGATTGTCTTACAGACAGCTCTTTTTTATTAGCTCACCTGTCACGTAGTGACAGGGTAAGCTTTTGTGATCACCCTTCGTCCATCGTTCGTCCACAATTTCTTGTGAACAAGAAAGAGACCACATTTTGCGGGCAATTTTGACCAAACTTGTACAAAACTTGTATTGGCATGATATCTCAGTTTCTTTTTAAAACTGGCCAGATCTTCTCATGGGTTCTAGAGTTATTGCCCCTCAAAGGGCCAGAATTTGCTATTTTTGTGCCATAACAATTTCTTGTCTGCACGATAGTGGTTTCATTTATGATTTTATTTTAACCAAACTTGCACACAACTTCTATTGCCATAAGATCTTGGTTCCTTACTTGAACTGGCCATATCCCAATATGGGTTCTAGAGTTATGACCCCTGAAGGGCAAAAATTAGCTATTTTGACCTTGTCTGTGCAATAGCAGCTTCATTTATGACTTGATTTTTACCAAACTTGCACACAACTTGTATCACTATAAGATCTTGGTTCCTTTATTGAACTGGCCAGATTCCATCATGGGTTCCAGAGTAATGGTCCCTGAAAGGGCCAGAATTAGCTATTTTGTACTTGTCAGAACAATAGCAGCTTCATTTATGATTTGAATTTAACCAAACTTGCACACAACTTGTATCACCATAAGATCTTGGTTCCTTTCTTGAACTGGAAAGATTCCATTATGGCTTACTTCAAGGTCAAGGTCACACTTAGGAGTCAAAGGTCATATGACTTTGTTTTGTGTTTATATTGCTCTGCATTTGCATCGATTGCAGTGCTCTTGTTAACATTTGGCATATCCTTCTTTTGTTGACTTACAACATTTTTTTCAATTATTTCCTTTTTATGTTACTATAAATAGCTTATTTAGTAACTTTTTTATTATTGTCAGTTGGGGAAAACCGAGACCATGGCCTTTTCTGTGGTACAACTTGGATGGTATCTCCAAGTTTTAGGTGTATTTTGACATATCTGTATCTTGTAAGATTTTTGTTTTCTGTTTGGTTAAATTCTTCACTTTGTTGTTTCTGTCCTTTGGACTTAAATAATTTTTCTGAGGACTTAGATTTATTGTTATTATTTCTTCCCTTTGTTATTTCTGTCCTTTGGGCTTCATCAGTCAAAATTTTGCTCCTATCCTCCTCTGATGTAATCTTTCGGACATGAAACTACTGACCTGATTTGAAAATAATTTTATTTGATGTAACTTTAAGAAAATTTAAACTATATTTTCTCATAATTCTTTTGATTGATCTTGATTATGATTTTTTGACCTTCTTGTCCTTAAGTGCAATGATAACAGGTGAGCGATATAGGGCCATTTTTGGCCCTACTGTTTAGCCTAGGGTTATCTTGTTTTGCTTGGTAGATCCTTTTCCTTTTTGTAGAATCTGTTTTATAAATTGGTCTTTTATTATTTTATAATGTGTTTGAAAAATTTCACATCAGAAGTTTGGACTATTTTAGGTGAGTGAGGCATGGAGAGCATATGCGCTGGATATGGTGAGCTACCAGGGTCGTTGTAGATTGGTCCGAGGCTTGGATGGCTTCTTTAACAAATTCAAGAACACATCTGCAGTATAATAGCAATGAAACTCTCCCCTTATTACAAGGTAATTTCATTCTTTAATTTTAAGTTCACTTGAGCCAAAGGCTCAAGGTGAGCTTTAGTGACGGCTTGATGTCAGTCATGCGTCTTGTGTAGTCCGTCCGTCAACAATTTCAAAAACATTTACTCAAAACAACTGGGAAGATTACACCAAACTTCACAGGAATGATCCTTGGGTGGCCCCCTTTCAGAATTGCCAAAAGAATTAAAATCCATACAGAACTGTAGAGTTGCCGTGGAAACCGAAAGGAAAATCTTCATCTCAGAAAGTGTTCCTCAGATTTCAAAAATATACCATTGTTAAATTATGTAACCCGTATTATCATATGAATATAAAAAAGGTTGTACATCTACATACCATACATTTTCTTGAATAAAAGTAAAATAGCGCAGATATTTTTTACTTGAAAAATGTATTTGGTGGTGCCTGAATGTTTAATTGGAAAGGAACTGGAACCTGATATATATTTGTTTTTGGTTGCAGATTTATCCCGCTACCAAAGTTAAGTGTATTTCTGACAATCGTGTAGTATCTTTATTTGATTCCAAATCACATCCAAAGGAATTTGTTCATGTGCTACACAAAGTAGTCCCATTCATGAACAATGCGGATGAATTATCAATGATCAAGCAGTTCTTATCATTTTATATCCATTCACACTGGCCATTTAGGTTATATAAGATCTGTCAATGATTAGGTATTCCAGCCAATGGTTACATCACTGACTTCCAGCTGTTCATGTAAGGTCAGGCATAGTTTATCTTAGAACGAGGCATATTAGTATTTGTTTCTTATACATGTATATTTATAGACTGGCATTTGAAATGAAAGTAACTCTAGCAAAACCCGCAACCACCAGACATCTCAAGGCTTTGATTGGTATAATTTCAGCACTTTGATTAGGATGGATAGATAACTTGGACAGGTGAGACAGTCAGTTTATCTTGGGGGCATCTAAACTGAGAGGCAGATATACAACCTTTTTTGCCTGAAGAAACACAGAGGTTCCAGGAGTAAGTTGATTTATCTTGAAAATATACACCATTAACCAATGCATATCAGAATTCTGCTGTCCCAGTTGATCTAATACCATTCTCTCTGCTTATTAATCAAATGCCATTTAAACCTATAAGTTGTTAAGTTAGACATGTTTATTTTACTTTATGACTGCGGAGCGTCTGATGAAAAACTAAATGATGTTTGTATTAAACCTTTTATTTTTTCTAGTGTGCGTACTGAGTTCCTGGCATTGATGAAACGGTTGCTAAGTCTCCCCTGGTTATGGATGTACTGAACATTCTCAGCTTCTAGAGATAGCTGGAGAGGCTGTAAGAGCTGCTTGAAAAGTTACAGAAAGCTCTCGGAGAATATCTTGAGAGGGAGAGAGCTTCCCAAGGTAAGATAGGCTTTCTTAAAATTAACACATACCAAAAGTGTGTGCTGTAAGTAAAGTGATGCTATATAATGTCATATTTTGGTATAATGGCAGCGTTTGTGACATTGATATTGTCAGACCGACGTCAGAGTGTCACATGAGGTGAAAGCCGAGTGGCGACATTCTGTTTCAAGGGTTGAAAATATCATTGTCACACACGCTGCCATATGATATTTATTTTATTAAATACATAAAAAAAGTTAAAAAATGTTTTAAATTTATTTAATTAAACAGTTTCATCTTTTTGACATCTTTATTAACACGTTGAACAAGGTAAAAAAAAACATCACATTGAATATTGATGTTACTACTATATGTATACAAGGGAGGCAATCATTTCATGATTTGGCTAAAACATTGAAGCAGTTATTTGCCCTTACATGACATTTAAAGGGCATATGACCTGACAGTAACTTTCGCTTGGTCACGTGTCAAAAAGTTTGAAAATGTTTCTGATAGTCAAAATATCTCTTTCTGGGATATTGGGATTTTAACTGGCATTGTAAATCTATAAATTGAATAAGTCTTTAGAACATTCTGTTGTCACAGGAAGAAGTATTTATTACCTTTTTTGCTCACCTGAGCGAAAGGCTCAAGATGAGCTTTTGTGACCACTTGATGTCCGTCGCTATTCTGTTAACCAAACTTTCACACAACTTTTATCACCATACGATCATAGCTCCTTTCTTGCCTTATCCCACCATGGATTCTAGAGTTACGGCCCCTGAAAAGTAAATTTTTTCTGCTTGTCTGCTCAATAGTGGTTTCTTTTATGATTGGATATTAACCAAACTTGCACACAACTTAAATCACCATAAGGTCTTGTTTCCTTTCTTGAACTGTGGGTTCCAGAATTACTGCCCCTGAAAGAGCCAGAAATTGGCTATTTTGGTCTTGTCTGCACAATAGCTGTTTCATTTATGATTGGATTATAACCAAACTTCCACACAAGTTTCATCACCAAAAGATGTTGTTCCTTCTTTGAACAAGCCATATACCACTGTAGGATCAAGAGTTAGGGTCCCTGAAAAGGCCAGAAATTGGCTAGTTTGGTATTGTCTGCACAACATCGGTTTCATTTATGATTGGATTTATTTTGATGTATCTTGGCACAAATGTTCACCAATCCATCATGAGATAGAGTGTCATGCGCAAGAATAAGGTTCCTAGAGCTAAGGTCAATGTCACACTTAGGGGTCAAATTCAAGAATGACTTTGTCCGGAGCATTTCTTTTTTATGCATAGAGGGATTTTGATTTAACTTGGCACAAATGTTCACCACCGTGAGTCAGTGTCATGCGCAAGAACCAGATCCCTAAGTCTAAGGTCAGTATCACACTAAGAGGTCAAATGTCAAATTCAAGATTGATTTTGACCAGAGCATTTCTTCTTTATGCATTTAGGAATTTTGTTGGAGATAAGAGGTCATTGGTAACAGTAAGACTATAGCTAGGCTACAGATACAGGATGTTTGCTGTGGAAGCTTCTATCAATCTGGAAAGTAGATCCCTCGGAAGCACCGAGAACAATGCAAAGAGTGAAAATTGCAGACTCAAAAAAAATCTCACAATTCCTGGGACAGGTCTTCGAAGGAGTCTTGAATGTAAGTCTAGTGATGTTAGTATTTTATTATGCAGATTTTTGCAGCTACAAGCCTAATACAACATTGGTCTACTATATGTGATAAATTCAAAGATAAAATTATAAATGTTACAAAAATGTCTCACTTTTATACAAATATATAGATCTACACTCAGACATTTCCATGTAAAATGTTTCTCGATTAAATTTTTATGTCCCCACTTTTAGGGGGGTGCATATAGATTTGCCCTTGTCCGTCCGTCCTTCCGTCTGCCCTCCATCTGTCCTTCCGAGAATGTTGTGTCGCGTGTAGCTCCAAAAATATTTGACGCAGAATCACAAAACTTTACAGGAATGTTGGTCAGCATGTGTAGTTGTGCACCTGGGGTTTCGTGTCCAGATTCATTCAGTCCTGTAGGAGTTATGGCCCCTGACTTTTTAAAAATGGTCATTTTAATGTTGTGTCACGCCTAGCTCCAAAAGTATTTGACCTAGAGTCACAAAACGTTACAGGAATGTTGGTCAGCATGTGTAGTTGTGCACCTGGGGTTTCGCGTCCGGATTCATTCAGTTGTATAGTAGTTATGGCCTCTGTCTTGAAAACAAATGGTCATTTTAATGTTGTGTCGCGCGTAGCTCCAAAAATATTTAACCTAGAGTCACCAAAGGTTACAGGAATGTTGGTCAGCATGTACAGTTGTGCACTTGGGGTTTTGCGTCCGGATTCATTCCGTCTTGTAAGAGTTATGGCCCCTGACTTAGTTAAAAATTGGTCATTTTAATGTTGTGTCGCAAATAGCTCCAAAAGTATTTGACCTAGACTCACCAAAGTTTAAAGGAATGTTGGTCAGCATTTGCGGTTGTGCACCTGGGGTTTCGCGTCCAGATTCATTCAGTATTGTAGGAGTTATTGCCCCTGACCTAGGAAAATCTTTGTTTTATGGTCATGTAGTGGGGGCATCTGTGTCCCATGGACACATTTCTAGTTTCTTAAGACAATTTGCTTCAGATATTGAAAACAAACTGGATATCGAAATGTTTGTGACATCATTACTGCCAGCATACTGGAGTAAAATACCAAGGTTAAATTTGTTTTGTATTTGCGGAAAAAAAAGTATATTTCATCATGTGAAGAAGATAGCATTACTAGATTCTTTTCTATGCTTGTGACAAAACAATTTAAAGGCTCCCTAAAGCTTGGCTTTCAAATCCTTTCTAACTTTAAATTACCTTTCAACCAAATATTGCAAGATACTTTACTGTTATTAGCTCACCGTTCTCAACAATTTGTAAACAAATCGTTTCCTTCAAAACCACTGGGCAGATTTACACGAAACTTCATAGAAATTATCCTTGGGTGGCCCTTTTCAAAATTGCTTAAAGAATTGAATTCCACACAGAACTCTGGTTGCTTTGGCTATCGAAAGGAAAAGTTTGTCCAACACCATATCCCGTAGAGCCTCGGTATTACGCATTTGACATCCACTATTGGTCCTCTCTGAAGATTTTTCAAATTATGCCCCTGGGGTGAAAAGAGGCCCCTGTTGGTCCAAAGGTTTACATAGAATTATAATAGGAAAACACTTTAAAGGTCTTCTGTCAAGACCTAGTCCTTTACAGGTTACATTCTACCAATTCAATTCCTTATTTATTTCATATTAATAACAAAACATTCAGACCACATTTCCAGCACTTTACAACATTTCAGTGATATGAAAACCATATATGGGCATTTAGTATAACATGTCTTCTTATCAAAAATAGAAAAATATTGACATGTTATGTTGTATATAAGAAAAATAATCTGTTCTGACAAACATCACCCTCTAAAAATGCCCCCATGAAAACAGCAGTTTAGCAATTACGTGTAGGTAGACATTTTTCGCAAAGAATAAAACTTATTCCAAGAAATTTACAATGAAAATGGTCTAGATCTATTCTCAATACTATAAGCAATAAACATAAGCCAAAAATTTAACTGTCACCTCCTCAGGTCACTCATTATACCAGATTTCATCCATAGCATGGAACTACATTTTGGACTACTTCACATGTAACACTGAGTAGTCACTTCCGGTTTGGTGTAATCTGTCCTTGATATTTGGTATGTAGCATTGCCTTGTGGACATCTACCAACTTGAAGATCATCATCCAGGTTTAAATTTTCACCCTTGGGTGCAAAGAGGCCACGCACTAACTCCACTAAGGGTCCCAAGGTTTAAATAGATTCATACATGTATAGGAAAACCTTAAACAATCTTTTTATCTGAAAGTTCAAAGCCTACATGTAGGCCTTTGATACTTAGTATGTAGCATCTCCGTGTGGTTTTCTAAGGAGATTGTTCAAATTATGTGTCCCAAGGTTGAAAAGAGGCCCAGCCCTGGGGGTCACTTGTTATGAGTTATATAGAAGAAAATACTTTTAAAAATATCTTCATATCTGATCAAATATTCTAGACTGTTTAATAATAATTACTATATGACCTCAAGTAATTAGGGATCACTTGACAGTGACCTTGACCTACTGACCTACTTTTAAGATACTTCCGTGGCATACATTTGATGTATCTAATGTGGAAAGTGTTTTTGCATCGATTTTTGTTAATGTTTGAATATGTTATTCACGTAACTACTGACACTAAACAACATGGAGAAGGGAGTGATTTGTAGGATTTAACAAGTTTTGTCATTTTGAATTGCAGTTTGTGTTTGTTACACCAGTATCTATTGCCAAGAATCCAAAGATGAATGAATGGCTGACATGTACAGAGAAGGGCTGTTGGTTCAAGCTGTTAAAAATGTTTCTACTTTCAAAACTGGAATGATCATTGATCCAGCCTAGTATCTTCTCTGGGTAGATAAATACCAGGTAATCTTTTAAAATGAAATTTTGAACAACTTTTCAGTTTTTATTTTTCATATCAATTTTCAATATCTTTTAAGCGACTGTCATTTGAACTAGTTTGCACATTAATGCCTAAAATTTATGATTTACCACAAATCGTCATAGGATACAATCCAGCAGAACTTTGAGGTGTTTTAATCAGGTTCTTTCATAGCCTGAATATTGACAGTAAATAGCCAAGTTTATGTCTTTGAAAGCTAGTCACCATTTCTGATTTCTTACAGGCATATGTTAATTTCTATTTTTATTTACCAGTGAAAAGAATGTGTAATGATCACCTGTGGTGATTGGAGATGGATGGCATCTACTGAAATTGTCCATTCCTCTATCTTAAGAAGTTCTGATCTTATGTTCATGAAACTTGGTCACAGTATTTATGAGCATAATATCTCAGCCGTATTTAATAACCAGATTGATCCTGTAAGTCTTCATAAAGTTATGGCCCTTGAATTACTCAAAGTTGAGTAAATTGACACTCCATGCTTATAAACTTAGCATTTTTTCCGATGTTCATCAAACTTGACCACAATGATTATGTTTGATAAGCAGCTGAATTGTCCCAGTGGCTTCGGTATTAGGAGGCTTTTCAGTTACTAAAAAAACGCAAAAATTGACTGTGGCTTCTCTCTACTTTGCCTGGTTCTTATCCAGTTTTCACCAAACTAGGTAACAATGTTGAAAGGGGGAATGTTCAACATTTGATAATGTATATATTTAGAAAGAATTCATTGAATACTATAAGCTGGCAAAAAAATATGGAAATTGGACTACAAATGAAAAAGATTAGGACTGGGACAATTACTCGGTTAATCGGATTCGATTTGATTACAAGGTGGAACAGATTTCAGTTTTGCTGAACTGGTAATCGCTTTCAAACAATAAACATAATCAACAGTCTCGGATTTCCATGTCGTGTTATATTGTAAATAAAATACAGCAAAATTGGACTTATTGTCACACTGCTTGCAAACGATAAAACTGATAAGTTCTAATGAAGTCAGCTGCTGGAAATACATTGATAGGGTCATCAGGAAAGAAAATATTTTCAATATGGTGGCCGATTAACCGGTTCGATTCGATTTCAAACAAAAGATTAACTGGTTTCAAAATTTTGAAATTGTCACAGCCCTAAAAAAGAAATTGCAATTAAGATATTACATTTCTATCAGTTAATTAAACGGTTGCCATTTTTGGCACAGTGACATTATCATCCTTTCCTCATGTAGGAATTGCTAAATATTGTATTTATGGCAAAATTGTGCTAAATACAATTAAACATGGAGCAAAAATTTAACATAAACACTTAAATTACACACATACTAAAGTTCATGTTATATTATGGCCCAAAAAATATGTTTCCCTGATTTATTATTCATTGATATGCCCATATAAGGAAATAATGATGATATCACTGTGCCCAAAATGGCTGCCATTTGAGTACATAGATGGCATTCAAATGGCTGTATCTTTTTTGTTTGTAGTCCAATTTTGATACTTTTTTCGTTAGTGTTAATGTTTCACCTACTTCTTCGTGATAAGGAATGATGCGGAATGTTGCATATTCATCTTTTAGGGTTTATTATCTCTGCCAAGTCTGATAACTAGCCAGGTTCTTCTCATTCCTCTTTGATCAAGGACTCTAAATTCACTTACCGGTTAAATTGCAGAAATGGAAGTCCCTTCTTCAACTGAAGCAGTTCTTATCCAGAGTTCAGCAGATTTAGTCAGAATGGTTATAGCAGATTAGACTTATTATCTTGGCCAACTTTGATAACCAGCTGGATGGTTATTTTAGAGTTATGCCCATGAATAAGTCAACTGAGTATGCTTAATAAGAGTTTTTAAAGTCAAAATCAAGTTTTTGTGACGGGTGTAGATATATTGTGACAGTTTGCCACAATTGTTCAAGTATACAAATTTCAACGAAAAAAATTATTTTGTGCATTTATTTTCACACGAATACTTGTTTTGAACAGGCCCAGTTGGTAGTATTAGCCTCACAGATCTCTGAGTCAGAAGGTGTGGATGTTGCTCTTGCTCAACCATCAAGGGAGGCAATGATCTTGGACCACACAAGGATGTATCCTAGGGTCTATTGAGTCCACACTGAACATCTTGCCAGACTCTGTATCACAGGAACACCTACCTGTTCGCAGGAAGAAACTCGAACATCTGGTAATAATACTTCGTTGCGTTTCATATCTTCATGAAAAATAGTTTGGGTAACAGTCACAGGTGAAACTAAGTTGTGATTTGGAGTGGAGATACATACCCTATATGGATTCGAATAAGATTTACAATCAAATAGAGTCAGAAAGTAACCTCCTATTAATGCTATCTAAACTTTTTATATCCCAACAATTCTGAAAACTTTTGTGCACACTAGTTGCTGATATGCTTCAAATTTTCAAGTCAAAAGCTTTGATAGTAACAGAGATATATGACTTTAACAAAAACTTTAACCAAAAATTCTAAGTTAAAAAGGAGCATAATTCTGTCAAAATTCAAATCAGAGTTATGGGGATTGTTTTTCCTAGTGTAGACTTTGATGGTGAATAAGTATTTTAAGTTTCAAGTCAAAAGCTTTGATAGTAACAGAGATACAATGTATTTGACTTGAACAAAAACTTTAACCAAAAATTCTAAGTTAAAAAGGAGCATACTTCTGTCAAAATTCAAATCAGAGTTATGGGGATTGTTTTTCCTAGTGTAGACTTTGATGGTAAATAAGTATTTTAAGTTTCAAGTCAAAAGCTTTGATAGTAACAGAGATACAATGTATTTGACTTGAACAAAAACTTTAACCAAAAATATAAGTTAAAAAGGGGCATAATTCTGTCAAAATTCAATTAAGAGTTATGGGGTTTGTTTCTTCTGGTGTAGACTTTGATGGTGAATAACTGTTTTCAAATCAATAGCTTTGATAGTAACAGAGATATTTGACTTTATAAAAAACTTTAACCAACGGCGATGCCAACGCCGGGGCGAGAGCGATAGCTCTTCTTTTTCTTAGAAAAGTCGAGCTAAGAAATAAAAAATTTCAAAAAAAAAATAATAAATAAATAGTTTTTTATTATCAAAAACTACACCAGGAGACACAATTCTAATAACTCTGCTTTGAATTTTGACAGAATTATGCCCCTTTTTACTTAGAATTTTTGATTAAAGTTTTTGTTAAAGTCAAATATCAAGTACTAAGATTGTTCAAATTATCCCCTTACGGACAAATATGGCCCCGCCCCGGGGGTCGCAAGTTTTACATAGACTTATATAGGAAAAAATGTTTAAAAATCTTCTTGTCTGAAACCACAACACTTAGACCTTTGATATTTGGTTTGTAGCATTGTCTTATGGTCCTCAACCAAAATTGTTCAAATTGTACCCCTTGGGTGAAAAGAAGCCCTGCCCTGGGGGTCCCTAGTTTTATATAGATTTATATAGGAAAAAGATTTAAAGATCTTCTTATCTGAAAACATACGACCTAGGCTTTTGATATTTGGTTTGATGCATTGTCTAGTAGTCTTCTACCAAAATTGTTCAAATCATGCCCCGGGGGTTAAAAGGGGCCCCGTCCTGGGGTCACTTAGTTATTATGTGAGTTAGATAGGAAAAATACTTAAAAAATCATCTGATCCTATTTCCAAGACTGTTTAATTATAATTACCTGATGACCCCAAGTAATATGATGTCACTTGACTGACCTTGACCTACTGACCTACTTTCTTGTTTTTTAAGATAGTCTTGAAATTTTGATGACAACACAGTTTTGCAAACAAATCGTAAAACTGAATTCCATTGACCATGAATGTGACCTACTGACTTTCTTAATATTTTATTATCAGTTTGACATTTGAAACATGTAGCTCATATTACTCAGGTGAGCGATCCAGGGTCATCATGACCCTCTTGTTTGTTGAAATGTTTGATAAAGTTAAATATCTCTGTTATTTTTAAAGCTTTTGACTTGAAACTTAAAATAGTTACTATCAAAGTTTGCACCAGGAGAAACAATTCCCATCACTCTGATTTCAATTTTGGCAGAGTTATGTCCCTTTTTAACTTGGAATTTTTTACTGGCAAAGCTCTAATTCAGAGCCAAGCACTAAGAAACGTCGAGCGCGCTGTATTACGGACAGCTCTTGTTTATTTGTTTTAAGATTAACTTGTCTTAGTTTTTACTATAAATAACTTATATTGTAACTTTCTTATAATTGACAGTAGGGAAAAACCAAGACTACTTTTCTGTGGTAAAACATAGATGCAACGTTCAAATTTTAGGAATATTTTAAAGTATCTCTGCCTGGTAAGGAGTTTTTTTGTTGATTTAGGAAAACAAAAGATTACAAAAATTACTACACAACCACAGAATTTAAATTTCATTTGCAAATACAGGTGCTAGTGTAAAGAAATTTGCTGTGACGGGCGTATATTGTGACATTCTCGCACTGTTGTTCTTTATACAAGACATATAAAAACAAGTGCCTTGAAATTGACTGTAATTGGAACACTGATATCAAGATCATATTTTTTTTTAAGTTTTCACAGAAATTTTGCAAATGGTTCGATTTTCAACATAATTTAAAATGAATGTCATTATGTCGTGCTGGTTCATACTGCTAAAATGAATTATGTCTTTGTGGAAAAAAGCTGTGCCTTAAACTGAAAATTATGTTTTAATTTAGTTAACGTACGGAGACAAGTATTCAAATGATGGTAAATTCGTGAACTATCAATTATATGATGTTATTATGTAAAAGAAATGCTGAAGTACTCGTAAAGTAATTTGACATATGTATCTTTTCCAGGCACATGTTTGCAGATCAAGAAAAGCTCTGGAGACATATATGCTTATGAAAGAATGCGACAAACAATTAGGAAACAACTTCGAGATGATCCTGGGGTTCAGGCCATTAGACAAAATACATATACCATTCTAATTGAAGGACAATTCGTATTATACTGGAAAATCCAGTAATCTTTGAGAAAAATGTCTTTGACTAAAAAGAGGTTATTACCATGTACTAGTCATCATATTCTGTTTTAGTTAATAGGTATAAATTATTTGAAAGAAAGTATATTCACTGCAAAATGCTGACATTTTGGGTCAAAGGTATTTAAAGATGACAGATTTGACGCTATATTCACTGTAGAATGCTGGTATTTTGGGTTATAGGTATTTGAAGATAATAGATTTGACCCCATATTCACGGCAGAATGCTAACATTTTTGGTCATAGGTATATGAGGATGATCGATTTGGCCCTATATTCACTGTAGAATGCTGACATTTTGGGCCATAGTTATTTGAAGATGATAGATTTGACCTTATATTCACTGCAGAATGCTGACATTTTGGATCATAGGTATTTGAAGATGATAGATTTGTACCTATATTCACTGCAGAATGCTGACATTTTGGGTCATAGGTATATGAAGATGATAGATTTGGCCCTATATTCACTGCAGAATGCTGACACTTTGGGTCATAGTTATTTGAAGATGATAGATTTGGACCTATATTCACTGCAGAATGCTGACATTTTGGGTCATAGGTATTGGAAGATGATAGATTTGACCTTATATTCACTGTAGAATGCTGACATTTTGGGTCATAGGTATTTGAAGATGATAGATTTGACCTTATATTCACTGCAGAAGGCTGACATTTTAGGTCATAGGTATTGGAAGATGATAGATTTGACCATATATTCACTGTAGAATGCTGACATTTTAGGTCATAGGTATTTAAAGATGATAGATTTGACCCTATATTCACTGCAGAATGCTGATATTTTGGGTCATAGGTATTTGAAGATGATAGATTTGACCCTATATTCACTGTAGAAGGCTGCCATTTTGGATCATAGGTATTTGAAGATGATAGATTTGACCCTATATTCACTGTAGAAGGCTGACATTTTGGATCATAGGTATTTGAAGAAGATAGATTTGACCCTATATAGTTTTGATGCAGTGTCTTGCTTAACATTAGAATTATTTTTGTAATTAGAGCAAAATGATATTGTAACAATTACATAGGTTTTTGAAAGCAGATATTTAATATTTTAGTCGGCTCACAAAGTATGTACTCAGAATTTCCATGTGAAAAGCGCGTTTTGACTATATTATGAAAAGTCCAATGAGGACCTTCTACCTGTCAATGACCAGCTCTTATTAAAGCTGCATGGCTCGAGATTTATGTCATTCTTCTCTAACCCTTACACTGATGAATTATTATTAAAAATGAACTTGCTTACCGAAAACGATACTGACTGAATGGCAAACAGTGCAGATCTTGATCAGACTGTACAGATATGAAGACTGATCATGATCTACCCTGGTTGCAAAAGGCAGAATCAATCATGTCCTGAGCATGATAAGGGTAATTACATTCATACAATCAAGCTGTTTGTAGAATATGTAGAAAAGCCATCCAAAGTGTTATTTACACAATAGAAATGCATTGTTCAGTTGAAGACATTCGGCTTTATTAGCTCACCTGAGCAATGCTCAGGTGAGTTCTTCTGATCGCTCGATGTCCGGTTTCTGTCGTCTGTCAACATTTAGATTGTGTATGCGATAGAGGCTGTATTTTTCAACTGATCTTCATAAAATTTGGCCAGAATGATAACCTTGATGAAATCTAGTTCAAGTTTGAATAGAGGTCATCTGGGGTCAAAAGTAGGTCACTAGGTCAAATCAAAGGAAAAGCTTGTATATGCGATAGAAGCTGTAATTTTCAATTGATCTTCCTATAATTAAGGCAAAATGATAACCATTATAAAATCTAGGCCGATTTTGAAAATGGGTCATCTTGGGTCGAAAACTAGGTCACTAGGTCAAATCAAAGAAAATCCTTGTGCATGCGATAGAGGCTGTATTTTTTCAATTAATCTTCATGAATTTTGGTCAGAATGATTGTTTCAATTAATCTTCATGAATTTTGGTCAGAATGATTGTTTTGATGAAATCTAGGTCAAGTTTGAATATTGGTCATCTGGGGTGAAAAAGTAGGTCACTAGGTCAAATCAAAGGAAAAGCTTGTATATGCGATAGAGGCTGTAATTTTCTATTGATCTTCCTATAATTAAGTCAGAATGATAGCCTTGATGAAATCTAGGACAAATTTGAATATGGGTCATATTGGGTCAAGAAATAGGTCACTAGGTCAAATCAAAGAAAAACCTTGTGTATGCAATAGAGACTGTATTTTTCAATTGATCTTCATGAAATTTTGTCAGAACAATTGCCTTGATACAATCTACATAAAGTTTGATTATGGGTCATCTTGGTTCAAAAAGTAGGTCGCTAGGTCAAATTAAAGAAAACCCTTCTGTATGCAATAGAGGCTGCATTTTTCAATTCATCTTCATGAAATTTGGTCAGAATGATTGCTTTGATGAAATCTAGGTCAAGTTCGAATATGGGTCATCTGGGTCAAAAAGTAGGTCACTAGGTTAAATCAAAGGAAAACCTTGTGTATGCGATAGAGGCTATTTTTTTCAACTGATCTTCATGAAATTTTGTCAGAATGATAGCCTTGATGAAATCTAGGTCAGGTTCGAATATGGGTCATCTGAGTTTAAAAACTAGGTCAAATCAAGGAAAAACCTTGTGTATGCAATAGGGGCTGCATTTTACACTGGATTTTCATAAAATCTGGTCAGAATGGTTGCCGTAATGAAATTTAGATCAAGTTCGAATATGGGTAGTCTGGGGTCAAAAGCTAGGTCACTAGGTCAAATCAAAGAAAAACATTATGTATGCAATAGAGGTTGTATTTTTCCATTGATCTTCATGAAATTTGGTCAGAATGATAGCCCTAATGAAATCTAAATCAAGTTCAAATATGGGTCATCTTGGTTCAAAAACTAGGTCACTAGGTCAAATCAAAGAAAATACTTATTTATACTTAAAATGTCTGCTCCAATTTTAATGATAATTTGTCAGAATATTTTTTCCATGAAATCACTATGTCAAACATGTTAACCCTGTTATGGTGTGTTGTGGGCCCAGTTGTTCGAAACTTTTACAGTTGATTAAGCTAACAGTCGATTAACTTTTAAAGTAATATTTCAACATTTTAGAACACTTAGAAAAACAAATGTATGACTTAAGGATTATGAACACTAAAATGTCTTTACAGCAAAATTAAAACATCATTCTAGTGTTTACCACCGAGACTAGTATTTTAAATCAAACTTTAACAGGCGATTAGTTTAACAGTCTGTGTTTCCCAGGTGAGCGACCTAGGGCCATCTTAGCCCTCTTGTTAGATATCATATTCATGAAATGTCAACCTTAATGATACTGATTTATGGCTATTTGATATATGTTGCTAGCTATTGTATATATATATATATATATTTTTTTTTATTGAAATGTTTATTTAACAGATTGTACTTTCAGTTTTATATATAATTGCATGACTTCTTTTTGTTTTTTTGGTGGTCAATATTATACACTTATTGAATGGTTTCCCGGTCAGTAGTAAAACTATACCCTTGAGGTCTGAAAGACTCAGTGCCTTAGTTAATATTATCTGTGTCTTCGTGTCTTCAGGCTATAGTAAGTAAGTAAGTAACAACTTTATTTAACGAGGCTACACATTGGGTGTCAAAGCTACAGTTTTGACTATAGGCTGGGAAGCCATTCAATAAATTTATTATCAAGACTTTGAGAAAAAGTAATGTGCAAGATAACTGAGATAAATTCTAACTTTGACATAACTAGTATTTCGTATAAAAGGGAGCTATGCTGGAATTGTTTTGTCATTTTGGCAAATCCGTCCGTTCCAAATTATTCATGGAAATAGCTTTAAAACTACTTAAGTCAATTAAACAGCATAATTGCAGTCAGCTATTTTCAATGACTCTTTTTATATCAATAAAAGAACAAATGAAAATTGGTATCTCGGAATTGCTTATCTCGGAATTGCTTATCTCAAAGCTAAGGTTACCTCTGAGAAGTGTTCATTTGCTGTCAAAATTCATTGTTCCTATAATGTATAACTTGTATCTTCATTCTGTTTATGGAAAGTTAGATATTCTTCAAATTCCAGTGTGTCAGTGTGAATGCTATGTTCCTTCTATGAGTTTGCAAGAATTTACATCTTAACGCGGCAAAATTATTTTCAAATTAGTGCGTTTCAAATTGTTCAGCACTCGCAAAATATTCATTAAATGTTTATGTAATGTACAGAAAGACATACGGCAAAAAAATGTTGTACCTAGTATTATTATAAGTCCAAAACAGTTTTTCTTTGTGTAAAACTACCATTCCCTTGGATTTTGAGATACCAAGTTACCTTTATTTAAATTGAATGTTTCTTAACCCAATGGTAGATGTTATTAAATGAAATTATACAGAACAGGAATCATCAATCTGTCTTGAAAAATAGCATCAGTCGCATCAAAATAATGTTTAGATCGTATGACCAAGGTCTATGTGATCGAGGTCGAGGTCACAATTAGAGGTCAGTGATTAAATTCGTGTTCATTCTTCTTAACCACTGGAAGGATTGTGACCACTCTATGTCCGTCATCAGTTGTGCGCCCGTCAACAATATCTAAAAGAATATTCTTTTGAAAACCACTGGGCAGAATACATCAAACTTCACAGGAATGATCCTTGTGTGCCCCCCTCCCCCCTTTCAAAATTTTACAACAAATTGAATTCCATACAGAACTCTGGTTGCCATGGCAATCGAAAGGAAAAAGTTTAATAATCTTGTCCAAAACCACAAGGCATAAAGCAAGGGTGGGTGGCGTCCAAAAGCATGTCTGCTCTCTAAGTTTCAGTTTTCATCCAGTCTTCACCAAGCTTCCTGACATTATGTTTGTGGGAATAGTATCTCGGCCAAGGTAAATAACCAGCGCACTCTCAGATTATGGCCCTTGAATCAAGCAAAATCCGATGACAGGCGTATTTTGTGACAGTCAGGCCCTCTTGTTCAGAAGAGTCATGACCCTTGATTTGTCAGTTCTTTGATGTCTTTACAACTTCTTAACCACTGGTTGGAATTCCACCAACTTTTACAGGAGTGATCACTGCAAAGCCTAGTAGTTCATTAATGGCCTTTAAATTTTGGCATTTTACAATGTCTGTGTAATAAGTGATGGGAGATTTTGTTTTTTTGTAAGAAAACAGTGTGTAGTTGCTCAGTATTTATTTAATGCCTTTATTAATGTTGACATGTATCAAATGTTCTGAAATGATTGAATGATAGCATTCAGGCTCTGGATGGACATTGTATTAATTGTTTGATCAGCAAGTTAATAGATTTAGGTTTAGGTTTAACGAAATGGAATTCAGTCGTATGTCCCCTACTGGTTGAAAACCAGTTTTAGGGATTTTAGGATTTTGTCGCGCTTCAAGTCCTTTTATCCATCAATCTGTGTTCGTCGGCAATTTTTATTTTGTGACTGAATCTTTGAAATTGAACTCTATTTTGTTAGAACTAAATCTTTTAACTCTAGGTCACACTTATAGAAAAATGCCAACAGGACTTTTTCCTATCCAGTCTTTAAGTCAACAGTTCATCAAATGATTTTACCGGTAATAATGCTTGGCACAAATATTCCCTACAAGATGTTGCATACAAAACTTCCAGACCCCTAGCCTAAAGGTCAATAATCACACTTAAGAGGTCAAAGGTAAACTTTGCATTTACAGTATCTGTTTTTGTATGCTCATCCTTTTAAGGGATTTTTAGCTTGACTATATGAGTTATGGAGAGCTATCCTACTAAACCTGGCATCGGCTTCATTCCAGGTCTGCCCCTTGGTTAAAGTTTTGATGCACTTTCTCTTTATCTCTGTTGAATTACTTGATGGATTTGTTTCAAACTCAAAATAATTTTCCCCATCATCATCCACATCATATGCCATAGGGGCCATAACTCTTGCACCAATATTTCATGATTTATCCCCCTTTTTACATAGATTTTCAGGTTAAAGTTTTGATGCACTTTCACTCTGTCTCAGTTATTACTAAATGGATATGATTCAAATTTAAAATGTTTGTTCAACATCATCACTCACATCATATGACACAAGGGCCTTAACTCTTACATCAATATTTCATGAATTATCCCCCTTTTACTTAGAGTATAAGGTTAAAGTTTTCATGCACTTCCTCTCTATCTCATTTATTCCTAAATGGATATGATTCAAACTTAAAACAGTTGTTAAACGTCATCACTCAACATCTTGTGACACAAGGTCCATATCTCTTAAACCAAAATTTTCCTGAATTATCCCCCTTTTACTTAAAATTTCAGGTTAAAGTTTGCATGCACTTTCACTCTATCTGTTAATACTACATGGATTTTGTTCAAACTTAATAGTTGTTCCACCTTATCATCCACATCATAAGACACAAGGTCCATAACTCGGCACAAATATTTCATGAATTATGCCCCCTCTGTTGAAAATTATGCGAATTTAATGTTTTGATACACTTTATCTTTTTCTCCCTTATTACTTAATACTTTTGACGCTAATTCAAGCTATTGTCCAATATCTTCATCCACATTGGAGTCATTCTACACTCCAGTGACAGCTCCAGCTTCCACAGATGTGCCCAGTTTCCAGCATCGAATAGTCAAGCGCGCTATCTCCTGTGACAGCTCTTGTAATATTACTCAGCACAAATGTTCCCATTAATTAGACCATGTGTCATGTGCAAAACCAGGACTCCTTGCTCAAAGGTAAAGGTTACACTTTGAGGTCAAAGGTCAATAGTTTTTGAGTTTGTTTTTTTTCCTTTTGGTCTGTACCATTGTGTTGCATTAAATGATTTGATTCTTTTTAGTATAAATGTTCCCTGTAATGAGACACCATGTCATGCAGAACACCCAGACCCCTAGCTCAAAGGTCAAGGTCACATTGAGTTCAAATATCATTAGGTTTTTTTTTCCTGTACAATCACTACTACTTTACATAAATGTTCAATATAATGAGATGTGTCATATGCAACACCTGAACCCCTAGCTCATAAGTCAAGGTCACACTTGAAGCTCAAAATTCAGTAGTTTTTTTCCTGTCAGGTCCAAAAGTAGGGATTTTGATATAATTTCACATAAATGTTACCTATAATGAAAGGACTTGTCATGCGTAATACCCAGACCCAAAAGCAGAGAGGTCAAGTTCATACTTCGAGGTAGAAAGTCAGTAGGTTTATATTTCACCTCTACCATCAGTTAAGTAATTTTTATTTTACTTGGCTAAAATGTTCCTTGAATGAGACAACAGGTTGTGCACAACACCCAAGTTTTATCTTAAAGTTCAAGGCCACACTCGGATGACAAAGGTCAAAATGATGATTCCTGTCTGGTTCAAAACTTTGTTAACCATCAGTGGGTCTTTACCAAGTTCATTACTTGGTATGAACGTTCCTCATAAGTTGCTTTGTCATGCCTAACAGCCAAATCCTTCACTTAAATGTCAAGTTGACGTTTTGAGGTCAAAATTAACATATATTTTTTCTTGTCATGTTTAAAAATTTTAATCTTGTCCTTTCTGCAGCTTTTTCATCCCTGCAAGATATTTAAATAACTTTGTATAAATTTTCAAAACATTAACCGTATGTGTCATATGAACCCAATTAAAAAGAATTGTTGGCATATTTTCTTCAGAATTACTTCCCTTTAATTACATTTTCACCTACCAATTGAACAAGAGTGGGAGACTGTCACAAAATACGCCCGTCATCGAATTTGGCCTAGTTCGAGGGCCTTAATCCAAGAGTGTCTAGGGCGATTTGACTGGTTATCAAACTTGGCTGAGTTATTTTGCCCACAAACATTGTCAGCAAGTCTGGTGAAGATCAGATGAAAAGCGTTCGACTAAGAAAGCAGACAAGGCTAAATTAGCAGATTTCTAGTAATTCAAGGATCATAATCCAAGAGTGCCTAGGGCAATTTGGCTGGTTATCGAAGTTGGCTGATATATAAAGCCGACAAACATTATCTGCAACTTTGTGGAGGATTGGATGAAAAGCGTTTAACTTAGAGAGCAGACAAGGCTAAATTGGCAATTTTTCAAGTAATTCAAGGGCCATAATCCAAGAGTGCCTTGGGTGATTTTGCTGGCAATCGAGCTTGGCCGAGATATTATACCCCCAAACATTGTCACCATGTTAAGTTTGATGAAGATTGGATGAAACTGTTCGACTTAAAGGGGAGACAAGGCTAATTTTGCAGATTTTCGAGAAATTCAAGGGCCATAACTCAAGAGTGCCTGGGGTACTTTGCTTGTTATCGGACTAGGTTGAGATATTATACCTACAAACATTGTAACCAAGTTTGCTAAAGATCGGATGAAAACTGTTCGACTTAGAGGGCGGACAAGACTAAATTTGCCTATTTTGAGTAATTCAAGGGCCATAACTCGAGAGTGCCTGGAGCGATTTAGCTGGTTACCGAACTAGGCCGAGATATGCCCACAGACATTGTCACCATGTTTGGTGAAGATCGGATGAAAACTGTTCGACTTAGAGAGTGGACATATTTTTGGATGCCGACCACCCCAGTTTTTCAGAGACGGGCGTATAAAAAAGGGGCCTTTTTTAAAAATACTTGTTTTATTTATAGATGCTTTAAGCAATTAACATTTGTTGATGTTTATGTAAATTTAAACCCAAACATTGTTTTTGGCTCACATGACCACAAAGTCCTCATGGTGAACTATTATGATCATGCTGTGTCCGTCGTTCGTCATGCATCCGTCCGTCTGTCAAGTCGTCTGTCAGTTGTCAACAATTTTGTTCAAACAACATATCTTCCAAAACCATAGAATGGATTTTAATGAAACTTGGTCATAATGTTACTAAGGTGCCCTGGTGGTCTTCTGCCAAAGTTGTTCAAACGGTTCAACTTGGTTGCACAAAGGGGCAGACAGAGGTAAAAATAGAAGAAAAAAACTTCAAACGTCATCTCCTAAACCAATGGTCCTATTTTAAAATAATTTTACACAAATGGTCCTTGTGTCACCCCCGACCAGTTTTGCTCAAATTAAACCGATTCGTCAAAAAACATGACCGCCAGAGGGCATGGTCCCTTTACCTTATATGTATATAGGGGAAATCATAAAAATCTTTAGTGACATTGCTGGCCCGATTTTGAAATTATTTTACACAAGTGGTCCTTGTGTGACCCTCTAACAAGATTGTTCAAATTATAGATTTGTCAAAAAACATGAGCACCAGAGGGCGTGGTCACTTTTCGCCATATGTATTGTCCTATTTTATTGAACTGTCAAATGCATATTGATTAAATGGGCGGTGCATATAATATTTTAATCTTCGGTTGATTTTCGGTACATTCCGTTTAGTATACGGAAAGTAACCAGCAAAAAAAAATGGTTTATTTTTAAAGCGTGTATACGTATATACGCAAGTCACGATAGATCAGTGGTCATCGTCAATAGCTTGAAACCTGGAGTTCGTAAGATCGATACCGTTCAGTATCTGAGTTGTTTTTTTTCCACAAATTTCAACAAACACTCTGTACATGTACATTTTTATCCAGTATTTCCTTCATTGTATTTTCACAAGTTTTTTTTTTTCATTTTTATCTCTTTCATTAATTTCTGATTTATATATATACTTTTTTATGTATTTTTTTCACAGTTCATTTCACGACTATACAAATTTCATAAATATGAATTACAACTAGCTAAATTCATCATTCAGTTTCATTCGCGGTGTGGGTACTGCTGTCATCGA